>NC_084633.1:34231078-34346078 GCF_033978795.1 Nerophis ophidion | reverse complement strand
GCATCTTTAATGTACAAAACAGAATTAGTTTTTCAGTATGCGGTCTTGTTTACAAAAATTGGAATAATACTTCAAATAAGCAAAATAAATACATAAAAATATTCCTGTTTTTCAGCGAGAATCACAGCATTTTCCTTTATTTTTATTTGTGTAAAAGTTAATTTTATGTATTTTTTCCAATCAAACTTGAATTTCATTTGATGCATGTTATGCACTAAAACCAATTGAGGGGAAATTAATATGTTCAACCATCAACCATGTCCAGGTGGATTGCACAATGGCACGGAGGGTTCCCTTTAAGGAGGAATGTGTGAAAGTCTAATCGAACCATCTAGTAGCCGGTTCCATCCGAAGTGTCCCCCCAGGACAACAGGCTTGTGGATGCAGTTTTATCTGCATACACACCCACAATGTATTTAGATGAGTACATAAGACGGATTCCAGTAGCTCCAGTTTTGGCCGAGCACTCCTACACAATTTCCACGTACATACACAACAAACATTTCTTTTACTAGTGGTGTCTGTCTACTATCCTGAGCTAAAATAAAGCAACAGTGGATTTCCCTTGATGAAAAATGAGTAAATACTTTCCTCACGTGTCCATTAGGGGTTGCACTAATGCATTTCAGCTCACAAAGTTGTGCTGAAATTCTCAGCAATATTACATATTGCATATATATACATATATACGCATGCATATACGTATGTATATATATATATATATTTGTTTCCACAGTGATGTCTATCCCGATCCTTAAGGAGAGAACAGGATAGGCCGGGCCCCGCGATGGCTCTTTATTCTGTGTGCAATCAACTTTAAAGCCCAGCTGAGAGAAAACAACTAGTGGGCGAGAAACAAAAACCACAATGATCTTCTTAGGTTTGAAAGGAAAAAAAAAAAAATGAACGCTCACGGTAAACAGCGGCTATAATAAGCAAATATTATCACATGTAATATTGTATTACATAAACGTGAACTGAGCTTGGATAAGCGCAAAAGGCGAGCTCTCCTGTAAAAAGAGAGAATCGGACACAACCCAAGGGGAACTTAGCAGAGGGCTATGAAACGAAGGCTACGTTCACACTGCAGGCTCGATCTTATTAATTTTTTTTGGTGAAATACAATCAAACACAATAAAATGTGATTTCTAATGTGAATGCAATCTGACCCTGTCTCAGTCCTGGCAATTTTGTGGCAATTTCAACGGTTTTGCGCAATACATTTGTCGAATTATCGCACATAGAAGAGTAATAAGGGAGAGGAGAAGTATTTTGACTCACATCGAGGGTGTCTGCATGCGAGCAGCCGGACACAGGAGTGTTAAAATTTTCACGCGAGTTCCTAAAACATTTTATTCTCACCCGTTTTTCTGCTCCGTTGTCGACTACTTACTTTGTAACCGTCTGTTTTGGCGGTTAATTAGGACTTTAAAGAGGCGTGATTGGGTGTATACGCGATTTATTTCCACAGTAATTACAAAAAAATAAATGCGATTTCTAATGTGAATACAATCAGACCGGGTCTCTCTCAATTTTGTGGCAATTTCAAGGGTTTTCCGTGTTTCAAGTCAACATTTTCTGAGCCGAATTATCGTGCGTAGAAGAGTAATATGGAAGAGAAGTATTTTGACGCGCTTCAAGGGTGTCTGTGGGCAAGCAGTCTGACACAGGAGTGGTGGAAGTTTCACGCGAGTTCCTAAAACATTTTATTTTCGCCTGTTTTTTGCTCCGTTGTCGACTACTTACTTTGTAACCATCTATTTTGATGATTCATTATGACTTTCAGGTGGCGTGATTGCGTATATATGCGATTTATTTTCACAGTCGTTAAAAAAAAAAATATATATATATGCAATTTCTAATATGAATGCAATCAGACCCGGTCTCTCTCAATTTTGTGGCAATTTCAAGGTTTGTGCACGAACTAATTTAACATTTTCTGAACCGAATTATTGCGCGGAGAAGAGTAAGAAGGAAGAGGAGAAGTATTTTGACTCGCTTCGAGGCAGGCCGCAGGCAAGCAGTGGGATAAAGGAGTGGTGGAACTTTCACACGAGTTCCTAAAACATTTGATTTTCACCCGTTTTTTGCTCCGTTGTCGACTACTTACTTTGTTACCGTCTATTTTGATGATTAATTATGACTTTCAGGAGGCGTGATTGCGTATATATGCGATTTATTTCCACAGTCGTTACAAAAAAAAATAAAATTGCGATTTCTTATGTGAATGTAATCAGACCCGTTCTCTCTCAATTTTGTGGCAATTTCAAGGGTTTTGCGCGAACCAATTCAACATGTTCTCAGCCGAATAATCATGCTTAGAAGAGTAACAAGGAAAAGGAGAAATATTTTTACCTGCTTCGAGGGTGTCTGATTATTTTCACAATTTCATCCGCTGCTGGCCACTGCTCCCCTCGCCTCCCAGCGGGTGATCAAATGCAGAGAATTATTTCACCACAATCATTGGTACTTTAACTGTAATGTGGGCGAAAAGATCAGAATTAACCTGCAGTGTGAACGAGTCCAATATTGTCCCCTTGTTCAATATCACCACACGTCTACACCTACGCTGAGTCAGCAAACACTTGAAAGTAAAGAAAAGCATAATTCTTAACGTACTGACTGGTAATCTATCATAACATGAGAGGAAAAGAAAAAAAGGATCTAATATTGGTGTCTTAACTCTATTTCTTTTTTTTTCTTTTTTATTAGTTTTATTTATTTCTTAAATCGCTGTAAAACGTGTTCCAAAGTTACATCCTGTCTGTCTGTCGACTGTACAAAGTGAAAAGTTTGGATTATTAATATTTACACGTAAAAGATGAACGCACTAACGCCATCGCCGGTGTCTTATCTTTCGTCGCAAATTCTGAACGTCCTCCCCGTCTGTTAGCGGTGGGTCTGAAAATGTGCAGGTATAAAAATTTCCAGAGACTTGTTTGTTCCGAGTCATAAGTCTGGTATGAGCAGGTGTTTGGATTTAAGGCTAACTATCAAGCTTATGTTGTGACTTTATGAATAGTAATCAGCAAAAAAAAAAATACAAATGCTGTTATCATTAAATGGTGACTTGCATCCTAACACGCACTCACACCTACAATGCATTTAGATGAGTGTATAAGACGGATTCCAGTAGCTCCAGTCTTGGCCGAGCACTCACACCTACAATGCATTCAGATGAGTGTAAAAGACGGATTCCAGTAGCTCCAGTCTTGGCCGAGCACTCACACCTACAATGCATTCAGATGAGTGTAAAAGACGGATTCCAGTAGCTCCAGTCTTGGCCGAGCACTCCTGCACAATCTTCTGCAGCCCTTGAACTTCTGACAAAAAAACAACTTCTGACACCGCCAACTAACCGGAGATCAAAGCTTGAAATAGCGAATAAAGGCTTTCCCCCCCTCCCCCATCGTTTTTGTTTCCAATTCTGTACACTCGGATGACGCCTCATTGAAAAGGGCGAGGAGGAGGAAAGGGGCGGCGATGGCGTGATAAGGCATGTCTACTGAGCGCCTGAACCTACACCAGGTAAAGGTCCTGTGCAATAAATGAGGCTTTGCCAGCGTCGAAAAGAAAAAGAGGAAAAATATGTACATCAGTCAAAGCTGATAGCGCAAAGGCTGTTTTCTCAAATAGACACCCTCCTCTCGTCATGACTATCATTGTCACGGGGCCACAACTTCCCCCACTTTGCCGTCCCAGCGATGCTATCTACGACGGCACAAGACTACCTAGTGTCAAAAGGTATAGAACTAAATAAATAAATACATCTTTAAAATATGACTTCAATATGTCATTAATTAATCACCATTGGAATTGAATACATAAATGTGTAAATGTATTTCATGTAAAAGTGCATTTCATTATTCACTCATTTATTAGGTGTTCCAAATTTTAATTAACTATTTTATAATGTAACCATTTCACCATTGGATTAATTATTTAATATATATTTTTTTCAATTTCAACAACCCTCTGCATTACACATAATTCGCAGTTCAATAGTGCCAGGGGGAAAACGTAAAATAAATAAATCATTAAATAAGTCTTAAAATAATGAATTATTACAATCATGAAATAATTAAATAAAAAAATAAAGAAGACGTGAAATCACGACATAATTCATTTCCATCATGAAATAATTAAATCAATCGTGAAATAGTTACAATCATACAATGATTAAATCAGTAAATTGCAAATATCTTCAAATCATGAAATAATTCATTAACAGCAGTAAAAAATACAAGTAACTAAATAATAACTCATGAAATAATTAAATTTTTTAAATCGATCTTAAAATTATGTAATAATTAATTGCAATCATGAAATAATTAAATTTAAAAAAAATAAGTCGTGAAATCATGAAATAATTCATTCCTATCATGAAATAATTAAATAAATCGTGAAATAGTTTCAATCATACAATAATTGAATTAGTTTTTTGCCAAAATAATGAAATCATGAAATATTTCATTAAAATTAGTAAAACCTTTAACAAATGATTAAATATTTAATGAAATAATTCAATTTTTGAATACATCTTAAAATAATGAAATAAGTAATTGCAATCATGAAATAATTAAATCAATGAATAAATAAATACGCCCTGAAATCTTACAATACTTGCAATAATGAAATAATGAAATAAATCCATAAATCATGAAACAATAAATTACAACCACGAAATAATGAAATAATAAATTACAATCATGCAATAATTGATTCAGTAAATTACATAAACCATTAAATGTTTAATCAAAATCAGTAAATAATGTAACAGTTAAATCAAATCAGTATACAATAAAAAAAATCTTTAAATCAATCATTACAACCCCGAAATCATTAAATAAATCAAGAAACATTGAAATAATAAGTTAGTAAATTACATAAAATAGCAAATCATGAAATAATTAAAATCAGTAAAAAATTAAATGAATCATTAAATCATGAAATAATTATATTAATCATTCACCCATGAAATAATCCAATACAATTATGAACAAAATTAGATAAATCATCAAATCATTTAATAATTATTGCCATAATGAAAACATTAGATAAATAAACACATCTCGAAATTTGGAAATCTATATTGAATTAAATGTACTATTAGGTGAAATACATTGACACATTTATGTATTTAATCACAAATATTTCATGTCTGACACCTTAATTTTTTTTTTTAATCATTTTTGTCCCATTTAAGCCTCCATAAAATACCAGCGAGAGTGCCTGGCGACGTCACGGGAGTAACCTGAATGGAAAAGACGTAGAAGGCCGCCGTGCTGTGAAGTGGCGCCACTCCCAGACCGTGTGGGACATCCTGAATAGAACTGCCGTTCAGCGTCATAAAACCATTTTTTTTTTTTTGTACGAAGTTATAAAACATCTCGTATCGAAACCGCTGCCGGGGCAGCATCTCAAGCTGCTTGAACATTTTATGTAACTATTTTTTCTGGCGTTCCAACACGAGGTGAACGGGAGGACACTTCCACCGGACCTTTAAGGCATGTCCTGTTCTTTCGGCGTCCCTGGCCCTGCGACGAAGCGTTCAAGCGCGAACACGCTCGATTCCGACCGTCGCGAAAACATCGATTAGAAACCCCCGAAAGGAAACGTGTGAAGTCAAATATTCCACCGTGAGCAAGAACGGAAGAGTTCAGTCTTTCCGGCTCCGAGGTTGGACCGCCTTTAAGCTGCCGACGCCGGCAAGGAAAAAAAAACAAACAATACAATTACGAAAAACCGATGGAATATCACACCTTGTAACACAGAGCAATAAAAAGCGAAGATATCGTACGGCGTGTTCTTCACAACATTATTGTTAATATTGTTCTAGTCTTTATACCCTGTTTTTTTCCCCTAGAATCATTCATGATTGTATTTCTCACAGCAAATCTTTTGGCCTGCGGGAGAAGGGAGGGAAAGGGAGGAGAGTTCAGGGTGAAGGGTGGGAGAAAAGTCAAGTCGTCCTCTGGGTTGCCGCTCTCCAATCGTGCAGTCTTCCGTCCAGTCCCAGCGGGATCGCACGTTCCATACCGAACCCGGGTGAGCGATAACTGCAGAGTCAACGGGGGCGATTTCGGTAAAAGTAGATCACTTGGACGTTTGGGGAGAGAGGGGTCACTCCCCCGCCTCGGGAAAGTGTCCTGATTTTTTATTTTAGTAAAATAAAGATTTCTCTACGTGGGAAATGTGGATCCTCCAGGTGGTCACGACCACCGGCTGCAGTGCGTGGACGGTGTCTTTAAAAACATCCCTGATCTCCGGATGCGCCGCGCCGCCGGCGCACATCTCACACGTCTGACTCGATGCTGGACAGTTTCTCGTAGACGTGGCCGTTGCTTCCGTTGAAGGGCCGCGACGGGGCGACCCCCAGCATGGAGCCATGGTGGCTCAGGCCGCCCAGGCTGAGCTCTTTCGGAAACCGGGGGGGCACGTTGGACATGACCCCGGTGTTGGCCGATGCCGGCAGGTAAGACGTGGTGCTCGTTTGACTCCTGAAGTCACTTCGGCTGTTTTTGGCGACCTGCTGCTGCTTTTTCATGTAAAACTGTTTGGCTCCGTGCATCAGACATTGGTCGTCGTCAAACGTAGGTATAAAGGGGTTCTGGTTTACCCGGTCAGGATAAAGAGATTTGGATAAAGAGATCGCTGCCCCACCTCCACCTTCCATCAGAGACCTGTCCCTGTCCCTCACGTCTCGCTCTCCGACGGAGCGGCGATGGAGGCCGTCGCCTCCTCTGAAGAGGCCTCCCACCCGGCCTTCGCCTCCATAAAAGGAAGGGTCCCTTTCTCGGTCTCTCTCGGACCCACCGTGACGCTCAAACATGTGCGCGAAAGGGCTCGCGCCCTCCACGTAGCGCTCCTTCTCCTTCAGGCTAACGCTTCGGGGAGGCGGCAGCATTCCGCCCATACCCGGACCGCTCATCCCGCCGACTCCTCCCAGATTGCCCATCAAACTCCCCATGCCGCCCGTCTCCTCCTTCTGGAGGTCTACAAACGCGTCGTAGGAATGCTGCCGCCGGAGCGGCTTGCCGAACCCTCCCCCTTTCCTCCTCTGCTGCGCTTGAGATTGCGACTGGGGGACGGCGACCATGCCTCCCCCTCCCACGCCCCCAATCTGTTCCAAGAGGTGGTTGTTGTCTTCGCTGATGTCGTAGAGGTTCCCCGTCTTTTTGCAGCTCTCGCAGCGCAAACAGGACGCGGAGCTGGGACGGCTGCCTCCGCCTCCCCCCGAGGACCCGCAGCTTATGCCGCCATAGCCGCCGCCTCCTCCGTGCATGGACATCTGCTTCACCCCCGCACCGGACCGACAGTTCCTACACTCCCATTCACCCCCGGCCAACCCAGATCCCCCTCCGCTCTTTGAATCTGACTTCTTGGGTTTGCTCTTGAGGAAGTCTTCCACCGGAACCAGCGAGGTGCAGGTCGGTACGCCTCCGTCTCTACTTCCAGGGCCTTCAGTCAAATCCACATGTTCCCACTGGGGGACGCCCTCTTTTGGGCGGAACTGGTCCAAATAAAAGTCCCTCACGCTCTCCTTTTCTCTGAAGAGATAGTTTGCGTCTGTATTTCCTCCTCCTCGCTTACGTTCGGGGGGCAAAAGTGGTGGCGAGGCTGAGCGATGGTTGTGGTAGTGGTGGTGGCTGATGTGGTACGGTTTCCTCCTGTAACCCAGCTCAATTTCATCCAGCTCCCGTCTGGACTTGGCAGAGGCCGGCCTCTTTTTCAGGCTATCGCGGTATTGTTTGCGTTTCTTGGCGTTACCTTCCAGGTTCCCGTAGGTAACCGTGTGCGTGGAAATGTCGGAGACGTCGGACCTTATGTTTCCTTCGTCGTCCCCTCTCCCTCCGCAGTACCCGTGACCGGGGATGTAGGTGGAACTCGAGGCACCTCCCTTGAAAGAAAACTTCCCGTACAAGTCCGGCAGGCCGCTTTTAAAGCCCTGGCCTTGAGGCGGAGTCTGTCCGGACAGCAGGTCAAACTTGCTCATGTTCCTGTGGGTTAGTGCCGAGCATGGCTGGGTGGTGAAGATAGGCGCCACCCCTCCCCCGAGGCTGTCACAGTCAAACATGCCGCCCTCCAGGGAACTGGCACTGCCCAAACTATGCGGTCTGTTGGCAGGCGGTCCACTGAGCCCAAGTGTGGAACCGTGATGGTGCAGGTAGCGGTCCTGGTACACGTTGCTGTCCTTCATGTGGACGTTGCCGAACGTCCTCTCCACCTCGCCGATGTAGTCGCTGAACATGTTGTCGTCCGGCAAATAAGACGGCTTGCAGTCCGAGTGGCCCGCCAGGCTGCGCCGGTGCTCCGAGATGTCGTAAACGGACGACTCCCGGCGAATGAAGTCCAGAGCGCTGTGGGGCGAGCCGTTCACGCCGGACAGGGAAGCCATGTTCTTGGCGGTGCGTAGGAGGCGCAGGATGTTCGAGTGGGTGTTGTTCATGGTGGCCGACGGCGAGTTCAACGCCGAACTGCTTTTCTCCTCGATCTGCACGCCGTGAATGCAGCTGTAGATACCCTGTGGGGAGACACAGAGTCCAGATTTTAAAACTTGTGTTTCCGTTTACAGTAATGCACTGTAAAATCAACAATGGTAGATTTTGTGGTTAAAAACAAACAAACTGGCAGCTCAGTCGCCAGAATTTTACCATTGTGGCCTTTTTCCCCCGACTGTGAAAAAAAAGACCATTGAATTTACGTAAAAAAAAAACTGGGAGCTAAGTTCTCTGAATTTTACTGTAAAAATTGGTGCCCTTTTCTCAATTTATAGTAATTCACTGTAAAAAAAACATTATACATTTTACAGTAAAAAAAAAAACCTAGCTTCTTAGTTGTGACAATTTTACTGTAAAAATAAAAGTTGTATCATTTTTGCATTTAAATTAACACTGTAGAAATAAAAGTGGTACCATTTTTAATTTACAGTAACACAAACAATGAGCTGAGATTTCACGGTAAAAAAACCCAATGGCAATTTACTGTAAAAGCAATGACTGTGCAGTTTGTTGTGGAAAAAAAATAAAATATAATTAAAATAAATGTGGTATCGTTTTTTTCATTTACATTGATGCACTGTAAAATAAAAAATGTTACTGTAAAAATTACATTAGTGCCCTTTTGTCATTTTATAGTTATTCACTGTAAATAAAACAACACCATACATTTTACAGTAAAAAAAAAAAAGGTTGTGTTAATGTTGTTGTAAAAATTAAAGTAGTACAATTTTTCCATTTACAGTAAGATATTTTACGGTAAAAAACTAAAGAAACCGTTAATGCACTGGAAAAGCAATGACCGTGCAGTTTGTTGTAAAAAATGTTCTCCAAAAAATAAATGTGGTATTGTTTTTTGCATTTACAGTGACGCACTGTAAAAAAAAAAAAATGACGATAGATTTTTAAGGTAAAAAACTGGCAGCTCAATCCCCAGAATTTTATTGTAAAAATTGCATTGGTATATATATATATATATATATATATATATATATATATATGAACTAGCTTCTGAGTTGTGACAATTTTATTGTAAAAATAAAACTAACACCATTTTTTTCATTTACAGTAATACACTATAAAAATAATGATCATACTTGATCATATGATTATAAAAAAAAATTGCAATTTACATGTGTGCACTGTAAAAACGACAACTGTAGATTTTACTGTGAAAAACTGCAAGCATGAAAATAACAGTGGTACGTTTTTTTTTCCATTTACAGTAATGCACTGTAAAAATTATGACCATGTATTTTACAGGATAAAAAAAACGTCAGTTAAGTCTCTGGAATTTTACTGTAAAAATTACATTGGTGCCCTTTTGTCATTTTATAGTAATTCACTGTAAATAAAACATTACTATACATTTTACAGTAAAAAAAAAGGGTTTTGACAATGTTGCTGTAAAATAAAAGTAGTACCTTTTTTTCCCATACATCTATAAATTAATAATATAAACACACACACACACACATATATATATATATATATAACTATATATATATATATATATATATATTTATATATATATATATATATATATATATATATATATATATATATATATATCCTAGGATCATTGGGACACGCAATGAGGTGTCCCAAGGCAAACAGGTCTCTGACAGGTTAGGGATGCATTTTGTGGTCCGTCCCACAAAATGCACCCCTGACCGCCGGCCCCTCTTATAGTCGCTGATTGTTTGCGCAGAAACACCAGGGGCCTCTCTAGGGGACCACAGCAAAATCTATTAGTGATTACAGGAAATCAACAAATAAGTAGCCGCTCACCGCGTACAAGTGCATCTAAAGTGCCTACGGGCCGTGGGCCACATGCAAATGAGGGGCCCCGCAACAGGAACAACAACGCAGTAATTAAACCCCTGATGTGTTTATTGCTCCCGAGTCATTGGGGAGGATTTGAATCGATATTTTTCATTCATTCGCGGCGAGGTCCCAGGCGGGGTCCGCAGAAGTTGGTCGCCGCGAGAAACTTATTGAGCCGCTCCGAGAGAAGGAGCGCTAAGCAACCGTGGCGGATGACTCGTTTTGACGCTCCCCAGCTCAAATGTTAATTGCTGCAATAACTATAAATAAATAAAATGATAAATGGGTTGTACTTGTATAGCGCTTTTCTACCTTCAAGGTACTCAAAGCGCTTTGACACTACTTCCACATTTACCCATTCACACACACATTCATACACTGATGGAGGGAGCTGCCATGCAAGGCGCCAACCAGCACCCATCAGGAGCAAGGGTGAAGTGTCTTGCTCAGGACACAACGGACGTGACGAGGTTGGTTCTAGGTGGGATTTGAACCAGTGACCCTCGGGTTGCGCACGGCCACTCTCCCACTGCGCCACGCCGCCCCCAACTATCACATTTATTGGAATTATGCTGCTAAAGGAAAAAAACTAAAGGAGAGAAAAAGGCTGAGGAGACGACGATATAGTGTCGGGACATCTTTTCTACTTTCTCTTCTACATGCTAACAAACCTGTGCTCCGCATAAATTAACATAGGAAATGATCTGGCTAAATGAAGTTTCCTGTATGTCATGGGTAGGGGGCGGGGATCGTTTTTGTCTAGAGAGCAGTCAGCGAATGTTGGGAAGAAATGAGAACGAGGCAATAATAATAATAATAATAATAATAACAACTACAATTTGCAATTATTGGAAACAGGAAACATGCTGGCTTGAATGTCCGGGATGAGTGGAGTGTGTGGAGGTTGGAACAGTTCGAATCGGATGAGAAACCTGGGATCTCTGCGCTGCTGATCCGCCTCCGCTTGGGATGGTTTCCTGCTGGCTCCGCTGTGAACGGGACTCTCGCTGCTGAGTTGGACCCGCTTTGGACTGGACTCTCGCGACTGTGTTGGATCCATTGTGGATTGAACTTTCACAGTATCATGTTAGACCCGCTCGACATCCATTGCTTTCCTCCTCTCTAAGGTTCTCATAATCATTATTGTCACAGACGTCCCACTGGGTGTGAGTTTTCATTGCCCTTATGTGGGCCTACCGAGGATGTCGTGGTGGTTTGTGCAGCCCTTTGAGACACTAGTGATTTAGGGCTATATAAGTAAACATTGATTGATTGATTGATTGATATGCAGTCGATGGGGAGAAAACTTGCTGGAAATTCTCGGGAAACCGGGAATTTCGGGAAAAGGGACAACATGTTTTGCGTTCAAAACATGTAAAGGGTGGCCAGACAGCTCCATTTTTATGTTTAATCTGACGCCACATGGACAAAGATAAGCCCTTCTGGAGAAAAGTTCTGTGGTCAGATGAAACAAAAAATGATCTGTTTTGGCCACAATACCCAACAATATGTTTGGAGGAGAAAAGGTCCATCCATCCATCCATCCATCATCTTCCGCTTATCTGAGGTCGGGTCGCGGGGGCAACAGCCTAAGCAGGGAAGCCCAGACTTCCCTCTCCCCAGCCACTTCGTCCAGCTCTTCCCGGGGGATCCCGAGGCGTTCCCAGGCATGGCGGGAGACATAGTCTTCCCAACGTGTCCTGGGTCTTCCCCGTGGCCTCCTACCGGTTGGACGTGCCCTAAACACCTCCCTATGGAGGCGTTCGAGTGGCATCCTGACCAGATGCCCGAACCACATCATCTGGCTCCTCTCGATGTGAAGGAGCAGCGTCTTTACTTTGAGTTCCTCCCGGATGGCAGAGCTTCTCACCCTATCTCTAAGGGAGAGCCCCGCCACACGGCGGAGGAAACTCATTTCGGCTGCTTGTACCCGTGATCTTATCCTTTTGGTCATGACCCAAAGCTCATGACCATAGGTGAGGATGGGAACGCAAATCGACCGATCCAATGTGGAGGAGAAAAGGTGAGGCCTGTGATCCCAGGAACACCATGCCCACCGTCAAGCATGGTGGTGGTAGTATTATGCTCTGGGCCTGTTTTCCTGCCAATGGAACTAGTGCTTTACAGAGAGTAAACGGGACAATGAAAAAGGAGGATTACCTCCAATTTCTTCAGGACAAGCTAAAATCATCAGCCCAGAGGTTGGGTCTTGGGCGCAGTTGGGTGTTCCAACCGGACAATGACCCCAAACACACGTCAAAAGTGGTGAAGAATGGGAAAATCAGGAGAGAATGAAGGTTTTTAGAATGGCCTTCCCAAAGTCCTGACTTAAACGTGTGGACAATGCCGAAGAAACAAGTCCATGTCAGAAAACCAACACATTTAGCTGAACTGCACCAATTTTGTCAAGAGGAGTGGTCGAAAACTTCTGGATGGCTACCAAAAGCTGCTTATTGCAGTGAAACTTGCCAAAGGACATGTAAGCAAATCTTAACATTGCTGTATCTATACTTTTGACCCAGCAGATTTGCTCACATTTTCAGTAGACCCATGGACTGGTCAAACACGGTTGAAAAAATGTGGACTGTGAAAACTTTCCAGGAATAGTTAAAAATAGGGCTTTGGAAAAACGGGTAATTGTGGGAATTCCTGAAAAAAATTTTTTACTTGGAAAATGGTTGTTTGATTGACGAGGGTGAGTGGAGTGTGTGGATGTTGGAACGGTTCAAATCTTATGACAAACGTGGAATATGCGGGCGATGGGGAGAAAATTGCTGGAAATTCCGGGAAAACCCGGAATTTTGGGAAAGGGACAACACGTTTTGCATTCGGTTTATGTAAAGAGCAGTGCGGGTGGGTGGTTGAAAATGGCGCGAAAATTTAAGAATTTAGGAAATCGTATAACTGTAAATACGTCCATTCATTTCAAAGGGGAATTTCCTGGAAATTTTGGGAAAATTTGAAGTTTGTAAATCATAGGTAATACAACAATTGTCCTGGATGATATGAATGGGTTGGTGTTGGAATTTTCAAAACGGTTTAACAATGTTGACGTAGTAAGAGTTTGAACTTAAATGGGTGTTTCGGAATTCCTGGGATTTCGGGAAAAACCGGGAATTTGTACAAACATAAAAATAGTAGTTTTTGTTGGTCCAATTAGGAAGAATGTTTTGAAGGTGGAATGGTCAAAAACGGTCGACAAAATGAGGACTGTGAAAACTTTCCAGGAAGAGTTGAAAATAGGGCTCTAAAAAACGGAAATTGTGGCAAATCCTGGATGAAAAAATTTTACTTGGAAAATTGTAGTTTGATTGATGAGGGTGAGTGGAGTGTGTGGATGTTGGAACGGTTCAAATCTTATGACAAACGTGGAATATGCGGGCGATGGGGAGAAAATTGCTGGAAATTCCGGGAAAACCCGGAATTTTGGGAAAGGGACAACACGTTTTGCGTTCGGTTTATGTAAAGAGCAGCGCGGGTGGTTGGTTGAAAATGGCGCGAAAATTTAAGAATTTAGGAAATCGTCAATTCATTTGACAAGGGAATTTCTTGGGAATTTAGGGAAAACTAAAAATCATAGGTAATACAACAATCGTCCTGGATGCGATGAATGGGTTGGTGTTGGAATTTTCAAAACGGTTGAAAAATGTTGACGTAGTAAGAGTTTGAACTTAAATGGGTGTTTCGGAATTCCTGGGATTTCGGGAAAAACCGGGAATTTGTACAAAAATAAAAATAGTAGTTTTTGTTGGTCCAATTAGGAAGAATGTTTTGAAGGTGGAATGGTCAAAAACGGTCGACAAAATGAGGACTGTGAAAACTTTCCAGGAAGAGTTGAAAATAGGGCTCTAAAAAACGGAAAGTGTGGCAAATCCTGGATGAAAAAAATTTACTTGGAAAATTGTAGTTTGATTGACGAGGGTGAGTGGAGTGTGTGGATGTTGGAACGGTTCAAATCTTATGACAAACGTGGAATATGCGGGCGATGGGGAGAAAATTGCTGGAAATTCCGGGAAAACCCGGAATTTTGGGAAAGGGACAACACGTTTTGCGTTCGGTTTATGTAAAGAGCAGTGCGGGTGGGTGGTTGAAAATGGCGCGAAAATTTAAGAATTTAGGAAATCGTATAACTGTAAATACGTCCATTCATTTCAAAGGGGAATTTCCTGGAAATTTTGGGAAAATTTGAAGTTTGTAAATCATAGGTAATACAACAATTGTCCTGGATGATATGAATGGGTTGGTGTTGGAATTTTCAAAACGGTTTAACAATGTTGACGTAGTAAGAGTTTGAACCTAAATGGGTGTTTCGGAATTCCTGGGATTTCGGGAAAAACCGGGAATTTGTACAAAAATAAAAATAGTAGTTTTTGTTGGTCCAATTAGGAAGAATGTTTTGAAGGGGGAATGGTCAAAAACGGTCGACAAAATGAGGACTGTGAAAACTTTCCAGGAAGAGTTGAAAATAGGGCTCTAAAAAACGGAAATTGTGGCAAATCCTGGATGAAAAAATTTTACTTGGAAAATTGTAGTTTGATTGACGAGGGTGAGTGGAGTGTGTGGATGTTGGAACGGTTCAAATCTTATGACAAACGTGGAATATGCGGGCGATGGGGAGAAAATTGCTGGAAATTCCGGGAAAACCCGGAATTTTGGGAAAGGGACAACACGTTTTGCGTTCGGTTTATGTAAAGAGCAGTGCGGGTGGGTGGTTGAAAATGGCGCGAAAATTTAAGAATTTAGGAAATCGTATAACTGTAAATACGTCCATTCATTTCAAAGGGGAATTTCCTGGAAATTTTGGGAAAATTTGAAGTTTGTAAATCATAGGTAATACAACAATCGTCCTGGATGATATGAATGGGTTGGTGTTGGAATTTTCAAAACGGTTTAACAATGTTGACGTAGTAAGAGTTTGAACTTAAATGGGTGTTTCGGAATTCCTGGGATTTCGGGAAAAACCGGGAATTTGTACAAAAATAAAAATAGTAGTTTTTGTTGGTCCAATTAGGAAGAATGTTTTGAAGGTGGAATGGTCAAAAACGGTCGACAAAATGAGGACTGTGAAAACTTTCCAGGAAGAGTTGAAAATAGGGCTCTAAAAAAACGGAAATTGTGGCAAATCCTGGATGAAAAAATTTGACTTGGAAAATTGTAGTTTGATTGACGAGGGTGAGTGGAGTGTGTGGATGTTGGAACGGTTCAAATCTTATGACAAACGTGGAATATGCGGGCGATGGGGAGAAAATTGCTGGAAATTCCGGGAAAACCCGGAATTTTGGGAAAGGGACAACACGTTTTGCGTTCGGTTTATGTAAAGAGCAGCGCGGGTGGTTGGTTGAAAATGGCGCGAAAATTTAAGAATTTAGGAAATCGTCAATTCATTTGACAAGGGAATTTCTTGGGAATTTAGGGAAAACTAAAAATCATAGGTAATACAACAATCGTCCTGGATGCTATGAATGGGTTGGTGTTGGAATTTTCAAAACGGTTTAACAATGTTGACGTAGTAAGAGTTTGAACTTAAATGGGTGTTTCGGAATTCCTGGGATTTCGGGGAAAACCGGGAATTTGTACAAAAATAAAAATAGTAGTTTTTGTTGGTCCAATTAGGAAGAATGTTTTGAAGGTGGAATGGTCAAAAACGGTCGACAAAATGAGGACTGTGAAAACTTTCCAGGAAGAGTTGAAAATAGGGCTCTAAAAAACGGAAATTGTGGCAAATCCTGGATGAAAAAAATTTACTTGGAAAATTGTAGTTTGATTGACGAGGGTGAGTGGAGTGTGTGGATGTTGGAACGGTTCAAATCTTATGACAAACATGGAATATGCGGGCGATGGGGAGAAAATTGCTGGAAATTCCGGGAAAACCCGGAATTTTGGGAAAGGGACAACACGTTTTGCGTTCGGTTTATGTAAAGAGCAGTGCGGGTGGGTGGTTGAAAATGGCGCGAAAATTTAAGAATTTAGGAAATCGTATAACTGTAAATACGTCCATTCATTTCAAAGGGGAATTTCCTGGAAATTTTGGGAAAATTTGAAGTTTGTAAATCATAGCTAATACAACAATTGTCCTGGATGATATGAATGGGTTGGTGTTGGAATTTTCAAAACGGTTTAACAATGTTGACGTAGTAAGAGTTTGAACTTAAATGGGTGTTTCGGAATTCCTGGGATTTCGGGAAAAACCGGGAATTTGTACAAAAATAAAAATAGTAGTTTTTGTTGGTCCAATTAGGAAGAATGTTTTGAAGGTGGAATGGTCAAAAACGGTCGACAAAATGAGGACTGTGAAAACTTTCCAGGAAGAGTTGAAAATACGGCTCTAAAAAACGGAAATTGTGGCAAATCCTGGATGAAAAAATTTGACTTGGAAAATTGTAGTTTGATTGACGAGGGTGAGTGGAGTGTGTGGATGTTGGAACGGTTCAAATCTTATGACAAACGTGGAATATGCGGGCGATGGGGGGAAAATTGCTGGAAATTCCGGGAAAACCCGGAATTTTGGGAAAGGGACAACACGTTTTGCGTTCGGTTTATGTAAAGAGCAGCGCGGGTGGTTGGTTGAAAATGGCGCGAAAATTTAAGAATTTAGGAAATCGTCAATTCATTTGACAAGGGAATTTCTTGGGAATTTAGGGAAAACTAAAAATCATAGGTAATACAACAATCGTCCTGGATGCTATGAATGGGTTGGTGTTGGAATTTTCAAAACGGTTTAACAATGTTGACGTAGTAAGAGTTTGAACTTAAATGGGTGTTTCGGAATTCCTGGGATTTCGGGAAAAACCGGGAATTTGTACAAAAATAAAAATAGTAGTTTTTGTTGGTCCAATTAGGAAGAATGTTTTGAAGGTGGAATGGTCAAAAACGGTCGACAAAATGAGGACTGTGAAAACTTTCCAGGAAGAGTTGAAAATAGGGCTCTAAAAAACGGAAATTGTGGCAAATCCTGGATGAAAAAAATTTACTTGGAAAATTGTATTTTGATTGACGGGGGTGAGTGGAGTGTGTGGATGTTGGAACGGTTCAAATCTTATGACAAACGTGGAATATGCGGGCGATGGGGAGAAAATTGCTGGAAATTCCGGGAAAACCCGGAATTTTGGGAAAGGGACAACACGTTTTGCATTCGGTTTATGTAAAGAGCAGTGCGGGTGGGTGGTTGAAAATGGCGCGAAAATTTAAGAATTTAGGAAATCGTCAATTCATTTGACAAGGGAATTTCTTGGGAATTTAGGGAAAATTAAAAATCATAGGTAATACAACAATCGTCCTGGATGCTATGAATGGGTTGGTGTTGGAATTTTCAAAACGGTTGAAAAATGTTGATGCAGTAACCATTTTTAAATGAGTGTTTTGGAATTCTTGGAAAATTGGGAATTTGTACGTCAAGAAAAATGGTAGTTTTGTTGTCCTAATTAAGAAGAATTTTTTGAAGGTGGAATGGTCAAAAACGGTCGACAAAATGAGGACTGTGAAAACTTTCCAGGAAGAGTTGAAAATAGGGCTCTAAAAAACGGAAATTGTGGCAAATCCTGGATGAAAAAATTTTACGTGGAAAATTGTAGTTTGATTGACGAGGGTGAGTGGAGTGTGTGGATGTTGGAACGGTTCAAATCTTATGACAAACGTGGAATATGCGGGCGATGGGGAGAAAATTGCTGGAAATTCCGGGAAAACCCGGAATTTTGGGAAAGGGACAACACGTTTTGCGTTCGGTTTATGTAAAGAGCAGCGCGGGTGGGTGGTTGAAAATGGCGCGAAAATTTAAGAATTTAGGAAATCGTATAACTGTAAATACGTCCATTCATTTCAAAGGGGAATTTCCTGGAAATTTTGGGAAAATTTGAAGTTTGTAAATCATAGGTAATACAACAATTGTCCTGGATGATATGAATGGGTTGGTGTTGGAATTTTCAAAACGGTTTAACAATGTTGACATAGTAAGAGTTTGAACTTAAATGGGTGTTTCGGAATTCCTGGGATTTCGGGAAAAACCGGGAATTTGTACAAAAATAAAAATAGTAGTTTTTGTTGGTCCAATTAGGAAGAATGTTTTGAAGGTGGAATGGTCAAAAACGGTCGACAAAATGAGGACTGTGAAAACTTTCCAGGAAGAGTTGAAAATAGGGCTCTAAAAAACGGAAATTGTGGCAAATCCTGGATGAAAAAATTTTACTTGGAAAATTGTAGTTTGATTGACGAGGGTGAGTGGAGTGTGTGGATGTTGGAACGGTTCAAATCTTATGACAAACGTGGAATATGCGGGCGATGGGGAGAAAATTGCTGGAAATTCCGGGAAAACCCGGAATTTTGGGAAAGGGACAACACGTTTTGCATTCGGTTTATGTAAAGAGCAGTGCGGGTGGGTGGTTGAAAATGGCGCGAAAATTTAAGAATTTAGGAAATCGTATAACTGTAAATACGTCCATTCATTTCAAAGGGGAATTTCCTGGAAATTTTGGGAAAATTTGAAGTTTGTAAATCATAGGTAATACAACAATTGTCCTGGATGATATGAATGGGTTGGTGTTGGAATTTTCAAAACGGTTTAACAATGTTGACGTAGTAAGAGTTTGAACTTAAATGGGTGTTTCGGAATTCCTGGGATTTCGGGAAAAACCGGGAATTTGTACAAACATAAAAATAGTAGTTTTTGTTGGTCCAATTAGGAAGAATGTTTTGAAGGTGGAATGGTCAAAAACGGTCGACAAAATGAGGACTGTGAAAACTTTCCAGGAAGAGTTGAAAATAGGGCTCTAAAAAACGGAAATTGTGGCAAATCCTGGATGAAAAAATTTTACTTGGAAAATTGTAGTTTGATTGATGAGGGTGAGTGGAGTGTGTGGATGTTGGAACGGTTCAAATCTTATGACAAACGTGGAATATGCGGGCGATGGGGAGAAAATTGCTGGAAATTCCGGGAAAACCCGGAATTTTGGGAAAGGGACAACACGTTTTGCGTTCGGTTTATGTAAAGAGCAGCGCGGGTGGTTGGTTGAAAATGGCGCGAAAATTTAAGAATTTAGGAAATCGTCAATTCATTTGACAAGGGAATTTCTTGGGAATTTAGGGAAAACTAAAAATCATAGGTAATACAACAATCGTCCTGGATGCGATGAATGGGTTGGTGTTGGAATTTTCAAAACGGTTGAAAAATGTTGACGTAGTAAGAGTTTGAACTTAAATGGGTGTTTCGGAATTCCTGGGATTTCGGGAAAAACCGGGAATTTGTACAAAAATAAAAATAGTAGTTTTTGTTGGTCCAATTAGGAAGAATGTTTTGAAGGGGGAATGGTCAAAAACGGTCGACAAAATGAGGACTGTGAAAACTTTCCAGGAAGAGTTGAAAATAGGGCTCTAAAAAACGGAAATTGTGGCAAATCCTGGATGAAAAAATTTTACTTGGAAAATTGTAGTTTGATTGACGAGGGTGAGTGGAGTGTGTGGATGTTGGAACGGTTCAAATCTTATGACAAACATGGAATATGCGGGCGATGGGGAGAAAATTGCTGGAAATTCCGGGAAAACCCGGAATTTTGGGAAAGGGACAACACGTTTTGCGTTCGGTTTATGTAAAGAGCAGCGCGGGTGGGTGGTTGAAAATGGCGCAAAAATTTAAGAATTTAGGAAATCGTATAACTGTAAATACGTCCATTCATTTCAAAGGGGAATTTCCTGGAAATTTTGGGAAAATTTGAAGTTTGTAAATCATAGGTAATACAACAATCGTCCTGGATGATATGAATGGGTTGGTGTTGGAATTTTCAAAACGGTTTAACAATGTTGACGTAGTAAGAGTTTGAACTTAAATGGGTGTTTCGGAATTCCTGGGATTTCGGGAAAAACCGGGAATTTGTACAAAAATAAAAATAGTAGTTTTTGTTGGTCCAATTAGGAAGAATGTTTTGAAGGTGGAATGGTCAAAAACGGTCGACAAAATGAGGACTGTGAAAACTTTCCAGGAAGAGTTGAAAATAGGGCTCTAAAAAAACGGAAATTGTGGCAAATCCTGGATGAAAAAATTTGACTTGGAAAATTGTAGTTTGATTGACGAGGGTGAGTGGAGTGTGTGGATGTTGGAACGGTTCAAATCTTATGACAAACGTGGAATATGCGGGCGATGGGGAGAAAATTGCTGGAAATTCCGGGAAAACCCAGAATTTTGGGAAAGGGACAACACGTTTTGCGTTCGGTTTATGTAAAGAGCAGCGCGGGTGGTTGGTTGAAAATGGCGCGAAAATTTAAGAATTTAGGAAATCGTCAATTCATTTGACAAGGGAATTTCTTGGGAATTTAGGGAAAACTAAAAATCATAGGTAATACAACAATCGTCCTGGATGCTATGAATGGGTTGGTGTTGGAATTTTCAAAACGGTTTAACAATGTTGACGTAGTAAGAGTTTGAACTTAAATGGGTGTTTCGGAATTCCTGGGATTTCGGGAAAAACCGGGAATTTGTACAAAAATAAAAATAGTAGTTTTTGTTGGTCCAATTAGGAAGAATGTTTTGAAGGTGGAATGGTCAAAAACGGTCGACAAAATGAGGACTGTGAAAACTTTCCAGGAAGAGTTGAAAATAGGGCTCTAAAAAACGGAAATTGTGGCAAATCCTGGATGAAAAAAATTTACTTGGAAAATTGTATTTTGATTGACGGGGGTGAGTGGAGTGTGTGGATGTTGGAACGGTTCAAATCTTATGACAAACGTGGAATATGCGGGCGATGGGGAGAAAATTGCTGGAAATTCCGGGAAAACCCGGAATTTTGGGAAAGGGACAACACGTTTTGCATTCGGTTTATGTAAAGAGCAGTGCGGGTGGGTGGTTGAAAATGGCGCGAAAATTTAAGAATTTAGGAAATCGTCAATTCATTTGACAAGGGAATTTCTTGGGAATTTAGGGAAAATTAAAAATCATAGGTAATACAACAATCGTCCTGGATGCTATGAATGGGTTGGTGTTGGAATTTTCAAAACGGTTGAAAAATGTTGATGCAGTAACCATTTTTAAATGAGTGTTTTGGAATTCTTGGAAAATTGGGAATTTGTACGTCAAGAAAAATGGTAGTTTTGTTGTCCTAATTAAGAAGAATTTTTTGAAGGTGGAATGGTCAAAAACGGTCGACAAAATGAGGACTGTGAAAACTTTCCAGGAAGAGTTGAAAATAGGGCTCTAAAAAACGGAAATTGTGGCAAATCCTGGATGAAAAAATTTTACTTGGAAAATTGTAGTTTGATTGACGAGGGTGAGTGGAGTGTGTGGATGTTGGAACGGTTCAAATCTTATGACAAACGTGGAATATGCGGGCGATGGGGAGAAAATTGCTGGAAATTCCGGGAAAACCCGGAATTTTGGGAAAGGGACAACACGTTTTGCGTTCGGTTTATGTAAAGAGCAGCGCGGGTGGGTGGTTGAAAATGGCGCGAAAATTTAAGAATTTAGGAAATCGTATAACTGTAAATACGTCCATTCATTTCAAAGGGGAATTTCCTGGAAATTTTGGGAAAATTTGAAGTTTGTAAATCATAGGTAATACAACAATTGTCCTGGATGATATGAATGGGTTGGTGTTGGAATTTTCAAAACGGTTTAACAATGTTGACGTAGTAAGAGTTTGAACTTAAATGGGTGTTTCGGAATTCCTGGGATTTCGGGAAAAACCGGGAATTCGTACAAAAATAAAAATAGTAGTTTTTGTTGGTCCAATTAGGAAGAATGCTTTGAAGGTGGAATGGTCAAAAACGGTCGACAAAATGAGGACTGTGAAAACTTTCCAGGAAGAGTTGAAAATAGGGCTCTAAAAAACGGAAATTGTGGCAAATCCTGGATGAAAAAATTTTACTTGGAAAATTGTAGTTTGATTGACGAGGGTGAGTGGAGTGTGTGGATGTTGGAACGGTTCAAATCTTATGACAAACGTGGAATATGCGGGCGATGGGGAGAAAATTGCTGGAAATTCCGGGAAAACCCGGAATTTTGGGAAAGGGACAACACGTTTTGCGTTCGGTTTATGTAAAGAGCAGCGCGGGTGGTTGGTTGAAAATGGCGCGAAAATTTAAGAATTTAGGAAATCGTCAATTCATTTGACAAGGGAATTTCTTGAGAATTTAGGGAAAACTAAAAATCATAGGTAATACAACAATCGTCCTGGATGCTATGAATGGGTTGGTGTTGGAATTTTCAAAACGGTTTAACAATGTTGACGTAGTAAGAGTTTGAACTTAAATGGGTGTTTCGGAATTCCTGGGATTTCGGGAAAAACCGGGAATTTGTACAAAAATAAAAATAGTAGTTTTTGTTGGTCCAATTAGGAAGAATGTTTTGAAGGTGGAATGGTCAAAAACGGTCGACAAAATGAGGACTGTGAAAACTTTCCAGGAAGAGTTGAAAATAGGGCTCTAAAAAAACGGAAATTGTGGCAAATCCTGGATGGAAAAATTTTACTTGGAAAATTGTAGTTTGATTGACGGGTGAGTGGAGTGTGTGGATGTTGGAACGGTTCAAATCTTATGACAAACGTGGAATATGCGGGCGATGGGGAGAAAATTGCTGGAAATTCCGGGAAAACCCGGAATTTTGGGAAAGGGACAACACGTTTTGGGTTCGGTTTATGTAAAGAGCAGTGCGGGTGGGTGGTTGAAAATGGCGCGAAAATTTAAGAATTTAGGAAATCGTCAATTCATTTGACAAGGGAATTTCTTGGGAATTTAGGGAAAATTAAAAATCATAGGTAATACAACAATCGTCCTGGATGCTATGAATGGGTTGGTGTTGGAATTTTCAAAACGGTTGAAAAATGTTGATGCAGTAACCATTTTTAAATGAGTGTTTTGGAATTCTTGGAAAATTGGGAATTTGTACGTCAAGAAAAATGGTAGTTTTGTTGTCCTAATTAAGAAGAATTTTTTGAAGGTGGAATGGTCAAAAACGGTCGACAAAATGAGGACTGTGAAAACTTTCCAGGAAGAGTTGAAAATAGGGCTCTAAAAAACGGAAATTGTGGCAAATCCTGGATGAAAAAATTTTACGTGGAAAATTGTAGTTTGATTGACGAGGGTGAGTGGAGTGTGTGGATGTTGGAACGGTTCAAATATTATGACAAACGTGGAATATGCGGGCGATGGGGAGAAAATTGCTGGAAATTCCGGGAAAACCCGGAATTTTGGGAAAGGGACAACACGTTTTGCGTTCGGTTTATGTAAAGAGCTGTGCGGGTGGGTGGTTGAAAATGGCGCGAAAATTTAAGAATTTAGGAAATCGTCAATTCATTTGACAAGGGAATTTCTTGGGAATTTAGGGAAAATTAAAAATCATAGGTAATACAACAATCGTCCTGGATGCTATGAATGGGTTGGTGTTGGAATTTTCAAAACGGTTGAAAAATGTTGATGCAGTAACCATTTTTAAATGAGTGTTTTGGAATTCTTGGAAAATTGGGAATTTGTACGTCAAGAAAAATGGTAGTTTAGTTGTCTAATTAAGAAGAATTTTTTGAAGGTGGAATGGTCAAAAACGGTCGACAAAATGAGGACTGTGAAAACTTTCCAGGAAGAGTTGAAAATAGGGCTCTAAAAAACGGAAATTGTGGCAAATCCTGGATGAAAAAATTTTACGTGGAAAATTGTAGTTTGATTGACGAGGGTGAGTGGAGTGTGTGGATGTTGGAACGGTTCAAATCTTATGACAAACGTGGAATATGCGGGCGATGGGGAGAAAATTGCTGGAAATTCCGGGAAAACCCGGAATTTTGGGAAAGGGACAACACGTTTTGCGTTCGGTTTATGTAAAGAGCTGTGCGGGTGGGTGGTTGAAAATGGCGCGAAAATTTAAGAATTTAGGAAATCGTCAATTCATTTGACAAGGGAATTTCTTGGGAATTTAGGGAAAACTAAAAATCATAGGTAATACAACAATCGTCCTGGATGCTATGAATGGGTTGGTGTTGGAATTTTCAAAACGGTTGAAAAATGTTGATGCAGTAACCATTTTTAAATGAGTATTTTGGAATTCTTGGAAAATTGGGAATTTGTACGTCAAGAAAAATGGTAGTTTTGTTGTCCTAATTAAGAAGAATTTTTTGAAGGTGGAATGGTCAAAAACGGTTGACAAAATGTGGAATGTGAAAACTTTCCAATATGAGTTGAAAATAGGGCTCTAGAAAACCGGGAATTGTGGGAATTTCTGAAAAGTTTTTTTGAACTTGGAAAATTGTAATTTGATTGAGCAGGGTGAGTGGAGTGTGTGGATGTTGGAATGGTCCAAATCGGATGAGAAACGTGGAATATGCAGTCGATGGGGAGAAAATTGCTGGAAATTCCGGGAATCCTGCAAATTTTGGGAAAGGGACAACAGGTTTTGCGTTTGATATATGTAAAGTGTAGTGCGGGTGGATGGTTGAAAGGTGGGAATCGGGTTTAAAATGGCGCAAACATTTGAGAATTTAGGGCATCGTATGACTGTAAATGTCCACTCATTTCAAAAGGAAATTCCTGGAAATTTGGGGAAAATTTGAATTCTGTAAATCATAGGTAATACAACAATTGTCCTGGATGCTATGAATGGGTTGGTGTTGGAATTTTCAAAACGGTTTAACAATGTAGACGTAGTAAGAGTTTGAACTTAAATGGGTGTTTCGGAATTCCTGGGATTTCGGGAAAAACCGGGAATTTGTACAAAAATAAAAATAGTAGTTTTTGTTGGTCCAATTAGGAAGAATGTTTTGAAGGTGAAATGGTCAAAAACGGTCGACAAAATGAGGACTGTGAAAACTTTCCAGGAAGAGTTGAAAATAGGGCTCTAAAAAATGGAAATTGTGGCAAATCCTGGATGAAAAAATTTTACTTGGAAAATTGTAGTTTGATTGACGAGGGTGAGTGGAGTGTGTGGATGTTGGAACGGTTCAAATCTTATGACAAACGTGGAATATGCGGGCGATGGGGAGAAAATTGCTGGAAATTCCGGGAAAACCCGGAATTTTGGGAAAGGGACAACACGTTTTGCGTTCGGTTTATGTAAAGAGCAGCGCGGGTGGTTGGTTGAAAATGGCGCGAAAATTTAAGAATTTAGGAAATCGTCAATTCATTTGACAAGGGAATTTCTTGGGAATTTAGGGAAAATTAAAAATCATAGGTAATACAACAATCGTCCTGGATGCTATGAATGGGTTGGTGTTGGAATTTTCAAAACGGTTGAAAAATGTTGATGCAGTAACCATTTTTAAATGAGTATTTTGGAATTCTTGGAAAATTGGGAATTTGTACGTCAAGAAAAATGGTAGTTTTGTTGTCCTAATTAAGAAGAATTTTTTGAAGGTGGAATGGTCAAAAACGGTCGACAAAATGAGGACTGTGAAAACTTTACAGGAAGAGTTGAAAATAGGGCTCTAAAAAAACGGAAATTGTGGCAAATCCTGGATGAAAAAAATTTACTTGGAAAATTGTAGTTTGATTGATGAGGGTGAGTGGAGTGTGTGGATGTTGGAACGGTTCAAATCTTATGACAAACGTGGAATATGCGGGCGATGGGGAGAAAATTGCTGGAAATTCTGGGAAAACCCGGAATTTTGGGAAAGGGACAACACGTTTTGCGTTCGGTTTATGTAAAGAGCTGTGCGGGTGGGTGGTTGAAAATGGCGCGAAAATTTAAGAATTTAGGAAATCGTCAATTCATTTGACAAGGGAATTTCTTGGGAATTTAGGGAAAATTAAAAATCATAGGTAATACAACAATCGTCCCGGATGCTATGAATGGGTTGGTGTTGGAATTTTCAAAACGGTTGAAAAATGTTGATGCAGTAACCATTTTTAAATGAGTGTTTTGGAATTCTTGGAAAATTGGGAATTTGTACGTCAAGAAAAATGGTAGTTTTGTTGTCCTAATTAAGAAGAATTTTTTGAAGGTGGAATGGTCAAAAACGGTTGACAAAATGTGGAATGTGAAAACTTTCCAATATGAGTTGAAAATAGGGCTCTAGAAAACCGGGAATTGTGGGAATTTCTGAAAAGTTTTTTTGAACTTGGAAAATTGTAATTTGATTGAGCAGGGTGAGTGGAGTGTGTGGATGTTGGAATGGTCCAAATCGGATGAGAAACGTGGAATATGCAGTCGATGGGGAGAAAATTGCTGGAAATTCCGGGAATCCTGCAAATTTTGGGAAAGGGACAACAGGTTTTGCGTTTGATTTATGTAAAGTGTAGTGTGGGTGGATGGTTGAAAGGTGGGAATCGGGTTTAAAATGGCGCAAACATTTGAGAATTTAGGGCATCGTATGACTGTAAATGTCCACTCATTTCAAAGGGAAATTCCTGGAAATTTTGGGAAAATTTGAATTCTGTAAATCATAGGTAATACAACAATTGTCCTGGATGATATGAATGGGTTGGTGTTGGAATTTTTCAAAACGGTTGAAAAATGTTGACGTAGTAACAGTTTGAATTTAAATGGGTGTTTCGGAATTCCTGGGATTTCGGGAAAAACCGGGAATTTGTACAAAAATAAAAATAGTAGTTTTTGTTGGTCCAATTAGGAAGAATGTTTTGAAGGTGGAATGGTCAAAAACGGTCGACAAAATGAGGACTGTGAAAACTTTCCAGGAAGAGTTGAAAACAGGGCTCTAAAAAACGGAAATTGTGGCAAATCCTGGATGAAAAAATTTTACTTGGAAAATTGTAGTTTGATTGACGAGGGTGAGTGGAGTGTGTGGATGTTGGAACGGTTCAAATCTTATGACAAACGTGGAATATGCGGGCGATGGGGAGAAAATTGCTGGAAATTCTGGGAAAACCCGGAATTTTGGGAAAGGGACAACACGTTTTGCGTTCGGTTTATGTAAAGAGCAGTGCGGGTGGGTGGTTGAAAATGGCGCAAAAATTTAAGAATTTAGGAAATCGTATAACTGTAAATACGTCCATTCATTTCAAAGGGGAATTTCCTGGAAATTATGGGAAAATTTGAAGTTTGTAAATCATAGGTAATACAACAATTGTCCTGGATGATATGAATGGGTTGGTGTTGGAATTTTCAAAACGGTTTAACAATGTTGACGTAGTAAGAGTTTGAACTTAAATGGGTGTTTCGGAATTCCTGGGATTTCGGGAAAAACCGGGAATTTGTACAAAAATAAAAATAGTAGTTTTTGTTGGTCCAATTAGGAAGAATGTTTTGAAGGTGGAATGGTCAAAAACGGTCGACAAAATGAGGACTGTGAAAACTTTCCAGGAAGAGTTGAAAATAGGGCTCTAAAAAACGGAAATTGTGGCAAATCCTGGATGAAAAAATTTTACTTGGAAAATTGTAGTTTGATTGACGAGGGTGAGTGGAGTGTGTGGATGTTGGAACGGTTCAAATCTTATGACAAACGTGGAATATGCGGGCGATGGGGAGAAAATTGCTGGAAATTCCGGGAAAACCCGGAATTTTGGGAAAGGGATAACACGTTTTGCGTTCGGTTTATGTAAAGAGCAGTGCGGGTGGTTGGTTGAAAATGGCGCTAAAATTTAAGAATTTAGGACATCGTCAATTCATTTGACAAGGGAATTTCTTGGGAATTTAGGGAAAACTAAAAATCATAGGTAATACAACAATCGTCCTGGATGCTATGAATGGGTTGGTGTTGGAATTTTCAAAACGGTTGAAAAATGTTGATGCAGTAACCATTTTTAAATGAGTGTTTTGGAATTCTTGGAAAATTGGGAATTTGTACGTCAAGAAAAATGGTAGTTTTGTTGTCCTAATTAAGAAGAATTTTTTGAAGGTGGAATTGTCAAAAACGGTTGACCAAATGTGGAATGTGAAAACTTTCCAATATGAGTTGAAAATAGGGCTCTAGAAAACCGGGAATTGTGGGAATTTCTGAAAAGTTTTTTTGAACTTGGATGATTATAATTTGATTGAGCAGGGTGAGTGTAGTGTGTGGATGTTGGAATGGTCCAAATCGGATGAGAAACGTGGAATATGCAGTCGATGGGGAGAAAATTGCTGGAAATTCCGGGAATCCTGCAAATTTTGGGAAAGGGACAACAGGTTTTGCGTTTGATATATGTAAAGTGTAGTGCGGGTGGATGGTGGAAAGGTGGGAATCGGGTTTAAAATGGCGCAAACATTTGAGAATTTAGGGCATCGTATGACTGTAAATGTCCACTCATTTCAAAGGGAATTTCCTGGAAACTTGGGGAAAATTTGAATTCTGTAAATCATAGGTAATACAACAATTGTCCTGGATGATATGAATGGGTTGGTGTTGGAATTTTTCAAAACGGTTGAAAAATGTTGACGTAGTAACAGTTTGAATTTAAATGGGTGTTTCGGAATTCCTGGGATTTCGGGAAAACCGGGAATTTGCATGACAAGAAAAACAGTAGTTTTGTCGGCCCAATTAGGAAGAATGTTTTGAAGGTGGAACTTTCAAAAGCGGTTGAAAAAATGTGGACTGTGAAAACTTTCCTAGGGCTCTAAAAAAACAGAAATTGTGGCAAATCCTGAAAAAAAAAAAAATTTGAAAATCGTAGTTTTATTGACCAGGGTGAGAGGAGTGTGTGGATGTTGGAACGATTCAAATCAGATGAAAAATGTGGAATATGCAGTCAATGGGGAGAAAATTGCTGGAAATTCCGGGAAAACCGGGAATTTTGGGAAAGGTAATTTTTCTGACAACCTTCTATCCATGACAACTGAAAATGAGCGTTTTAGTCTTTTGCCGTGAGTCACATGTCTATGAAGGATGTAATTCATCCAGGTCATTGTAGTCTCTGGGCATTCAATCCATCACAACTGGTCTGTTTGGTTGGTCTTAGAAGACGTTTCGACTCTCATCCGATAGACTTCATCAGTTCATGATCATAGACTTAGATTGGTCATATATAGTCTTAGATTGGTCAGATTTAGTCTTAGAACTAGATTGGTCAATGTTAATCTTAGAATTAGATTGGTCAGATCTAGTCTTAGACTTAGATTGGTCAGATCTAATCACAGATTTAGATTGGTCAGTTCTAGTCTTGGACTTAGATTGGTCACATCAAGTCTTAGACTTAGCTTGGTCAAATCTAGTCTTAGACGTACTGTAGATGGTCACATCTAGTCTTAGACGTAGATTGGTCACATCTAGTCTTTGACTTAGATTGGTCACATCTAGTCTTACATTGGTCAGATTTAGTCTTTGACTTAGATTGGTCAATACTAGTCTTAGAATTAGATTGGTCAGATCTAGTCTTAGACTTAGATTGGTCAGATCTAGTCATAGATTTAGATTGGTCAGATCTAGTCTTGGACTTAGATTGGTCACATCAAGTCTTTGACTTAGCTTTGTCAAATCTAGTCTTAGACGTACTGTAGATGGTCACTTCTAGTCTTGGACGTAGATTGGTCACATATAGTCTTAGATTGGTCGAATTTGGTCTTAGACTTAGATTGGTCAGCGCTAGTCTTAGAATTAGATTGGTCAGATCTAGTCTTAGACTTAGATTGCTGAGCTGTAGTCATAGACTTAGATTGGTCACATCAAGTCTTAGACTTAGCTTGGTCAAATCTAGTCTTAGACGTACTGTAGATGGTCACATCTAGTCTTAGACGTAGATTGGTCACATCTAGTCTTTGACTTAGATTGGTCACATCTAGTCTTACATTGGTCAGATTTAGTCTTCGACTTAGATTGGTCAATACTAGTCTTAGAATTAGATTGGTCAGATCTAGTCTTAGACTTAGATTGGTCAGATCTAGTCATAGATTTAGATTGGTCAGATCTAGTCTTGGACTTAGATTGGTCACATCAAGTCTTTGACTTAGCTTTGTCAAATCTAGTCTTAGACGTACTGTAGATGGTCACTTCTAGTCTTAGACGTAGATTGGTCACATATAGTCTTAGATTGGTCGAATTTGGTCTTAGACTTAGATTGGTCAGCGCTAGTCTTAGAATTAGATTGGTCAGATCTAGTCTTAGACTTAGATTGCTGAGCTGTAGTCATAGACTTAGATTGGTCACATCAAGTCTTAGACTTAGCTTGGTCAAATCTAGTCTTAGACGCACTGTAGATGGTCACATCTAGTCTTGGACGTATATTGGTCACATCTAGTCTTAGATTGGTCAAATTTGGTTTTAGACTTAGATTGGTCAGCGCTAGTCTTAGAATTAGATTGGTCAGATCTAGTCTTGGACTTAGATTGGTCAGATCTAATCATAGATTTAGATTGGTCAGTTCTAGTCTTGGGCTTATATTGGTCACATCAAGTCTTAGACTTAGCTTGGTCAAATCTAGTCTTAGACGTACTGTAGATGGTCACATCTAGTCTTGGACGTAGATTGGTCACATCTAGTCTTTGACTTAGATTGGTCAAATCTGGTTTTACATTGGTCAGATTTAGTCTTCGACTTAGATTGGTCAATACTAGTCTTAGAATTAGATTGGTCAGATCTAGTCTTAGACTTAGATTGGTCAGATCTAGTCATAGATTTAGATTGGTCAGATCTAGTCTTGGACTTAGATTGGTCACATCAAGTCTTAGACTTAGCTTTGTCAAATCTAGTCTTAGACGTACTGTAGATGGTCACTTCTAGTCTTAGACGTAGATTGGTCACACATAGTCTTAGATTGGTCGAATTTGGTCTTAGACTTAGATTGGTCAGCGCTAGTCTTAGAATTAGATTGGTCAGATCTAGTCTTAGACTTAGATTGCTGAGCTGTAGTCATAGACTTAGATTGGTCACATCAAGTCTTAGACTTAGCTTGGTCAAATCTAGTCTTAGACGTACTGTAGATGGTCACATCTAGTCTTGGACATATATTGGTCACATCTAGTCTTAGATTGGTCAAATTTGGTTTTAGACTTAGATTGGTCAGCGCTAGTCTTAGAATTAGATTGGTCAGATCTAGTCTTGGACTTAGATTGGTCAGATCTAATCATAGATTTAGATTGGTCAGTTCTAGTCTTGGGCTTATATTGGTCACATCAAGTCTTAGACTTAGCTTGGTCAAATCTAGTCTTAGACGTACTGTAGATGGTCACATCTAGTCTTGGACGTAGATTGGTCACATCTAGTCTTTGACTTAGATTGGTCACATCTGGTCTTACATTGGTCAGATTTAGTCTTCGACTTAGATTGGTCAATACTAGTCTTAGAATTAGATTGGTCAGATCTAGTCTTAGACTTAGATTGGTCAGATCTAATCACAGATTTAGATTGGTCAGTTCTAGTCTTGGACTTAGATTGGTCACATCAAGTCTTAGACTTAGCTTTGTCAAATCTAGTCTTAGACGTACTGTAGAGGGTCACTTCTAGTCTTAGACGTAGATTGGTCACATACAGTCTTAGATTGGTCGAATTTGGTCTTAGACTTAGATTGGTCAGCGCTAGTCTTAGAATTAGATTGGTCAGATCTAGTCTTAGACTTAGATTGCTGAGCTGTAGTCATAGACTTAGATTGGTCACATCAAGTCTTAGACTTAGCTTGGTCAAATCTAGTCTTAGACGTACTGTAGATGGTCACATCTAGTCTTGGACGTAGATTGGTCACATCTAGTCTTAGATTGGTCAAATTTGGTTTTAGACTTAGATTGGTCAGCGCTAGTCTTAGAATTGGATTGGTCAGATCTAGTCTTGGACTTAGATTGGTCAGATCAAGTCTTGGACTTTGATTGGTCACATCTGGTCTTAGACTTAGATTGGTCACATATAATCTTAGAAAAGATTGGTCACATCTAGTCTCAGACATAGATTGGTCACATCTATTCTTAGATTGGTCACATTTGGTTTTAAACTTAGATTGGTCAGCGTTAGTCTTAGAATTATATTGATCAGATCTAGTCTTACACTTAGATTGGTCAGCGCTAGTCTTAAAACTAGATTGGTCAGATCTAGTCATAGACATAGATTGGTGAGATCTAGTCATACACTTAGATTGGTCAGATCTAGTCTTGGACTTAGATTGGTCACATCAAGTCTTAGACTTAGATTGGTCACATCTAGTCTTAGACTTAGATTGGTCACATTTAATCTTAAATAAAGATTGGTCCCATCTAGTCTTGGACGTAGATTGGTCACATCTTGTCTTAGATTGGTTTGATTTAGTCTTAGACCGAGACTGGTCAGATCTAATCTTAGACTTAATGTTGGTCATGTCTAGTTTTAGCCTTTTTGTAGGTTGGTGCCCCAATCCCAAATATTTATACTCCAAAAAGATTGGTCAGATCTAGTCTTGGATTGGTCAGATCTAGTCATAGACTTAGATTGGTCAGATCTAGTCTTAGACTTAGATTGGTCACATTTAATCTTAGACTTAGATTGGTCAGATCTAGTCTTAGACTTAGATTTGTCAGATCTAGTCTTCGACTTAGATTTGTCATATATAGTCTTACACTTACATTGGTCACATTTAGTCTTGGACTTTGCTTGGTGACATCATGCCATTTGGGTAAAATTGAATAGAATACCTATGTGGTGTATCCTACTATTTTCGACTGGCTGACTGATCCACAGTGATCAGTTGCATGTTACCAGTCCAAGACTAGATGTGACTAATCTGAGACTAAGACTAGATGTAGCCTGTCCAAGACTAGATGTGACCAATCTAAATCCAAGACTACATGTGACCAATCCAAATCTAGGACTAGATGTGACCAATCTAAGTCTAAGACTAGATGTGGCCAGTCTAAGACTGGATGTGACCAATCTAAGTCTAAGACTAGATGTGACCAGTCTAAGACTAAAAGTAGATGTGACCAATAAAAGTGTAAGACTTGATGTGACCAATCTAAGTCTAAGACTGGATGTTACCAATCTAAGACTAACACTAGATGTGACCAATCTGAGACTAAGACTAGAAGTGGCCAGTCGAAGTATAGATGTGACCAATCTAAGTCCAAGACTAGATGTGACCAATCCAAGTCTAGGACTAGACGTGACCAATCTAAGTCTAAGACTAGATGTGGTCAGTCTAAGACTGGATGTGACCAATCTAAGTCTAAGACTAGATGTGACCAGTCTAAGACTAAGAGTAGATGTGACCAATCAAAGTGTAAGACTTGATGTGACCAATCTAAGACTAAGACTGGATGTTACCAATCTAAGACTAAGACTAGATGTGACCAATCTAAGTCTAAGACTAGATGTGACCAATCTAAGTCTAAGGCTGGATGTGACCAATCTAAGTCCAAGACTAAATGTGACCAATCTAAGACTAAGACTATAAGTGGCCGGTCTAAGACTAGATTCGACCAATCTAAGTCCAAGACGAGACGTGACCAATCTTTGTTTACAGCCAGATCTAACCAATCTAAGTCTGAGACTAGATGTGACCAATCAAAATCTAATACTAGATGTGACCAATCTAAGTCTAAGACTAGATGTGACCAATCTAAGTCTGTGACTGGATTTGACCAATCTAAGTCCAAGACTAAATGTGCCCAATCTAAGTCAAAGACTAGATGTGGCCAGTGTAAGACTAGATGTGACCAATCTAAGTCTGAGACTAGATGTGACCAATCAAAATCTAAGACTAGATGTGACCAATCTAAGTCTAAGACTAGATGTGATCAATATAAGTCCAAGACTGGATGTGGCCAGTCTAAATCCAAGACTAAATTTGACCAATCTAAGTCTGAGACTAGATGTGGCCAGTCTAAGACTAGATGTGACCAATCTAAGTCCAAGACGAGACGTGACCAATCTTTGTCTAAAGCTAGATCTAACCAATCTAAGTCTGAGACTAGATGTGACCATTTAAAATCCAAGACTAGATGTGACCAATATAAGTCCAAGACAAAATGTGACCAATCTAAGTCTAAGACTAGATCTGGCCAGTCTACGACTAGTTGTGACCAATCTAAGTCTAAGACTAGATGTGACCAATCTAAGTCTAAAACTGGATTTGACCAATCTAAGTCCAAGACTAAATGTAACCAATCTAAGTCCAAGACTAGATGTGGCCAGTCTAAGACTAGATGTGACCAATCTAAGTCTAAGACTAAATGTGACCAATATAAGTCCAAGACTGGATGTGGCCAGTCTAAGTCCAAGACTAAATTTGACCAATCTAAGTCTAAGACTAGATGTGGCCAGTCTAAAACTAGATGTGACCAATCTAAGTCCAAGACGAGACGTGACCAATCTTTGTCTAAAGCTAGATCTAACCAATCTAAGTCTGAGACTAGATGTGACCATTTAAAATCCAAGACTAGATGTGACCAATATAAGTCCAAGACAAAATGTGACCAATCTAAGTCTAAGACTAGATGTGGCCAGTCTACGACTAGTTGTGACCAATCTAAGTCTAAGACTAGATGTGACCAATCTACGTCTAAAACTGGATTTGACCAATCTAAGTCCAAGACTAAACGTGCCCAATCTAAGTCTAAGACTAGATGTGGCCAGTCTAAGACTAGATGTGACCAATCTAAGTCTGAGACTAGATGTGACCAATCAAAATCTAAGACTAGATGTGACCAATCTAAGTCTAAGACTAAATGTGACCAATATAAGTCCAAGACTGGATGTGGCCAGGCTAAGTCCAAGACTAAATGTGGCCAATCTAAGTTTAAGACTAGATGTGGCCAGTCTAAGACTAGATGTGACCAATCTAAGTCCAAGACGAGACGTGACCAATCTTTGTCTAAAGCTAGATCTAACCAATCTAAGTCTGAGACTAGATGTGACCATTTAAAATCCAAGACTAGATGTGACCAATCTAAGTCCAAGACAAAATGTGACCAATCTAAGTCTAAGACTAGATGTGACCAATCTAAGTCTAAAACTGGATTTGACCAATCTAAGTCCAAGACTAAATGTGCCCAATCTAAGTCTAAGACTAGATGTGGCTAGTCTAAGACTAGATGTGACCTATCTAAGTCTGAGACTAGATGTGACCAATCAAAATCTAAGACTAAATGTGACCAATCTAAGTCTAAGACTAAATGTGACCAATATAAGTCCAAGACTGGATGTGGCCAGTCTAAGTCCAAGACTAAATGTGACCAATCTAAGTCTAAGACTTGATGTGGCCAGTCTAAGACTAGATGTGACCAATCTAAGTCCAAAACGAGACGTGACCAATCTTTGTCTAGAGCTAGATCCAACCAATCTAAGTCTGAGACTAGATGTGACCATTTAAAATCCAAGACTAGATGTGACCAATCTAAGTCCAAGACAAAATGTGATCAATCTAAGTCTAAGACTAGATGTGGCCAGTCTAAGACTAGATGTGACCAATCTAAGTCTGAGACTAGATGTGACCATTTAAAATCCAAATCTAAATGTGACCAATCTAAGTCCAAGACTAAATGTGACCAATTTAGGTCTAAAACTAGATGTGACCAACGTAAGTCCAAGACTAGATGTGACCAATCTTTGTCTAAGACTAGATCCGACCAATCTAAGTCCGAGACTAGATGTGACCAATTTAAGTCTAAGACTAGATGTGACCAATCAAAGTCTAAGACTAGATGTGACCAATCTTTGTCTAAGACTAAATCTGACCAATCTAAGTCTGAGACTTTATGTGACCAATTTAAGTCTAAGACTAGATGTGACCAATCAAAGTCTAAGACTAGATGTGACCAATCTAAGTCCAATACTAGATGTGACCAATCTATGTCTAAGACCAGATTTGACCAATCAAAGTCTAAGACTAGATGTGACCAATCAAAGTCAAAGACTTGATATGACCAATTTAAGTCTACGACTGGATGTGACCAATCTAAGTCTAAGACTGGAGGTGACCAATCTAAGTCTAAGACTGGATGTGACCAATCTAAGTCTAAGACTAGAGGTGACCAATCTAAGTCTAAGACTGGATGTGACCAATCTAAGTCTAAGACTGGAGGTGACCAATCTAAGTCCAAGACTGGATGTGACCAACCTAAGTCTAAGACTAGATGTGGCCAATTTAAGTCCAAGACTGGATGTGACCAATCTAAGTCCAATACTAAATGTGACCAATCTAAGTCTAAGACTAGATGTGACCAATCAAAGTCTAAGACTTGATGTGACCAATCCAAGTCTAAGACTGGATGTGACCAATCTAAGTCTAAGACTAAATCTGACCAATCTAAGTCTAAGACTAGACCTGACCAATCTAAGTCTAAGACTGGAGGTGACCAATCTAAGTCCAAGACTAGGATGTGACCAACCTAAGTCTAAGACTAGATGTGGCCAATTTAAGTCCAAGACTGGATGTGACCAATCTAAGTCTAAGACTAGATGTGACCAATCAAAGTCTAAAACTTGATGTGACCAATCTAAGTCTAAGACTGGATGTGACCAATCTAAGTCTAAGACTAAATCTGACCAATCTAAGTCTAAGACTAGATCTGACCAATCTAAGTCTAGGACTGGATGTAAGCAATATAAGTCCAAGACTAGGATGTGACCAACCTAAGTCTAAGACTAGATGTGGCCAATTTAAGTCCAAGACTGGATGTGACCAATCTAAGTCCAATACTAAATGTGACCAATCTAAGTCTAAGACTAGATGTGACCAATCAAAGTCTAAAACTTGATGTGACCAATCTACGTCTAAGACTGGATGTGACCAATCTAAGTCTAAGACTAAATCTGACCAATCTAAGTCTAAGACTAGATCTGACCAATCTAAGTCTAGGACTGGATGTAAGCAATATAAGTCCAAGACTAGGATGTGACCAACCTAAGTCTAAGACTAGATGTGGCCAATTTAAGTCCAAGACTGGATGTGACCAATCTAAGTCCAATACTAAATGTGACCAATCTAAGTCTAAGACTAGATGTGACCAATCAAAGTCTAAGACTTGATGTGACCAATCTAAGTCTAAGACTGGATGTGACCAATCTAAGTCTAAGACTAAATCTGACCAATCTAAGTCCAAGACTAGATCTGACCAATCTAAATCTAAGACTGGATGTGAGCAATATAAGTCTAAGACTGGATGTGAGCAAAGCAGCATGGTACCAAGAAGTGTTTCCAACATTCCCATACAGTCCTGAGGTTGAATAAGCGCAACATGAGATAGTTTTTGTGCAGCCGCTTTGTCTGAGCAGGACTGGCTCCGGGGGCCAGAAGCAGCAAATCAAAGAGACAGAGTGTGGCCCCGTGCTGTAAATTAGTCGTGTGGTTTTTAACCCGCAGCGTTTCACCTTCACAATTACACCACAGCCACGTCAAAACAATCACCACACCCATGAAATACCTCATATTCCCCATTTTAGTTACAACGTTTTTTTTTGGACGTATATGGATTTTAACTCAACATTTTTGTAAGTATTTACCTCCTGGCGACTGAAACAGGATGACATGAAAATCATGTCCCTGCATGATGGTGCACTGATCCCAGCCTTTTCCCAAACTTCAAAAGGACTTGGATGATTTTCCACTTTTCTAAATAATAAATGTTCAAATGTTGGATACTGGTGTTAAACAATGCTCAGGCGTCAAATCATAAGGTTCATGCATTTTCAAATCATAAGATGTGAAATCATAAGGTGTCAAATCATAGGGTTCATGAACTTGCAAATCAAAAGATGTGAAATCATAAGGCGTCAAATCATATAGTTCATGCATTTGCAAATCATAACGCATCAAATCATAAGGCGTAAAATTTTAAGGCGTCGAATCATATGGCGTGAAATCATAAGGTTTATGCATTTGAAAATCATAAGGCGTGAAATCATAAGGCGTCAAATCATAAAGTTCATGCATTTGTAAATCATAAGGTATAAAGTTATAAGGTTCATACATTTGCAAATCATAAGGGATCAAATCATAAGGATTCAAATCATACGGTGTAAAATCATAAGGTTCATGCATTTGCAAATCGTATGGCGTCAAATCATAAGGCGTCAAATTATAATGCGTCAAGTTATAAGGTGTCAAACCATACGGCGTAAAATCATACGGTTCATGCATTTGCAAATCATAAGGCATCAAATCATAAGGCGTCAAATCATGGGGAGTCAAATCATAAGGTTCATACATTTGCAAATCATAAGGCGTCAAATCATGGGGCGTCAAATTATATGGTTCATGCATTTGCAAATCATAAGGCATCAAATCATTAGGCGTCAAATTATAAAGTTCATGCATTTGCAAATCATAAGAAATCAAATCATAAGGCGTCAAATCATGGGGCGTCAAATCATAGGGTTAATACAATTGCAAATCATAAGGCGTCAAATCATGGGGCGTCAAATCAAAAGGTTCATGAATTTGCGAATCATAAGGCGTCAAATCATGGGGCGTCAAATCATAAGGTTCATGCATTTGCAAATCATAAGGCATCAATTTATAAGGCGTCAAATTGTACGACGTGAAATCATAACGTTCATGCATTTGCAAATCATAAAGCATCAAATCATAAGGCGTCAAATCATGGGGCGTCAAATCATAGGGTTCATGCAATTGCAAATCATAAGGCGTCAAATCATGGGGCGTCAAATCATAAGGTTCATGCATTTGCAAATCATAAGGCATCAAATCATAAGGCGTCAAATTGTACGACGTGAAATCATAAGGTTCATGCATTTGCAAATCATAAGGCTTCAAATCATAAGGCGTCATATTGTACGACGTGAAATCATAAGGTTCATGCATTTGCAAATCATAAGGCATCAAATCATAAGGCGTCAAATTATACGGCGTCAAATCATAAAGTTCATGCATTTGCAAATCATAAGGCGTCAAATCATGGGGCGTCAAATCATTAGATTCATGTATACGCAAATCATAAGGCGTCTAATCGTGGGGCGTCTAATCATTAGATTCATGCATACGCAAATCATAAGGCATCAAATCATAAGGCGTCAAATTATATGGCGTGAGATCATAAGGTTCATGCATTTGCAAATCATAAGGCGTCAAATCATAAGGCCTCAAATCATGGGGCGTCAAATCATAGGGTTCATACAATTGCAAATCAAAAGGCGTCAAATCCTGGGGCGTAAAATCAAAAGGTTCATGAATTTGCGAATCATAAGGTGTTAAATGATAAGGCGTCAAACCATGGGGCGTCAAATCATAGGGTTCATACAATTGCAAATCATAAGGCGTCAAATCATGGGTCGTAGAATAAAAAGGTTCATGAACTTGCAAATCATAAGGAACCAAATCATAAGGTGTCAAATTGTACGACGTGAAATCATAAGGTTCATGCATTTGCAAATCATAAGGCATCAAATCATTAAGCGTCAAATCATGGGGCGTCAAATCATAGGGTTCATACAAATGCAAATCATAAGGCGTCAAATCATGGGGCGTAAAATCAAAAGGTTCATGAATTTGCGAATCATAAGGTGTCAAATGATAAGGCGTCAAATCATGGGGCGTCAAATCATAAGGTTCATGCATTTGCAAATCATAAGGCGTCAATTCATAAGGCCTCAAATCATGGGGCGTCAAATCATAAGGTTCATGCATTTGCAAATCATAAGGCATCAAATCATAAGGAGTCAAATTATACGGCGTGAAATCATAAGGTTCATACATTTGCAAATCATTAGGCTTCAAATCATTAGGCCTCAAATCATAAGGTGTCAAATCATGGGGCGTCAAATCATAAGGTTCATACATTTGCAAATCATAAGGCGTCAAATCATGGGGCGTAATATTAAAAGGTTCATGAATTTGCGAATCATAAGGCTTCAAATCATGAGGCCTCAAATCCTAAGGCGTCAAATCATGGGGCGTCAAATAATAAGGCGTCAAATCATGGGGCTTAATATTAAAAGGTTCATGAATTTGCGAATCATAAGGCTTCAAATCATGAGGCCTCAAATCCTAAGGCTTCAAATCATGAGGCCTCAAATCCTAAGGCGTCAAATCATGGGGTGTCAAATCATAAGGCGTCAAATCATGGGACATCAAATCATAAGGTTCATGCATTTGCAAATCATAAGGCATCAAATCATAAGGCGTCAAATTTCAAGGTGTCAATTCATAAGGAGTCAAATCATAAAGTTCATGCATTTGCAAATCATAAGGCGTCAAATTTTATGGCGGGAAATCATAAAGTTCATGCATTTACAAATCGTAAGGCGTCAAATCATAAGGCGTCAAATTGTACGACGTAAAATCATAAGGTTCATGCATTTGCAAATCATAAGGCTTCAAATTATAAGGCCTCAAATCATAAGGCATCAAATCATGGGGCGTCAAATCATAAGGTTCATACATTTGCAAATCATAAGGCGTCAAATCATGGGGCGTAATATTAAAAGGTTCATGAATTTGCGAATCATAAGGCTTCAAATCATGAGGCCTCAAATCCTAAGGCGTCAAATCATGGGGCGTCAAATAATAAGGCGTCAAATCATGGGGCGTAATATTAAAAGGTTCATGAATTTGCGAATCATAAGGCTTCAAATCATGAGGCCTCAAATCCTAAGGCGTCAAATAGTAAGGCGTCAAATCATGGGGCGTAATATTAAAAGGTTCATGAATTTGCGAATCATAAGGCTTCAAATCATGAGACCTCAAATCCAAAGGCGTCAAATCATGGGGCATCAAATCATAAGGTTCATGCATTTGCAAATCATAAGGCATCAAATCATAAGGCGTCAAATCTCAAGGTGTCAATTCATAAGGAGTCAAATCATAAAGTTCATGCATTTGCAAATTATAAGGCATCAAATCACAAGGCGTCAAATTTTATGGCGGGAAATCATAAAGTTTTGCATTTGCAAATCGTAAGGCGTCAAATCATAAGGCGTCAAATTGTGCACGTGAAATCATAAGGTTCATGCATTTGCAAATCATAAGGCTTTAAATTATAAGGCCTCAAATCATAAGGCATCAAATCATGGGGCGTCAAATCATAAGGTTCATACATTTGCAAATCATAAGGCGTCAAAATGGGGCGTAAAATTGAAAGGTTCATGAATTTGCGAATCATAAGTCTTCAAATCATGAGGCCTCAAATCCAAAGGCGTCAAATCATGGAGTGTCAAATCATAAGGCGTCAAATCATGGGGCTTCAAATTATAAGGTTCATGCATTTGCAAATCATAAGGCATCAAATCATAAGGCGTCAAATCATAAGGCGTTGAATTATACGGCGTAAAATCATAAGGTTCATGCATTTGCAAATCATGAGGCGTCAAATCTTAAAGTGTCAATTCATGGAGCGTCAAATCACAAGATTCAAGCATTTGCATATCATAAGGTGCCAAATCATAAGGTGTCAAATCATAAGGCATCAAGTCATATGGTCCATGCATATTGGCCACAATAATTCATCCACTTAAGCTCATGAATGAAGCGGACACATTTGTTACTGGATACTTTACGATACGTTTTTGCTTTGGAGACAGTATGTGTAAGTAATGTGCAAGTATAATTATTTAATACTTCTTTATATTGACTAATGTGCTGTTTTACACTACACTACTCTTCTTTGATGACACTTATTACGTATGTCTAGCTTGTAATACTGTAGTATTGCGTGCTTGGCATGTTTACCTTTTGTAAGAGACCAACCTTGTGTGCTTTTTGGAGGACGTATTTTTGAAATTGTTTCATTCAATATCGCATCTGGACACTCCGAGTGCACACACTGACTTCCTGTTTGGGGCAAAGTAAGCGTCAAAACAAAAGCATGATGGCATTAATCTGGATTCATCCACAATTACACACATTTATTTTTATTTTTCTATGGGGTGACAATAATAATAATTAAAATGTAACTTTTTCAAAACAGGTTACAAGGAGATGGCCTAAAACATCTTTAAAAATTGATTTTTCAAAATAAAAAAAATTTAAATGAAAAAAATATGTATATTTGTTATTTATTTTTGAATTGATAATTTTCTTTTTTTTTGGTATGAATAAGTATCGTGATTCAGATGTGATTTTTTAATTTTTTTTTATTGTCGCTGTACTTAAGACATACAAGAACATGAAGCAGCTCTGTTAGATAAAAGTAAAAATATATAAAAAACGTAAAATGTTGATTTAAAAATTTATAAAAAATGCAACGTCGCTTCCGGCCCAGGGCCAATTTTGTTTTTAAACCAATGTGGCCCCCAAGTCAAAATGTAATTTAATTTTTTTAAATTTAGAATTAATAACTCCTACGTCATGGAAAGAAATGTACCACGGTCGGGTCCGGAACCAATTACCATATTTTTTGGACCATAGTGTAAGGGGTCATAAAGTTGATTTTGCATAATAATGTCTCCTAATAGGTGCCATTTTGGGGTCCTTATACACACACCACAATAACACCGTATGTTGAAGCACAGTGCGTCTGACTATGGTAGCCGTAATGCTCCGCGTTCCATCAAGTAGTGCGTCTTCATAGCTTACCAAAGTCATGTTAAAATTTTTTGACAGATTTTAGAGCGCCGCATGTAATTCTCATAAAAACATTAAAGTTTTGATGTTGCTTGCTTACGGGTACTTGCCGGCATCATTTGTTGAACCGGCGTCAACCTGGACTCCACACCTACCTCTTATGTGTGACTGCCATCTGCTGGTCACACTAATCATTACACCATGTACCAAAGAAAACAGCTTCGAGGTCGGTAAGCACGACCAGAAATAATACGTACATTACGAGGACAAGTAGATCTTGAAAATAAAAGTAAAAATATCATATAAAAACGGAAACTTTTGAGAAAAAATATGTAAAAATGGAGGTACACAATGTCGTAGATTTAAAAAAATAAAAAAATAAAACTTTGTTATTGTCCCTTCTTCTTACCTCTCTGGTGAGAGCAAATGTGCAAGGAATGGCTAGTTTGGGTCATGTTGCTCACCGCTTATGTTGACACGAGTCAGCCAATCAGAGGGCGGACTGACTCACTGTGGTGTTAACTGTCAGAATAATTGTATATAAGTTGTCACAAAATGTGTTTTCTATGAGTTCAGGTTGTCCTGTTACTATCCACCGGTGCTTACAAAGCTGTCTTTGATTTTATCAAGCAAAAGGTGGAGAGCTTGTAAATCTCCACTGTGTGCGATGGAGTGTGCGTAAAGGTGTCGGTTTCTCACATCTGGACTGCCACAGGAAGGACCTTATCGGGACCCGACATCTACAAGTAGAGAGGGGGCAAACCTGACACCGCTCCAAGCACCATCTGTTTGAACTGTTTATGACCCAGTGCAGCTGCTTCATAATGAGACCCCTCCCTTTAGAAAGCAGCTGCAACTGCGTAATCAGGGAATGGCCAAATAAATGGGGAGGCGTGGAACTTTTTAATCAGAGCGTGGGATCACAGTGTACGAGGGTGCTGGTCCACGCGCTCCCCTCATGAGCTAAATTGAATCCTGTCTCTGTTTGATTCCTTGCTTCTTGTCCTGGTTAATAGATAGTTTCTACCCCCTGGCCCAATCGGGGTCGAAGGCAGGGAACGCAACAAAAACCTGGCCCGGGGTCTTACCCTGCTGATGGAGAAGACGAAGCCGGGGCGTCCCGAGCAGACGCCCATGAAGCAGAAGCGCAGCTGCCAGTAGAACCAGTGCTCGCAGATGAAGGTGATGAGCGACAGCGCCATGGCGGCCCCCAGCATGTAGAAGACCCCCGCCATGTTGTCCACGTCCAGCTGGCTGGACATCACCTCGTTCTTCTCGTGGTGGCAGATCCCCGTCAGCCACAGGGACTCCAGCTCCTCCATCTCGCCTGCGGGCGGGACAAGGAGCGAAAAAAGACAAAGATCAAACGGCCATTCCGGGGCCAGACTGATGACAAGTGGCGCGTTGCGTAAGGAAAGTGGCGAGCAGGCGGGATGTGATGCAACCATGTGATGCGTGTTGGAGGACATCGGGGACGGGAAGAATGATGCAACACAAGGAGAGAACTGTTTGTTGTCTCGCTGCAAACTGCCACTAATCATTCGCTCTTACATCGCGGCGTGTGTGGAGTTTTTAGACCAAAATACTTTTTGAGATTAAAGTGCAGCATGTTTGTTGAATGTGCTGTTGGACATGAAAACAAAACAACAACAACAATGGTTAATAAAAAGAAATGACAGTTTCACAATCTGACATGTACGTACACATACATGTATGCAGTCATGCATTTATTCTCCTTTCATTGTTGTTACTATAACAATCTATTAGGTTAATACAGTTCGCTTCATCTAATAAACTGTCAGTAGGTGTACCTATTGTAGCGTCAGGTAGTGTACCTAATGTAGTGTCAGTAGGTGTACCTAATGTAGTGTCAGTAGGTGTACCTAATGTAGTGTCGGTAGGTGTACCTAATGTAGTGTCAGTAGGTGTACCTAATGTAGTGTCAGTAGGTGTACCTAATGTAGTGTCAGTAGGTGTACCTAATGTAGTGTCAGGAGGTGTACTTAATGTAGTGTCCGTAGGTGTACCTAATGTAGTGTCAGGTAGTGTACCTAATGTAGTGTCGGTAGGTGTACCTAATGTAGTGTCAGTAGGTGTACCTAATGTAGTGTCAGTAGGTGTACCTAATGTAGTGTCAGTAGGTGTACCTAATGTAGTGTCGGGTACTGTACCTAATGTAGTGTCAGTAGGTGTACCTAATGTAGTGTCAGTAGGTGTACCTAATGTAGTGTCAGTAGGTGTACCTAATTTAGTGTCAGTAGGTGTACCTAATGTAATGTCAGGTAAGTGTACCTGATGTAGTGTCAGTAGGTGTACCTAATGTAGTGTCAGTAGGTGTACCTAATGTAGTGTCAGTAGGTGTACCTAATGTAGTGTCAGGTAGTGTACCTAATGTAGTGTCAGTAGGTGTACCTAATGTAGTGTCGGGTAGTGTACCTAATGTAGTGTCAGTAGGTGTACCTAATGTAGTGTCAGTAGGTGTACCTAATGTAGTGTCAGTAGGTGTACCTAATTTAGTGTCAGTAGGTGTACCTAATGTAATGTCAGGTAAGTGTACCTGATGTAGTGTCAGTAGGTGTACTTAATGTAGTGTCAGTAGGTGTACCTAATGTAGTGTCAGGTAGTGTACCTAATGTAGTGTCAGTAGGTGTACCTAATGTAGTGTCGGGTAGTGTACCTAATGTAGTGTCAGTAGGTGTACCTAATGTAGTGTCAGTAGGTGTACCTAATTTAGTGTCAGTAGGTGTACCTAATGTAATGTCAGGTAAGTGTACCTGATGTAGTGTCAGTAGGTGTACCTAATGTAGTGTCAGTAGGTGTACCTAATGTAGTGTCAGGTAGTGTACCTAATGTAGTGTCAGTAGGTGTACCTAATGTAGTGTCAGTAGGTGTACCTAATGTAGTGTCAGTAGGTGTACCTAATGTAGTGTCAGTAGGTGTACCTAATGTAGTGTCAGGTAGTGTACCTAATGTAGTGTCAGTAGGTGTACCTAATGTAGTTTCAGTAGGTGTACCTAATGTAGTGTCAGTAGGTGTACCTAATGTAGTGTCAGTAGGTGTACCTAATGTAGTGTCAGTAGGTGTACCTAATGTAGTGTCAGTAGGTGTACCTAATGTAGTGTCAGTAGGTGTACCTAATGTAGTGTCAGTAGGTGTACCTAATGTAGTGTCAGTAGGTGTACCTAATGTAGTTTCAGTAGGTGTACCTAATGTAGTGTCAGTAGGTGTACCTAATGTAGTGTCAGGTAGTGTACCTAATGTAGTGTCAGGTAGTGTACCTAATGTAGTGTCAGTAGGTGTACCTAATGTAGTTTCAGTAGGTGTACCTAATGTAGTGTCAGTAGGTGTACCTAATGTAATGTCAGGTAAGTGTACCTAATGTAGTGTCAGTAAGTGTACCTAATGTAGTGTCCGTAGGTGTACCTAATGTAGTGTCAGTAGGTGTACCTATTGTAGTGTCAGGTAGTGTACCTAATGTAGTGTCAGTAGGTGTACCTAATGTAGTGTCAGTAGGTGTACCAAATGTAGTGTCAGGTAGTGTACCTAATGTAGTGTCAGTAGGTGTACCTAATGTAGTGTCAGTAGGTGTACCAAATGTAGTGTCAGGTAGTGTACCTAATGTAGTGTCAGTAGGTGTACCTAATGTAGTGTCAGTAGGTGTACCTAATGTAGTGTCAGTAAGTGTACCTAATGTAGTGTCAGGTAAGTGTACCTAATGTAGTGTCAGGTAAGTGTACCTAATGTAGTGTCAGTAGGTGTACCTAATGTAGTGTCAGTAGGTGTACCTAATGTAGTGTCAGTAGGTGTACCTAATGTAGTGTCAGTAGGTGTACCTAATGTAGTGTCAGTAGGTGTACCTAATGTAGTGAGAGGGGAGGGGGGGTTGTGTTTGGGGGGTAGGCGCGGCCGTGGGGTGGTGGGGATTTGTTGGTCAGACTCAGGCCGGTGGTGGAGGTATGTGGGGGGGCGTGGCCTGCGGACCTGCAGCGAAGCGGTGTGTGCCAGGACCGGCTTCGAGTACAGCAGCAGGTGCGTAGATGACACACCTGAGAGTGTTTGCCTGATCACCTGTCGCTCTTTTAAAGGCAGCAGTCGGGAAGGAGAGGGGAGAGTTTTTGATGGTGGATGAGGGAAGAGGGACCCTTATTGAAAAATACATTTTTGTTCGCAATGTCCATCATTGGTGGTCCAAGGAACCCGGAGGAGTGAAATCTCCACAGGCACCGTGGAGTTATTGAATCCGTCTAGAGCTAGCTTGCGCAGTTAGTCGGTCAATTACCATATCTTCTGTTTTGTTTGATCTGCCGTTTTACTCCAGTTTTTCATGTACAATTTATAAAAAAATTAAAGTATGTAAATAAAAATTTACAAAATATTTCTGTGTAAATAACTCATTTCACAACATATACATCTGCGACTTATAGTCTGGTGCCGTTGAAAATGTACTTCCGGTTTCGCCCCTTAAACCGGAAGTGTCCGTCCATAGCGTTTCTACTCGTATGGATTCCTCATTCGTCACTGCAAACAACGTTTGTAAGTTTTACAATATAACTAAAACAATTCTTACTTAACAAAGCATCCCATGTGGGATGTCTGTAGGAGTGTTTTCATGCATATTTGTTAGCTTTTAGCATTAGCTAACATGCTAACACCTTTACGAGTGTTAACTTACAATGGCATTCTTTTTGTATTGTTCCAGTTCCGTAAATTCAACAAAACTTCCCTGTGGAGTTATTGAGTCTGTTTAGCTGATTAGAGAGCTCGCTTGTGCATTACCGTGACTTCTGTTTTGTTTGATCGGCCGTTTTACTGCTGTGCTTCATGTACAATTTGGAAACAATTGAAGTATGTAAATAAAGATTTACAAAATATTTCCGTGTACATAACTCCTTTCACAACATATATATCTGCGACTTATACTCTGTACCGTTGAAAATCTGCTTCCGGTTTCGCCCCTTGAACAGGAAGTGTCCGTCCATAGCGTTTTTACTCGTATGGATTCCTCCTTTGTCACTGCAAGCAACGTTTTTAAGTTTTACAATATAACTAAAACAATTCTTACTTAATAAAGCGTCCCATGTGGGATGTCTGTAGGAGAGTTTTCATGCTTTTTTTTACGTGCTTAGCTATTATGCTAACACATTTTGTTAGTGTTATTAACTTACAATGGCAAATTCCCCATAAATCTGACTGTTCAGCTGATTGGAGAGCTAGCGTATCAATGTCACAATCTCTCGAACATGATTACTGTAGCTCTAATAATATATATCTCATGAATAATTAATATAAATGTTATGTTAATTAATTATAAGCGCCATTTTGACTCCCCTTAACATCCGACCCCTTTCTAGGCCAACAGGAATGAGCGGGAGGGTGAGGCGCAGTCTCGCAATGTCACATTGAAACCCTGAGAAGGACTGGGTTTCAGTTTCACTTTTGCAGACCCACAGTGTCCAAACACACACCCACACAACAAACACAACTAATTTGACTCTTTGGGACGGTTAAAAAGTGCTTTTTTTCCCACCAGTCTGTCACTCGTTTTGTGGAGGGAGATCAAAATAAACTCAACTCTCTTTAGGGCACCCTCGTGTTTAGTGGGATGACCCACATTCTAACACACAAACGCACGCACGCACACACACACACACACACACACTGTCAAAATACACCAGGAGCTATGCTGACAACCCAAACTGGGACGCACGATAGCAGACCGACGTTGAATAATGTCAACTCAAGAGTTGAAATTTACCATACATATTTTTTTCCTACGCTTTGTACCCTGCGACTTATAAAACGGCGTGACTAAACCTACGGATTTTTCTTTGCTGACGACCATTATGCAAATACCGTAGATTAAAAAAATAAATAAATAAACAAGCAAAGACAATGAAAAGGTGTGTTATCGTACGTGCTGTGGCGTCAACTTTGGACCTAGGGGCCCTTCGATTGAGCCCGCGTGACGGCATGAGTTCAACTGGAGTGACTCAGGCCAGTAACCATGGAGTGTACTTTCTAGAGGGACTAAATGCTAAGTATGTATTTGTTTGACCCAATCCAAACAACCTTCCCTAGTCATGGCGCAGCAAAAAAAAAAAAATTAACCAGCAAAAAAAAGTCAACACACATGGTCACACATAACTCATCCTGCTCACTGAATGTTGTGGATATAATAAAAAAACAGCATTAAAAATTCAAAGTTGCACCAATTACATTGTTTATTGCAAGGCATAATGGGAAAAATGCAAAAGAATCCCCTCTCTCTACGTTTATCCATGTTTCGCGCATTTTCTAGGGACTACATGCAAAGCTTGAACTTGTTTGATCCATTCCAAACAACCTTCCCCAGTCATGGCGTAGAAACAAAATTTCAACCAGCGCAACACATGGTCACACATAACAGAACCTGCTCACTGAATGTTGACCAACCAGCATAAAAAAATCAAAGTTACGCCCATTTAAGTCCATTGCAAGGCATTATGGGAAAAATGCAAAAAAAACCCTCTCTCCACGTTTAACCATGTTTCGCCCATTTTCTAGGGACTACATGCATAGCATGTACTTGTTTGACCCAATACAAACAACCTTCCCTAGTCATGGCGCAGGAAAAAAAAATTAAACCAGCGAAAAAAGTCAACACACGTGGTCACACATAATACAACCTGCACACTGAATGTTGTGGATATTATTAAAAAAACGACCAACTAGCATAATAAAATTCAAAGTTACGCCCATTGCATTATTCATTGCAAGGCATAATGGGAAAAATGAAATAAATAAACATTTCTCTACGTTTAACCATGTTTTGCTCATTTTTCTAGGGCCTACACGAAAAGCATTGTACTTTTTTGACCCACTCCAAACAACCTTCCCTAGTCATGGCGCAGGAAAAAAAATAAATCTACCAGCGAAAAAAGTCCACACACATGGTCACACATAACACAACCTGCTCACTGAATGTTGTGGATTTTATGCGAAAAAACAACAACATCCAACCAGCAGAAAAAATTCTAAGCTACGCCCATTGCATTGTTCATTGCAAGGCATGATGGGAAAAATGCAAAAAAACCCCTCTCTCTATGTGTAACCATGTTTCGCCCATTTTCTAGGGTCTACATGCATAGCATGTACTTGTTTGACCCAATCAAAGCTACCGTTCCTAGTCATGGCGAAGAAAAAAAAAAATTCAACCAGCGAAAAAAGTCAACACACATCGTCACACATAACAGAACCTGCTCACTGAATGTTGACCAACCAGCATAAGAAATTCTAAATTCTAAGTCCATTGCAAGGCATGATGGGAAAAATGCAAACCATGTTTCGCCCATTTTCTAGGGACTACATACATAGCATGTACTTGTTTGACCCAATACAAACAACCTTCCCTAGTCATGGCGTGGGAAAAAAAAAAATTAAACCTGTGAAAAAAGTCAACACACATGGTCACACATAACACAACCTGCACACTGAATGTTGTGGATATTATTAAAAAAACGACCAACCAGCATAAAAAAATTCAAAGTTACGCCCATTGCATTGTTCATTGCAAGGCATAATGGGAAAAATGCAAAAAAAACAAACCCATCCCTCTACGTTTAACCATGTTTCGCTCATTTTTCTAGGGACTACATTAAAAGCATGTACTTTTTTGACCCAATCCAAACAACCTTCCCTTGTCATGGCGCAGAATAAAAAAATTAAACCAGCGAAAAAAGTCAACACACATGGTCACACATAACACAACCTGCTCACTGAATTATAAAAAATGACCAATCAGCATACTTATTCTAAGTAACGCCCATTGCATTGTTCATTGCAAGACATCATGGGAAAAATGCAAAAAAATAAAAACTCTCTCGTTTAACCATGTTTCACGCATTTTCTAGGGACTACACAAAGCATGTACTTGTTTGACACAATCCAAACAACTTTCCCGAAGTCATGGCGCAGAAAAAAAAAAATCAACCAGCGCAAAAACTCAACACACATGGTCACACAGAACACAACCTGCTCACTGAATGTTGTGGATATTATAAAATAACGCCCAACCAGCATACAAATTCTAAGTCCATTGCAAGGCATGATGGGAAAAATGCAAAATAATAAAAAAAAAACTCTTTATGTTTAACTATGTTCCCCGGCCAAATTTTTTTTTTTAAGCACAATCCCTGTCAGATAATTTAGACACCGTGGGCCAGACCGAGCTTTGAACCGGAAGTACAATAGCCGTTCGGTCTCCTTGCCACCCATACCGTTTCCAGTCATATGGATTCTTCATTCGTCATTCCGAGCAACGTTAGTAAGTTTTACAAATTGACTAAAACATATTTTGCATGTGCGGTGTCTGTCAGAGTGTTTTCAGGCATATTTGTACTTGATACCGTGATGTAATGAGGGTAGCGTCGTTAGCATTTGCTAATATGTTAACACATTTACGAGTGTCTGTTTTAGTATTATGAACTTACAATGTCATTCCTTTTTCAGTTTCAGTTGCGTAAATTCACCAAAACGTCACTGTTGCGGAACGAGTGGGTCCATGACTATGACTTCTGTTTTGTTTGATCAGCCGTTTTACTGCCGTGTTATTTGGAAACAATTAAGGTATGTAAACAAACATTTACCATACATTTCCGTGTTGATAACTCATCACATATATGACACCGTTAATAAAAACATTGGTATTTGAAAATATTGCCACTATTATTAATTTCATTGACTAATACCTTTTATCAATCGAAACGAAATCACACCGACGAAGAAGATAACCAAATTAACTGATGAACAAAAATGAGATGAAATCGTTGAAAAATGCAACCTTATTGAGATTCATGTTGTAGAACGGTGGGACAATCTATTGAAAACCTGTATTTTGTGAGGGTTTTGTTTGATCAGATGTTTTACTGCCCTGTCACGGACACCGTTAGGAAAAAATTAAGGTATGTAAACAAACATTTACAGAAAATTTCAGAGTAAATAACTCATTTCACAACGTATACAGCTGCCACTTATAGTCCAGTGCGGCTAATATATGGAAATATGTTAAAATTACAGAATGTATGAAATAAGGCCACAACAAGAACGTCTCAAAAAGTGATAAGACATGATCAGCAATTCAATAAAGGCAAAAATACGTGAGAATTGATATTGATTTATTTGAAAAAAGGTTTTTACGCTTGTTGACTATTGAATTTATTGATTTGTTCCATGGAATGTTGGCATGACAAAGTCTATACACACATCTTATTCTTAATTGTATACCTGCGCTTGAAACTCTTGTATCGGCTCTACGACGATGGTGCAGGTGTACCTAATAAAGTGTCCTTTGAAAAGCCAAAAACTCTTGTATCTGATCGACCACAATGGTGCAGGTGTACCTAATAAAGTGTATTTTTAAAGCTTCCAACTCTTGTATCGGATCTATGATGATGGTGCAGGTGTACCTAATAAAGTGTCCTCTGGAAAGCTTCCAACTCTTGTATCGGATCCAAGACGACGGTGCAGGTATACCTAATAAAGTGTCCTTTAAAAAGCTTCCAACTCTTTTATCGGATCAACGACAATGGTGTAAGGTGTACCTAATAAAGTGTCTTTTTACAAAGATTCCAACTGTTGTATCGGATGTATGATGATGGTGTAGGTTTACCTAATAAAGGGTCCTTTGGTTAGCTTCCAACTCTTGTATCAAATCCACGACGACGGTGCAGGTGTACCTAATAAAGTGTCCATTGAAAAGCTTCCAACTCTTGTATCGGATCTACGACAATGGTGTAGGTGTACCTAATAAAGTGTCCTGCATGGAACAAACTCTTGTATCGGATCTACAACAATGGTGCAGGTGTACCTAATAAAGTGTCTTTTTAAAGCACCCAACTCTTTTTTCGGATGTATGATGATGGTGGTGCAGGTGTACCTAATAAAGTGTCCTCTGCATAGCTTCCAACTCTTGTATCGGATGTATGATGATGGTGCAGGTGTACCTAATAAAGTGTCCTTTGGATAGCTTCCAACTCTTGTATCGGATCCATGATGACGGTGCAGGTGTACCTAATAAAGTGTCCTTTGAAAAGCTTCCAACTCTTTTATCGGATCAACGACAATGGTGCAGGTGTACCTAATAAAGTGTATTTTTAAAGCTTCCAATCTTTGTATCGGATCTATGATGAATGTGCAGGTGTATCTAATAAAGTGTCCTCTGGAAAGCTTCCAACTCTTGTATCGGATCTACGACGACGGTGCAGGTGTACCTAATATAGTGACCTTTGAAAAAATACAAACTCTTGTATCGGCTCTACGACGATGGTGCAGGTGTACCTAATAAAGTGTCCTTTGAAAAGCCAAAAACTCTTGTATCGGATCTACGAGAATGGTGCAGGTGTACCTAATAAAGTGTCTTTTTAAAGCTTCCAACTCTTGTATCGTATCTATGATGATGGTGCAGGTTTACCTAATAAAGTGTCCCCTGGAAAGCTTCCAACTCTTGTATCGGATTTACAACAATGGTGTAGGTGTACCTAATAAAGTGTCCTGCACAGAACAAACTCTTGTATCGGATCTACAACAATGGTGCAGTTGTACCTAATAAAGTGTCTTTTTAAAGCTTCCAACTCTTTTTTCGGATGTATGATGATGGTGCAGGTGTACCTAATAAAGTGTCCTTTGGATAGCTTCCAACTCTTGTATCGGATGTATGATGATGGTGCAGGTGTACCTAATAAAGTGTCCATTGGATAGCTTCCAACTCTTGTATCGGATCCATGATGACGGTGCAGGTGTACCTAATAAAGTGTCCTTTGAAAAGCTTCCAACTCTTTTATCGGATCAACGACAATGGTACAGGTGTACCTAATACAGTGTCTTTTTAAAGCTTCCAACTCTTGTATCGTATCTATGATGATGGTGCAGGTTTACCTAATAAAGTGTCCCCTGGAAAGCTTCCAACTCTTGTATCGGATTTACGACAACGGTGCAGGTGTACCTAATACAGTGACCTTTGAAAAAATACAAACTCTTGTATCGGATCTATGACAATGGTGCAGGTGTACCTAATAAAGTGTCTTTTTAAAGCTTCCAACTCTTGTATCGGATCTATGATGATGGTGCAGGTGTACCTAATAAAGTGTCCCCTGGAAATTTTCCAACTCTTGCATCGGATCTACGACGACGGTGCAAGTGTACCTAATACAGTGACCTTTGAAAAAATACAAACTCTTGTATCGGATCCACGACGACGGTGCAGGTGTACCTAATAAAGTGTCCTTTGAAAAGCTTCCAACTCTTGTATCGGATCTACGACAATGGTGCAGGTGTACCTAGTAAAGTGTCTTATAAAGCTTCCAACTTTTGTATCGGATCTATGATGATGGTGAAGGTGTACCTAATAAAGTGTCGTCTGGAAAGCTTCCAACTCTTGTATCGGATCTACGACGACGGTGCAGGTGTACCTATTAAAGTGTCCTTTGAAAAGCTTCCAACTCTTGTATCGGATCTACAACAATGCTGCAGGTGTACCTAATAAAGTGTGTTTTCAAAGCTTCCATTTCTTGTATCGGATCTATGATGATGGTGCAGGTGTACCTAATAAAGTGTCCCCTGGAAAGCTTCCAACTCTTGTATCGATCTAAGACAATGGTGCAGGTGTACCTAATAAAGTGTCTTTTTAAAGCTTCCAACTCTTGTATCGGATCTATGACAATGGTGCAGGTGTACCTATTGAAATGTATTTTCAAAACTTCCAACTGTTGTATGGGATCTATGGCGATGGTGCAGGTGTATCTAATAAAGTGTCTTTTGAAAAGCTTCCAACTCTTGTATCGGATCTACGGCAATGGTTTAGGTGTATCTAATAAAGTGTCTTTTGAAAAGCTTCCAACCCTTGTATCGGATCCGCGACGATGGTGCAGGTGTACCTATTGAAGTGTCTTTTCAAAGTTTCCAACTCTTGTATCCGATTTACGACAACAGTGCAGGTGTACCTAATAAAGTGTCTTTTTAAAGCATCCAACTCTTGTATCGGATCTATGATGATGGTGCAGGTTTACATAATAAAGTGTCCCCTGGAAAGCTTCCAACTGTTGTATTGGATCTATGACGACGGTGCAGGTGTACCTAATACACTGACCTTTGAAAAAATACAAACTCTTGTATCGGATCCACGACAATGGTGCAGGTGTACCTAAAAAGTGTCTTTTTAAAGCTTCCAACTCTTGTATCGGATGTATGATGATGGTGCAGGTGTACCTAATAAAGTGTCCTTTGGATAGCTTCCAACTCTTGTATCGGATCCGCGATGACGGTGCAGGTGTACCTAATAAAGTGTCCTTTAAAAAGCTTCCAACTCTTTTATCGGATCAACGACAATGGTGCAGGTGTACCTAATAAAGTGTCTTTTTAAAGCTTCCAACTCTTGTATCAGATCTACGGCAATGGTGCAGGTGTACCTAATAAAGTGTCCTTTGAAAAGCTTCCAACTCTTGTATCGGACCTATGACGACGGTGCAGGTGTACCTAATACAGTGACCTTTGAAAAAATACAAACTCTTGTATCGGATCCACGACGACGGCGCAGGTGTACCTAATAAAGTGTCCTTTGAAAAGCCACAATCTCTTGTATCTGATCTACGACAATGGTGCAGGTGTACCTAATAAAGTGTCTTTTTAAAGCTTCCAACTCTTGTATCGGATGTATGATGATGGTGCAGGTGTACCTAATAAAGTGTCCTTTTAAAGCTTCCAACTCTTGTATCTGATCTACGACAATGGTGCAGGTGTACCTAATAAAGTGTCTTTTTAAAGCTTCCAACTCTTGTATCTGATCTACGACAATGGTGCAGGTGTACCTAATAAAGTGTCTTTTTAAAGCTTCCAACTCTTGTATCTGATCTACGACAATGGTGCAGGTGTACCTAATAAAGTGTCTTTTTAAAGCTTCCAACTCTTGTATTGGATCCACGATGACGGTGCAGGTGTACCTAATAAAGTGTCCTTTAAAAAGCTTCCAACTCTTTTATCGGATCAACGACAATGGTGCAGGTGTACCTAATAAAGTGTATTTTTAAAGCTTCCAACTCTTGTATCGGATCTACGGCAATGGTGCAGGTGTACCTAATAAAGTGTCCTTTGAAAAGCTTCCAACTTTTGTATCGGATCTATGACGTGGTGCAAGTGTACCCAATAAAGTGTCCTTTGAAAAGCCACAAACTCTTGTATCGGATCTATGACAATGGTGCAGGTGTACCTAATAAAGTGTCTTTTGGATATCTTCTATCTCTTCTATCGGATCCACGACGACGGTGCAAGTGTACCTAATAAAGTGTCCTTTGAAAAGCTTCCAACTCTTGTATCGGATCTACGACAATGGTGCAGGTTTATCTAATAAAGTGTCTTTTGAAAAGCTTCCAACTCTTGTATCGGATCTGCGACGAGAGTGCAGGTGTACCTATTGAAGTGTCTTTTCAAAGGTTCCAAATCTTGTATGGGATCTATGGCGATGGTGCAGGTGGTTCTAATAAAGTGTCTTTTGAAAAGCTTCCAACTCTTGTAGCGGATCTGCGACGATGGTGCAGGCGTACCTAATATACGGAAATATGTTTTTTTTCTTGGGAAATTTAGTGGGTGTGGCTTTATAGTCCGGAAAATGCGGTAATTGGTCCCAAAAATGTCCTACTACCACAAGTACCCCGTGCTGTCCTTGAATTTAGTTTGGTGGCGTTAAAACAAATAATAAGAAGATGTCTCACCGTCTCCAAAGAGCTGCAGGATGGCTAAGTCCACGTGTCTCTTCCAGAGCGACTCCTTCTGGATGGCGATGCCGTAGCCGGTGGTGGCGAAGATGTAGCCGCTGCCGATGGTCACCAGCTTGCAGCCCTCGTCCCTGCCCGCCTTGTAGTTGAGCACGGCCGCGTCGTAAATGAAAGCGTCGAGTTTGCTAATGAAAGAGGGGAGGGAGATAGGTTGCACTTAATTAGCACTTAGGAGCAAGACGCGGCGGCGACAACATTCCAATTAATTTGCTAAAGAGCGCCACGCCGCTGGTAAGTGGCCGAGGCCGGAGTCGGCTCGTAAGGGGGGGACTGGAGACTGAAGAGGCAACAACAAGTCAAGGAGCACAAAATAAGAGCGGGAAAATGATATTAATAATAAATAAATATTTTTTTATAATTACTGAAATTTGTCATTAATTAAATTCGGGATTAAATACTTAATGAAAGTATTTAATTTAAAATAACATTTAAATTATTTCATTATTTAATGAATTATTCAACATTTTTTTTATTATTCATATGATTATTTGGTTTCGATTCAAATCAATGTAATTACTTATGTATTTTCACAGACCAATCCGGCGTTAGATCCCGCCCACTGACTTTGAGGGCGGAGTTTAAAATTAACAAATGAAGCGCCAAGTTGAATAAATGAACATTTGAGTCGTAACCCTAAATGCGTCATGATTTCATTAAGATCGTGAAATAATTACATCACTAAATAATTGAATCATGAAATCATGAATCGAATCATGAAATATTGAATTAAATGATGAAATCATGAGTAAAATCAGAGAAAAAAATAAATCAAAAATTAATTCAGGGATGAAATCATAAATCAAATCACGACACAACTAAACCAATTCAAGGATGAAATCAAGAATAAAATAATTAAATCGAATTCAAGGGTTAAATCATGAATCAAATCCTGAAATTAAATCAATAATTATTTCAAGGATGAAATCATGGATCAAATCATTAAATAATTAAATCAATCATGAATAAATCATGAAGTCATTAATTAAATGATGAAATCATGAATCAAATTGAAGTAAATAAATCAATACTTAATTCAGGGATTAAATCATGTGTCAAATCACAGCATAATTAAATCAATGATTATATGAAGGATGAAATCAAGAATCAAATCATGAAATTATTGAAACAAACTCGAGGTTGACATGAATGAAATCATGAAATTAAATCAATAACTATTTCAAGGATGAAGTCATGAATCAAATCATGAAATAAATAAATAATTAAATGATGAAATCATGAAATAATTAAATAAATAAGTAATTCAAGGAGGAAATCATAAATCAAATCATGAAAAAAAAATTAATCAAATTATGAAATCATGAAATATTCAAATCAATAGGTAAATCAAGGATGAAATCATGAATCAAATCATGAACTACTTGAATCAATAAATAATTAAATGAGGAAATCATGAAATAATTAAATCAATAATTAATTCAAGGTTGAAATCAAGAATCAAATCATGAATTAGATAATTAATCAAATTATGAAATCAAGAATCAAATCAGGAAAAACTTTAATCAAAAATTAATTCAGGGATGACATGGTGAATCAAATCATGACATAATTAAATCTATTATTAATTCAAGGGTGAAATCAAGAATCAAATCATGAAATAACTGAATCAAATTCAAGGGTGACATCATGAATCAAATCATGAAATTAAATCAATAACTATTTCAAGGATGAAATAATTGATCAAATCATTAAATAATTAAATCAATGATTGATTAAATAATGAAATCATGAAATAATTAAATCAATAATTAATTCAAGGTTGATATCAAGAAACAAATAATCAAATCATGAATTCAATAATTATCAAAATTATGAAATCTACAATCAAATCAGGAAAAAATGTAATCAATAATTAATTCAGGGATGAAATCAATCAAATCATGAATTAATAATTAATTATGCAATTAAGTTATCAAATTAAATTCACATTAAGTATTTAATTTAAAAAACATGCATTTAAATCTAATTGTAATTAATTATTGACGCATTAAAGACAGGGAATTGATTTTGATTGATTTGAAAAAAAGTTTTTACGCTTGTTACCAAATTGAATTTAGTGATTTATTCCACGGAATGTTGGCATGACAAAGTCCATACACTGGTGTACCTAATAAAGTGTCCTTTGAAAATGTACAAACTCTCGTATCGGATCTACAACGATGGTGCAGGTGTACCTGATAAAGAGTTCTTAGCAAAGCTTCCAGCTTTTGTATTGGATCTACAACGATGGTGCAGGTGTACCTAATAAAGTGTCCTTTGAAAAGCTACCAACTCTGGTATCGAATCTACGACGATGGTGCAGGTGTACCTATTAACGTGACCTTTGAAAAGCTTCCAACTCTTGTGTCGGATCTACGACAACGGTGCAGGTGTACCTAATAAAGTGTCTTTTTAAAGCTTCCAACTCTTGTATCGGATCTACGACGATGGTGCAAGTGTACCTAATACAGTGTCCTTTGAAAAGCTTCCAACTCTTGTGTCGGATCTACGACAACGGTGCAGGTGTACCTAATAAAGTGTCTTTTTAAAGCTTCCAACTCTTGTATCGGATCTACGACGATGGTGCAAGTGTACCTAATACAGTGTCCTTTGAAAAGCTTCCAGCTCTTGTATGGGATCTACGACGATGGTGCAGGCTTACCCAATAACATGTCCTTTGAAAAGCTTCCAACTCTTGTATCGGATCCACGACAATGGTGCAGGTGTACCTAATAAAGTGTCCCTTGAAAGCTTCCAACTCTTGTGTCGGATCTACGACGATGGTGCAGGTGTACCTAATAAAGTGTCCTTTGAACGCTTCTAACTCTTGTACTGATCTACGACGATGGTGCATGTGTACCTAATGTAGTGTCCTTTGAAAAGCTTCCAACTCTTGTATCGGATCTACGACAATGGTGCAGGTGTACCTAATACAGTATCCTTAGTGTAGGATCTACGACGATGGTGCAGGTGCACCTAATACATTGTCCTTTGAAAAGCTTCCAACTCTTGTATCGGATCTACGACGATGGTGCAGGTGCACCTAATACATTGTCCTTTGAAAAGCTTCCAACTCTTGTATCGGATCTACGACGATGGTGCAGGTGTACCTAATACATTGTTCTTTGAAAAGCTTCCAACTCTTGTATCGGATCTACGACGGTGGTGCAGGTGTACCTAATAAAGTGTCCTTTGAAAGCTTCCAACTCTTGTGTCGGATCTACGACGATGGTGCAGGTGTAGCTAATGAAGTGTCCTTTGAAAAGCTTCCCACTTTTGTGTCGGATCTACGACGATGGTGCAGGTTTATCCAATAACCTGTCCTTTGAAAAGCTTTCAATTCTTGTATGGGATCTACGACGATGGTGCAGGTGTACCTAATAAGGTGTCCTTTGAAAACTTCCAACTCTTGTGTTGGATCTACGACGATGGTGCAGGTGTACCTAATGCAGTGTTTATTGAAAAGCTTTCAGCTCTTGTATGGGATCTACGACGATGGTGCAGGCTTACCCAATAACATGTCCTTTGAAAAGCTTCCCAGTTTTGTGTCGGATCTACGACGATGGTGCAGGTGTACCTAATACAGTGTCCTTTGAAAAGCTTTCAACTCTTGTATGGGATCTATGACGATGGTGCAGGTGTACCTAATAAGGTGTCCTTTGAAAACTTCCAACTCTTGTGTCGGATCTACGACGATGGTGCAGGTGTACCTAATGCAGTGTTTTTTGAAAAGCTTCCAGCTCTTGTGTCGGATCTAAGACGATGGTGCAGGTGTGCCTAATAAAGTGTCCTGCACGAAACAAACTCTTGTATCGGATGTACGACGATGGTGCAGGTGTGCCTAATAAGATGTCCTCTAAAAAAGCAACGCTGGCCAACTAATTAAAATGGAGTAAGTTCAAGTCTTGGTTTCCTCACCCAGCTTTAAGACTTTGCAGCGCCTCTTCGACGTTTCTCTGGTGGAACTTGGTCATGTAACCGTGCATCTCCGGGTAGTTGTTCCTGATGTTCCTCTCCGTGCTCCCGTTTGGGACCGTGCCGAAACGGAACGGCGGCGAGAAGTCGTTTGGGCTCTGGAACTACAAGAAGGAAGACCGAAGGCGTGTCAGCCGGAGAAGACCACCCCGAAGACCAAGAGGCGGATCAGAGAACCTTTTTGTCTGAGAGTCCGGACACCTGGTCCACGTATTCCTCCTGGATCATGAAGGCGGCCAGGTTGGCGGTGTAGGAGGCCAGGAAGATGACGGCGAAGAAGGCCCAAACGGACACCATGATCTTGCTGGTGGTACCTTTGGGGTTCTGCACCGGCACGGAGTTGTTGAAGACCAGACCCCACAGCAGCCAGATGGCCTTGCCGATGGTGAAGGAGGGGCCATGCGGTTCTGAAGGAAACGTGGCCAAGGTTTAGGACAACTGTTCAAATATTCATTTTAATGGCAAAACCTCCTGTCTGATCACATCTAAATGTAAAATATTCTCCATCAAGGAAATATAAATTTTAATTAAAAAAAAATTCCTGTCCGATCACATGATTGGTTAAATCCTTCTCTATCGAGGAAGTATTTTTCTTGTCGGATTTTTTCAGTTACACATTTTAGAAACATTTTAATGCAAAACACAAATGTCCACTGCAGTGGACATAAAAGTTTTGTCCGTCTCTTGTCAGAGTTACATGTTTTAGGAAAATTTGTCCACTGCAGTGGACATTAATCATTTGTCTGTATTTTGTCAGAAGTACACAATTTAGCAAAAAAAAAATGTTACGCATACACAAATGTCCACTGCAGTGGACATAAAAGTTTTGTACGTCTCTTGTCAGAGTTACATGTTTTAGGAAAATTTGTCCACTGCAGTGGACATTAATCATTTGTCTGTATTTTGTCAGAAGTACACAAATTAGAAAAAAGAAAAAAAAAAAATGTTACGCATACACACATGTCCACTCCAGTGGACATACATTTTTTGTACGTCTCTTGACAGAGTTACATGTTTTAGGAAAAGTTTGTCCACTGCAGTGGACATTAATCATCTGTCTGTATTTAGTCAGAAGTACACATATTAGAAAAAAGAAAAAAAAAAAATGTTACGCATACACACATGTCCACTCCAGTGGACATACATTTTTTGTACGTCTCTTGTCAGAGTTACACGTTTTAGGAAAAGTTTGTCCACTGCAGTGGACATTAATCATTTGTCTGTATTTTGTCAGAAGTACACAAATTAGAAAAAAGAAAAAAAATGTTACACATAAGCACATGTCCACTCCAGTGGACATTTATTTTTGTCCGTCTTTTTTCAGAGTTACACATTTTAGAACCATTTTTTTATGCAAAACACAAATGTCCACTGCAGTGGAAATAAATGTGTGTTTATCTTTTGTCAGAGTTACGCATTTTTGGAACATTCTGTCCACTGGAGTGGACATAATCTTTTGTCTGTATTTTGTCAGAAGTACACAATTTAGCAAAAAAAAAATGTTACGCATACACACGTGTCCACTGCAGTGGACATTAATTTTTGTCTGTCATTTGTCAGAGTTACACATTTTAGAAACATTTTTATGCAAAACACGAACGTCCACTGCAGTGGTCATTTATTTTGGTCAGCCTTTTGCCAGAGTTACACATTTTAGGAAAATGTTTATACGAAACATGTGTCCGCTGCAGTGGACAATAATCTTTTGTCAGAATTACCCAATTTAGAAAAAAAAAAATGTTACGTATACATACATTTTTGTCTGTCTTTACACATTTTAGACCTTTTTTTTTTTACAAAACACAAATGTCCACTGCAGTGGACATTTATTTTTGTCCGTCTTTTTTCAGAATTACACATTTCAGATTTTTTTTAATGCAAAACACAAATGTCCACTGGAATGGACATACATTTTTGTTTATCTTTTGTCAGACTTACGCATTTTTGGAACATTTTGTCCACTGGAGTGGACATAATATTTGTTCTGTATTTTGTCAGAAGTACACAATTTAGCAAAAAAAATGTTACGCATACACACATGTCCACTGCAGTGGACATTAATTTTTGTCTATCGTTTGTCAGAGTTACACATTTTAGAAACATTTTTATGCAAAACACAAACGTCCACTGCATTGGTCATTTAATTTGGTCGGCTTTTTGCCAGAGTTATACATTTTAGGAAATGTTTTTATACAAAACATGTGTCCGCTGCAGAGGATAATAATCTTTTGTCAGAATTACACAATTTAGATTTTTTTTTTTTTTACGCATACACACATGTCCACTCCAGTGGACATTAATATTTTGTCTGTCTCCTGTCAGAGTTACACATTTTAGGAAAATGTTGTCCACTGCGGTGGACATTAATCATTTGTCTGGATTTAGTCAGAAGTACACAAATTAGAAAAAAGAAAAAAACTGTTACACATAAGCACATGTCCACTCCAATGGACATTTATTTTTGTTTATCTTTTGTCAGAGTTACACATTTTAGGAACATTCTGTCCACTGGAGTGGACATAATCTTTTGTCTGTATTTTGTCAGAAGTACTTAATTTAGCAAAAAAAAAAAAAAAAAATGTTACGCATACACACATGTCCACTGCAGTGGACATTATTTTTTGTCCATCGTTTGTCAGAGTTACACATTTTAGAAACATTTTTATGCAAAACACAAAAGTCCACTGCAGTGGTCATTTATTTTGGTCGGCCTTTTGCCCGAGTTACACATTTTAGGAAAATGTTTATACAAAACATGTGTCCGCTGCAGTGGACAATAATCTTTTGTCAGAATTACACAATTTAGAAAAAAAAAAAAATGTTTCGTATACACACATGTCCACTCCAGTGGACATTAATTTTTGTATGTCTTTTGTCAGTTACACATTTTGGAAAAAATTCTATGCAAACACAAATGTCCACTGCAGTGGACATTATTTGTGTCCGTCTCTTGTCAGAATTACACATTTTAAGAAAATCTTGTCAACTGCAGTGGACATTAATCATTTGTCTGTATTTTGTCAGAAGTACACAAATTACAAAAAAGAAAAAAAAAGTTACACATAAGCACATGTCCAAACCAGTGGACATTTATTTTCGTCTGTCTTTTTTCAGAGTTACCCATTTTAGAAACATTTTTTTATGCCAAACACAAATGTCCACCGCAGTGGACATAAATGTTTGTTTATCTTTTGTCAGAGTTACGCATTTTTGGAACATTTTGTCCACTGGAGTGGACATAATCTTTGTTCTATATTTATTCAGGAGTACACAATTTAGCAAAAAAAAATGTTACGCATACACACATGTCCACTGCAGTGGACATTAATTTTTGTATGTCTTTTGTCAATACACATTTTGGAAACATTTCTATGCAAACACAAATGTCCACTGAAGTGGACATTAATTTGTTTCTGTCTCTTGTCAAAATTACACATTTTAGGAAAATTTTGCCCACTGCAGTGGACATTAATTATTTGTCTGTATTTTATCAGAAGTACACAAATTAGAAAAAAGAAAAAACATGTTACACATCAGACATGTCCACTCCAGTGGACATTTATTTGTGTCTGTCTTTTTTCAGAGTTAGACATTTTAGAATTTTTTTTAATGCAAAACACAAATGTCCACTGCAGTGGACATACATTTTTGTTTATCTTTTGTCAGAGTTACACCTTTTTGGAACATTTTGTCCACTGAAGTGGACATAATCTTTGTTCTGTATTTTGTCGGAAGTATTTAATTTAGCAAAAAAAAAAAAAAAATGTTACGCATACACACATGTACACTGCAGTGGACATTATTTTTTGTCCATCGTTTGTCAGAGTTACACATTTTAGAAACATTTTTATGCAAAACACAAACGTCCACTGCAGTGGTCATTTATTTTGGTCGGCCTTTTGCCCGAGTTACACATTTTAGGAAAATGTTTATACAAAACATGTGTCTGCTGCAGTGGACAATAATCTTTTGTCAGAATTACATAATTTAGAAAAAAATTTAGAAAAAAAAAAATGTTACGTATACACACATTTCCACTCCAGTGGACATAAATTTTTGTATGTCTTTTGTAAGTTACACATTTTGGAAAAAATTCTATGCAAACACAAATGTCCACTGCAGTGGACATTATTTGTGTCCGTCTCTTGTCAGAATTACACATTTTAAGAAAATCTTGTCAACTGCAGTGGACATTAATCATTTGTCTGTATTTTGTCAGAAGTACAAAAATTACAAAAAAGAAAAAAAAAGTTACACATAAGCACATGTCCAAACCAGTGGACATTTATTTTTGTCTGTCTTTTTTCAGAGTTACCCATTTTAGAAACATTTTTTATGCCAAACACAAATGTCCACCGCAGTGGACATAAATGTTTGTTTATCTTTTGTCAGAGTTACGCATTTTTGGAACATTTTGTCCACTGGAGTGGACATAATCTTTGTTCTATATTTATTCAGGAGTACACAATTTAGCAAAAAAAAATGTTACGCATACACACATGTCCACTGCAGTGGACATTAATTTTTGTATGTCTTTTGTCAGTTACACATTTTGGAAACATTTCTATGCAAACACAAATGTCCACTGCAGTGGACATTAATTTGTGTCTGTCTCTTGTCAAAATTACACATTTTAGGAAAATTTTGCCCACTGCAGTGGACATTAATCATTTGTCTGTATTTTGTCAGAAGTACACAAATTAGAAAAAAGAAAAAAAATGTTACACATCAGACATGTCCACTCCAGTGGACATTTATTTGTGTCTGTCTTTTTTCAGAGTTACACATTTTAGAATTTTTTTTATGCAAAACACAAATGTTCACTGCAGTGGACATACATTTTTGTTTATCTTTTGTCAGAGTTACACCTTTTTGGAACATTTTGTCCAATGAAGTGGACATAATCTTTGTTCTGTATTTTGTCGGAAGTATTTAATTTAGCAAAAAAAAAAAAAAAAATGTAACGCATACACACATGTACACTGCAGTGGACATTATTTTTTGTCCATCGTTTGTCAGAGTTACACATTTTAGAAACATTTTTATGCAAAACACAGAAGTCCACTGCAGTGGTCATTTATTTTGGTCGGCCTTTTGCCCGAGTTACACATTTTAGGAAAATGTTTATACAAAACATGTGTCCGCTGCAGTGGACATTAATCTTTTGTCAGAATTACATAATTTAGAAAAAAAAAATGTTACGTATACACACATGTCCACTCCAGTGGACATTGATTTTTGTATGTCTTTTGTCAGTTACACATTTTGGAAAAATTTCTATGCAAACACAAATGTCCACTGCAGTGGACATTATTTGTGTCCGTCTCTTGTCAGGATTACACATTTTAAGAAAATCTTGTCAACTGCAGTGGACATTAATCATTTGTCTGTATTTTGTCAGAAGTACACAAATTACAAAAAAGAAGAAAAAAGTTACACATAAGCACATGTCCAAACCAGTGGACATTTATTTTTGTCTGTCTTTTTTCAGAGTTACACATTTTAGAAACATTTTTTATGCCAAACACAAATGTCCACCGCAGTGGACATAAATGTTTGTTTATCTTTTGTCAGAGTTACGCATTTTTGGAACATTTTGTCCATTGGAGTGGACATAATCTTTGTTCTATATTTATTCAGGTGTACACAATTTAGCAAAAAAAAATGTTACGCATACACACATGTCCACTGCAGTGGACATTAATTTTTGTATGTCTTTTGTCAGTTACACGTTTAGGAAAAATTTCTATGCAAACACAAATGTGCACTGCAGTGGACATTAATTTGTGTCTGTCTCTTGTCAGAATTACACATTTTAGGAAAATGTTGTCCACTGCAGTGGACATTAATTATTTGTCTGTATTTTATCAGAAGTACACAAATTAGAAAAAAGAAAAAAAATGTTACACATAAGCACATGTCCACTACAGTGGACATTTGCCCGAGTTACACATTTTAGGAAAATGTTTATACAAAACATGTGTCCGCTGCAGTAGACAATAATCTTTTGTCAGAATTACCCAATTTAGAAAAAAAAAATGTTACGCATACGCACATGTCCACTCCAGTGGACATACATTTTTGTCTGTCTTTACACATTTTGGAAACATTTTTATACAAAACACAAATAATCTTTTGTCAGAATTACACAATTTAGATTTTTTTTTTTTTTACGCATACACACATGCCCACTCCAGTGGACATTGATTTTTGTATGTCTTTTGTCAGTTAAACATTGTGGAAACATTTTTATGTAAACACAAATGTCCACTGCAGTGGATATTAATTTGTGTCCGTCTCTTGTCAGAATTACACATTTTAGGAACATTTTATCCACTGCAGTGGACATTAATTATTTGTCTGTATTTTGTCAGAAGTACACATATTAGAAAAAAGAAAAAAAAAATGTTACACATAAGCACATGTCCACTCCAGTGGACATTTATTTTTGTCCGTCTTTTTTCAGAGTTACACATTTCAGAAACATTTTTTATGCAAAACACAAATGTCCACTGCAGTGGACATTTATTTTTGTTTATCTTTTGTCAGGGTTACACATTTTAGGAACATTCTGTGCACTGGAGTGGACATAATATCTGTTCTGTATTTTGTCAGAAGTACACAATATAGCAAAAAAAAAAAATGTTACGCATACACACGTGTCCACTGCAGTGGACATTATTTTTTGTCCGTCATTTGTCTGAGTTACACATTTTAGAAACATTTTTATGCAAAACACACATGTCCACTCCAGTGGACATACATTTGTGTCTGTCTTTACACATTTTAGAAACATTTTTATACAAAACACAAATGTCCACTGCAGTGGACATTTATTTTTGTCTGTCTTTTTTAAGAGTTACACATTTTAGAAACATTTTTTATGCAAAACACAAATGTCCACTGCAGTGGACATACATTTTTGTTTATCTTTTGTCAGAGTTACGCATTTTCGGAACATTTTGTTCACTGTAGTGGACATAATCTTAGTTCTGTATTTTGTTAAAAGTACACAATTTAGCAAAAAAAAAAAATGTTACGCATACACACGTGTCCACTGCAGTGGACATTAATTTTTGTCTGTCATTTGTCAGTTACACATTTTAGAACCATTTTTATGCAAAACACAAACGTCCACTGCAGTGGTCATTTATTTTGGTCGGCCTTTTGCCAGTTACACATTTTAAGAAAATGTTTATACAAAACATGTGCCAGCTGCAGTGGACAATAATCTTTTGTCAGAATTACCCAATTTAGAAAAAAAAATGTTACGCATACACACATGTCCACTCCAGTGGACATTAGTTTTTGTATGTCTTTTGTCAGTTGCACATTTTGGAAACATTTTTATGCAAACACAAATGTCCACTACCGTGGACATACTTTTTTTTTGATCTTTTGTTAGATTTACGCATTTTTATAACATTTTGTCCACTGGAGTGGACATAATCTTTTGTCTGTACTTTGTCAGAAGTACAAAAATTAGAAAAAAAAAATACCACGCATACGCACATGTCCAGTCCAGTGGACATTAATTGTTGTCCGTTTTTTTATCAGTTACACATTTTAGAAACATTTTTATGCAAAACACAAATGTCCACTGCAGTGGACATACATTTTTGTAATTTTTTGGTCAGAGTTACACATTTTAGGAACATTTTGTCTACTGCAGTGGACATTAATCCGTTCTCTGTATTTTTTCATAATGACACAATTTAGAAAAAAAAATTGTTTAGCATACACACATGTCCACTCCAGTGTACATAATTTTTTGTCCGTCTTTTGTCAGGGTTAAACATTTTAGAATTTTTTTATGCAAAACACAAATGTCCACTGCAGTGGACATTAGTTTTGGTCTGTCTTTTGTCAGAGTTTCATATTTTAGGAGCATTTTGTCCACTGCAGAATACATTCATTTTCTGCCTGTCTTTTGTCAGAATGACACAATTTAGGGAAAAAAAATGTTAAGCATACACACATGTCCACTCCAGTGGACATCCATTTTTGTCCGTCTTTTGTCAGAGCAATACATTTTAGAACCATTTTTACTAAAAACACAAATGTCCACTGCAGTGGACATTACTTTTTGTCTGTCTTTTGTCAAAGTTACACATTTTAGGAACATTTTGTCCACTGGAGTGGACATTAATCTTTTGTCTGTATTTTGTCAGAAGTACACAATTAAAAAAAATAAAAAATGTTAAGCATACACACATGTCCACTCCAGTGAACATCCATTTTTGTCCGTTTTTTGTCAGAGCAATACATTTTAGAAAAATTTTTACGCAAAACACACATGTCCATTGCAGTGGACATTACTTTTTGTCTGTCTTTTGTCAGAGTTACACATTTTAGGAAAATTGTGTTCTCTGGAGTGGACATTAATCTTTTGTCTGTATTTTGTCAGAAGTACAAAATTTAGAAGAAAAAAAAAAGTTATGCGTATACACATGTCCACTCCAGTGGACATTAATTTTTGTCCGTCTTTTGTCGGTTACACATTTTAGAAACATTTTTTGTGCAAAACACAAATTTCCACCGAAGTATACATAAACTTTTGTCCGTCTTTTGTAAGAGTTACATATTTTAGGAACATTTTGTCCACTGGAGTGGACATTAATATTTAGTCTGTATTTTGTCAATATTTGTTAATTGTTGTTTGTCTTTTATCATAGTTACACATTTTACAAACATTTTTATGCAAAACACAAATGGCCACTGCAGTGGACATCATTTTTTGTTAATCTTTTGTCTGAGTTACACATTTTAGGAACATTTTGTCCACTGGAGTGGACATTAATATTCTGTCTGTATTTTGTCAATATTTGTTAATTGTTGTCTGTCTTTTATCAGAGTTTACATTTTAGAAACATTGTTATGCAAAACACAAATGTCCACTACAGTGGACATCCATTTTTGTTTATCTCTTGTCAGAGTTACACATTTTAGGAACATTTTGTCCACTGAAGTGGACATTAACCTTTTGTCCGTATTTTGTCAGAAGTACACAATTTATTAAAAAAAAAATGTTACGCATACACACATGTCCGCTTTTTGCCAGAGTTCCACATTTTAGGAAAATGTTTATACAAAACACAAATGTCACCTGCAGTGGACATTTATTTTGGTCCGCCTTTTGCCAGAGATCCACAGTTTAGGGAAAAAAAAACATGCAAAACACAAATGTCCATTGCAGTGGACATTAATTTTTGTCTGTCTTTTGTCTAAATGAAAAGGACGCTGCAGCACTTGCAGTGAGCAAACTCGTCCAAAAGATGGCGCCAAAGCACAAACAATAACACACCATATCAGTGTGTTTGCTTGTTTTTAAAAACAACAAAAAAACTATTTTCATTATGGCTGTCAGCAAAGAAAAATCCATTATGTAGCAGCTTTGTTTAATAATGCTTTAAACGTCGTTAAACTCTGCAGTATGGAGGTTCATTTGTCTTGAGTACTAAATCTTTTATTTCATACTGAATTTATGTGACTAAAGCTTTTGCCTTTTGAATTTGAAAACTGACTTTTTTGTATCAAATTTTCATGACAATTTCATTGAAAAATGCATTGGCAAAATGTGATTGTTTGGAATTTCCATGTTTAAAAAGAGGTTTTATTCATTGAAATTTAAAACACTTAGATTTTTACACTGAATGTTTAAACACTGACTTTATATACACTGAATTTATTTACACTTTTTGTACACTGAATTTTTATATGCGTAGTTTTAAAAGACTGATTTTTTTTTACAAAAAAATTGTATGCATAGCATTTTAAAACACTGTTTTTTTACACTGACTTTTTATATACTGATTGTCTTACGCTGAATTTTGAAATAATGATTTCTGAATTTTAAAACACAGAATTTTTATACACTGAATTTGAAATCTGTTTTTTTTTAAACTGACTATTTATACCTTGATTTTTTACACACATCATTTTCATACACTGATTTTTTTTTTTACGTTGATTTTTAAGACACTGAAATTTTAAAACACTGAATTTTTCAAAAACAACGTTTTTAAACATAATATAATTTTTACAATTATTTTTTTTTTTGCACTGAATTTTTGGACACTGGATTTTTATATAATTAATTTTTACACAGATTTTTTGAACTGATATTTTTTTTACACTGACTTTTAAATTACACAATTTTTTTTTACAATTAATTATTTTCATACATTGATTTTTTTACACATAATTTTCATACACTGATTTTTTGTACACTGGCTTTCTTTTTATACATTTATTTTTTTAAACATAATTGCTATACACTGATTTTATTTTTTACACGAACTTTTTAGACACTGATATTTTTTTTACATTGAATTTTAAAACATTGATTGTTTTTCAAACAACATTTTTAACCAATTGATTTTTTTTACAATTTTTTTTGCAGTGAATTTTAAAACACTGGATTTTTTTTACACTGAATTTTGAAACTGATATTTTTTTACACTGATTTTAAAAACATATTTTTTTCAAACAAAAGTTTTAAACACTGGATTTTTTTTATTAAAATTATTTTTTTTTACACTGAAATTTTATACATATTTTTATTTACACGCAATTTTCAGACTCAGATTTTTTTATACATTAATTTAATTGTTTTCACTGAATTTTTATACCCTGATTTTATTTTTTACACAAAAATTTTGGACACTGATATTTTTTTTTACATTGAATTTTAAAATACTGATTTTTTTTCAAACATTTTTAAAAAATAGATTATTTTACAACTATTATTTTTTGCAATTAATTTTTAAACACTGGATTTTTTTTTTACAATATTTTTTTTAAACTGAATTCTGAAATGGATATTTTTTACACTGAATTTTAAAACATAATTTTTTCAAACTACAATTTAAAAAACTGGATTTATTTTGTAGTCATTTTTTTTACCCTGAATTTTTATACATTCTTTTTTTTACACGCTGTCTTTTTTTTACAATGACTTTTTTTTTTACATTTATTGTTTTACTCTGATTTAATTTTTTACACTAACTTTTTGGACATTAATATTTTTTTTACATTAAATTTTAAAACGCAGATTTTTTTTTTCAAACAACATTTTGAAACAATAGATTTATTTTACAATTCTTTTTTGCACTTAATTTTTAAAGACGGTATTTTTTTTACAATGATTTTTTACACAATTTACCGGTCGATCTACGTTCCCATCCTCACCTATGGTCATGAGCTTTGGGTCATGACCGAAAGGATAAGATCACGGGTACAAGCGGCCGAAATGAGTTTCCTCCGCCGGGTGGCGGGGCTCTCCCTTAGAGATAGGGTGAGAAGCTCTGCCATCCGGGAGGAGCTCAACGTAAAGCCGCTGCTCCTCCACATCGAGAGGAGCCAGATGAGGTGGTTCGGGCATCTGGTCAGGATGCCACCCGAACGCCTCCCTAGGGATGTGTTTAGGGCACGTCCAGCTGGTAGGAGGCCACGGGGAAGACCCAGGACACGTTGGGAAGACTATGTCTCCCGGCTGGCCTGGGAACGCCTCGGGATCCCCCGGGAAGAGCTAGACGAAGTGGCTGGAGATAGGGAAGTCTGGGCTTCCCTGCTTAGGCTGCTGCCCCCGCGACCCGACCTCGGATAAGCGGAAGATGATGGATGGATGGATGGATGGATTTTTTACACTGAATTTTGAAACTGATATTTTCTTCCCCACTGAATTTTAAAACATGGTTTATTTTCAAACTACACTTTTAAACACTGGATTTTTTTTTTTTTTACAATGATTTTTTACACTGAATTTTGAAACTGATATTTTTTTCCTCACTGAATTTTAAAACATGGATTATTTTCTAACTACACTTTTAAACACTGGATTTATTTTAATTTTTTTTTTACAATTATTTTTTTCCACTGAATTCTGAAACTGATGTTTTTTACACTGAATTTTAGAACATAAATTTTTCAAACTACAATTTTAAACATTGGATTTTTTTTGTAATTATTTTTTTTACACTGGATTTTTTCACATTCTTTTTTTACACATAATTATTACACGCTGGTTTATTTTTTTACAATGACTCTTTTTACATTTATTGTTTGACACTGATTTAATTTTTTACACTAACTTTTTGGACAAAAACATTTTTTTTACATTAAATTTAAAAAAACTGATTTTTTTTCTAAACAATAGATTTATTTTACAATTCTTTTTTTTGCACTTAATTTTTAAAGACTGTATTTTTTACACTGAATTTTGAAACTGATATTTTTTCCCCACTGAAAAACATGGATTTTTTTTTTTACAATGAATTTTAAAAACTGATTTTTTTTTTAAACATATTTTTTTTGCAACCTGATTTTTTAACTTAATTTATAAACACTTAATTTTTTCATACTGATTTTTGAAACACTGAATTTTGAATCTTTACTAAAAATGTTCTGCCTAATAAAATTGTCAGCATAATTTGATGCAAAACAATTCCAATCAGAAACTACAAACGCAAAAAATTCAGTGTCAAAAAAAGCTTTCATTACATAGACATAAATTAACCTCCATTCTGCAGCCATGGATATATTTTGGTGTCCAAATGTCTGCAATTTCCGTGATAGCAAATCATCAGCATGCAACACGAGCATAAAAAGACATGGTTGAAAAAGAAGAGCACTCAGGGGAGAACATGCTGGTTTCAACATGCTGAAGTCGGAGAGACAACAAAAATAGTCACTTGAGAAACGGAACACAAAAGTCTGTCGGAGCCAAGTGGATACGAGGCGATATGGAAATGTATGCAAATGACTTGCAGAAGTAAAATGTAGTGAGGGCGCCAAGTAGATACACCTGGAAATGATGTAGTCAGTGAGGCTATGTGGAGGCGGCTTTTTGCATGTTTGTGGCTCTTCAAGTGGAGCGAAAGAGGCGTAGGCCTCATTGACGGAGATCTAAAATAACACCAGGCAGTATTGCCTGTCAAAAGTATTCCATTGTGTGTACTATTAGTCTTAATCCTACACTTTGGCACCTGGCGATCACTCCAGCAGCACTGAGAGCGAGAGCAGCCAAACGACCTCGAGGTAATGTCACAATTTTTTCAAGCCAACGAAGAATTTGGCCTGTTTGCAAAGGGGAAGTGGAAGTGGACACGTCATCTCCACATCCGGGCTAGGCAGAACTGGTTCGCTGATCAAAGTCTTTATTAAAAGGTGATGTAGTCATAATAATACTTTCAAATAGACTTTATGTTATTTAAGAAAGTATTAATTTGTTGTCTATTTCCTTCTATGTGTGCTTACTGTACAACTTTATTTATTTATATATATATATATATATATATATATATATATATATAGTAAGGCAAAAAAGTATTTAGTCAGCCAGCGATTGTGCAAGTTCTCCTACTTAAAATGATGACAGAGGTCTGTAATTTTCATCATAGGTACACTTCAACTGTGAGAGACAGAATGTGAAAAAAAAATCCAGAAATTCACATTGTAGGAATTTTAAAGATTTTTTTGGTAAATTATGGTGGAAAATAAGTATTTGGTCAACCATTCAAAGCTCTCACTGATGGAAGGAGGTTTTGACTCAAAATCTCACGATACATGGCCCCATTCATTCTTTCCTTAACACGGATCAATCGTCCTGTCCCCTTAGCAGAAAAACAGCCCCAAAGCATGATGTTTACACCACCATGCTTCACAGTAGGTGTGGTGTTCTTGGGATGCAACTCAGTATTCTTCTTCCTCCAAACACGACGAGTTGAGTTTACACCAAAATGGATACATGGATGATACAGCAGAGGATTGGGAGAATGTCATGTGGTCAGATGAAACCAAAATAGAACTTTTTGGTATAAACTCAACTCGTCGTCAACAAATGCCTGAGCAAATTTTTTAAGAACATTTCTCAACGAGCTGTTACAAGGAATTTAGGGATTTCACCATCTATGGTCCGTGATATAATCAAACGAGAATCTGGAGATATCACTGCATGTAACATTGAATGCCCGTGACAAAGCGACATCAGTGTGTAATGGATATCACCGCATGGGCTCAGGAAAACTTTAGAAAGCCACTGTCACCTACTATAGTTGGTCGCTACAGCTGTAAGTGCAAGTTAAAACTATACTATGCAAAGCCAAAGTCATTTATCAACAACACCCAGAAACGCCGCCAGCTTTTTTGGGCCCGAGCTCATCTAAGATGGACTGATACAAAGTGGGAAAGATTTCTGTGGTCTGGCGGGTCCACATTTAAATTTTATTTTATTTTTTTTGGAAACGGTGGACGAGGATAATGAGTCGGTACCCCCGAAAAGAGTTTCCATCATCTTACAGCCCTAAGCCCCTCCCACCATCACTCCAGGTATAAGGCGTGTTTTGCTCGTCCGCCCCCCCCCCCCCCCCCCCCCCCCCCCCAACCCTTTTGTTCCTCACCTCTGCCGTCAGCCAGACAGCGGTTGTAGCCCACGGGGCTGAAGTACTCAAAAATGAAGACGGCGAACGCTGACACCAGCAGCAGCATCACGAACATCATCACCCACACATCCGCACTGAAGGGCTCTGGAGGGCAGAGAGAGAGAGAGAGAGAGAGAGAGAGAGAGAGAGAGAGAGAGAGAGAGAGAGGGATGCAGGAAGATGAGGGAGGAAGCGTGGGCCGACGGCCAGGAAAAAATGAAGGGAAAAGTGATGTAAGGGAGGGAAAGAGAGAGAGTGATAGGGGACACAAAGAAGGAAATAAATAACCAAACTATTAATAAACTCTTGAATATACAGTTGTGCTTATAAATTTACAAACTTTGTGAGAATGAATGATTTCTTGGCCATTTTTTCGAGGATATGAATGAAGTGAAGTGAATTATATTTATATAGCGCTTTTTCTCTAGTGACGCAAAGCGCTTTACATAGTGAAACCCAATATTTAAGTTCCATTCAAACCAGTGTGGGTGGCACTGGAAGCAGGTGGGTAAAGTGTCTTGCCCAGGGACACAACGGCAGTGACTAGGATGGCGGAAGCGGGAATCGAACCTGCAACCCTCAAGTTGCTGGCACGGCAACTTGAAAACATTTCTTCCACTCATGTTTAATGGTGGTGTGAAGCTATTTATTGGCAAAACAACTGTGTGTACTCTTTTTAAATCAAAATGACAAAAAGAAAGTACCCAAATGACCCTGATCAAAAGTTGACATACATAGACTTTGATCTGGTAACAGGCACAAAAGTCGACACAAACAGGTCTGAATGGCTAATCAAGGTTCCAACCCTCACCTGTGACCAGTTTGTTTATAATTCAAATGTGTGTATAAAAGGTCAGTGAGTTTCTGGGCTTCTGACGGACCATTGCATCTTTCAAACAGATGTTTCTGGATTCTGAGTCATGTGGAAGGCAAAATGATTGTCAATATATCTGCAAGAAAAAGGTAATTGAACTGCATAAAACAGGAAAGGGGTATAAAAAGATATGCAAGGAATTGAGATTTCCAATCAGCAGTGTTCAAACGCTGATTTGAGAAGTAGAAAATGAGGGATTCAGGTAGACCAGAAAATATTTCAGCCACAACTGCCAGGAAAATTGATCGAGATGCAAATAAAAATCCACAGCTAACTTTAACTGAAATGCAGGACTCTCTGAAAAATTGTGGTGTGGCTGTTTCAAGATGCTCAGTAAGGAGGCACTTGACGAAAAATGGGCTGCATGGTCGAGTCGCCAGAAGAAAGCCATCACTCCAAATGACTTTGTTCCAGAAGTTTGGAGGCTTGTCTCTGTGCTGTTTGGCGTAATGTAACGTATGTTTATTTACTAAATTAATAATATATTATAATACATATGTTTCTTGACTTCACTGATAATATATGATAATAATAAATAGGATTATTGACTAAACTACTAATATATAATTATAATAATAAATATGTTTCTTTACTAACTTAATAATATATAATAGTAATGGGTATGTTTGTTGTCTACACTGACAATATATATAATAATAATAAATATTATTCTTGACTAAACTAATAATGTATCATTATAAGAATAAATACCAGTATGTTTCTTTACTAAATTAATAATATATATTGATAATAAATATGTTTATTGAGTACACAAATAATATATAATAATAATAAATATGTTTCTTGACTACACTGATAATATATGATAGTGTTTTTTCCACTAAACTAATATATAATAATAATGAGTATGTTTATCCATCCATCCATCCATTTTCTTCCGCTTATCCGAGGTCGGGTCGCGGGGGCAACAACCTAAGCAGGGAAACCCAGACTTCCCTTTCCCCAGCCACTTCATCTAGCTCTTCCCGGGGGCTCCCGAGGCGTTCCCAGGCCACCTGGGAGACATAGTCTTCCCAACATGTCCTGGGTCTTCCCCGTGGCCTCCTACCGGTTGGACGTGCCCTAAACACCTCCCTAGGGAGGCTTTCGGGTGGCATCCTGACCAGATGCCCGAACCACCTCATCTGGCTCCTCTCGATGTGAAGGAGCAGCGGCTTTACTTTGAGTTCCTCCTGGATGGCAGAGCTTCTCACGCTATCTCTAAGGGAGAGCCCCGCCACACGGCGGGGGAAACTCATTTCGGCCGCTTGTACCCGTGATCTTATCCTTTCGGTCATGACCCAAAGCTCATGACCATAGGTGAGGATGGGAACGTAGATCGACCGGTAAATTGAGAGCTTTGCCTTCCGGCTCAGCTCCTTCTTCACCACAACGGATCGGTACAACGTCCGCATTACTGAAGACGCCGCACCGATCCGCCTGTCGATCTCACGATCCACTCTTCCCTCACTCGTGAACAAGACTCCTCGGTACTTGAACTCCTCCACTTGGGGCAGTGTCTCCCCCAACCCGGAGATGGCATTCCACCCTTTTCCGGGCGAGAACCATGGACTCGGACTTGGAGGTGCTGATTCTCATTCCGGTCGCTTCACACTCGGCTGCAAACCGATCCAGTAAGAGCTGAACATCCCGGTCAGATGAAGCCATCAGGACCACATCATCTGCAAAAAGCAGAGACCTAATCCTGCGGTCACCAAACCGAAACCCCTCAACGCCTTGACTGCGCCTAGAAATTCTGTCCAGAACAGAATCGGTGACGAAGGACAGCCTTGGCGGAGTCCAACTCTCACTGGAAATGTGTTCGACTTACTGCCGGCAATGCGGACCAAGCTCTGGCACTGATCGTACAGGGAGCGGACCGCCACAATAAGACAGTCCGATACCCCATACTCTCTGAGCACTCCCCACAGGACTTCCCGAGGGACACGGTCGAATGCCTTCTCCAAGTCCACAAAGCACATGTAGACTGGTTGGGCAAACTCCCATGCACCCTCAAGAACCCTGCGGAGAGTATAGAGCTGGTCCACAGTTCCACGACCAGGACGAAAACCACACTGTTCCTCCTGAATCCGAGGTTCGACTATCCGGCGTAGCCTCCTCTCCAGTACACCTGAATAAACCTTACCGGGAAGGCTGAGGAGTGTGATCCCACGATAGTTGGAACACACCCTCTGGTCCCCCTTCTTAAAGAGAGGAACCACCACCCCAGTCTGCCAATCCAGAGGTACCGACCCCGATGTCCACGCGATGCTCCAGAGTCTTGTCAACCAAGACAGCCCCACAGCATCCAGAGCCTTAAGGAACTCCGGGCGGGTCTCGTCCACCCCCGGGGCCTTGCCACCAAGGAGCTTTTTAACTACCTCAGCGACCTCAGCCCCAGAAATAGGAGAGTCCACCACAGATTCCCCAGGCACTGCTTCCTCATAGGAAGACGTGTTGGTGGGATTGAGGAGGTCTTCGAAGTATTCCTTCCACCTATCCACAACATCCGCAGTTGAGGTCAGCAGAACACCATCCGCACCATACACGGTGTTGATAGTGCACTGCTTCCCCTTCCTGAGGCGGCGGAAGGTGGTCCAGAATCGCTTCGAAGCCGTCCGGAAGTCGTCTTCCATGGCTTCCCCGAACTCCTCCCATGTCCGAGTTTTTGCCTCAGTCACCGCTGAAGCCACACACCGCTTGGGCTGTCGGTACCTGTCCACTGCCTCCGGAGTCCTATGAGCCAAAAGGACCCGATAGGACTCCTTCTTCAGCTTGACGGCATCCCTCACCGCTGGTGTCCACCAAGGGGTTTTAGGATTGCCGCCTCGACAGGCACCAACTACCTTGCGGCCACAGCTCCGATCAGCCGCCTCGACAATAGAGGTGCGGAACATGGTCCACTTGGACTCAATGTCCAGCACCTCCCTCGTGACATGTTCGAAGTTCTTCCGGAGGTGGGAATTGAAACTTTCTCTGACAGGAGACTCTGCCAGACGTTCCCAGCAGACCCTCACAATGCGTTTGGGTCTGCCAGGTCTGTCCGGCATCCTACCCCACCATCGCAGCCAACTCACCACCAGGTGGTGATCGGTAGAAAGCTCCGCCCCTCTCTTCACCCGAGTGTCCAAAACATAAGGCCACAAATCCGATGACACAACTACAAAGTCGATCATGGAACTGCGGCCTAGGGTGTCCTGGTGCCAAGTGCAATATGGACACCCTTATGTTTGAACATGGTGTTTGTAATGGACAAACTGTGACGAGCACAAAAGTCCAATAACAAAACACCACTCGGGTTCAGATCCGGGCGGCCATTCTTCCCAATCACGCCTCTCCAGGTTTCACTGTCGTTGCCAACATGAGCGTTGAAGTCCCCCAGTAGGACAAGGGAATCACCCGGGGGAGAACTTTACAGTACTCCCTCGAGTGTACCCAAAAAGGGTGGGTACTCTGAACTGCTGTTTGGTGCGTAAGCACAAACAACAGTCAGGACCCGGCCCCACACCCGAAGGCGGAGGGAGGCTACCCTTTCGTCCACTGGGTTGAACTCCAACGTGCAGGCTTTAAGCCGTGGGGCAACCAGAATTGCCACCCCAGCCCGTCGCCTCTCACTGTCGGCAACGCCAGAGTGGAAGAGGGTCCAGTCCCTCTCGAGAGAAGTGGTTCCAGAGCCCTTGCTGTGCGTCGAAGTGAGTCCGACTATATCCAGCTGGAACTTCTCCACTTTGCGCACTAGCTCAGGCTCTTTCCCCCCCAGTGAGGTGACGTTCCACGTCCCAAGAGCTAGCTTCAGTAGCCGAGGATCGGACCGCCAAGTGCCCATCCTTCGGCTGCCGCCCAGCTCACATTGCACCCGACCTCTACGGCCCCTCCTATGGGTGGTGAGCCCATTGGAGGGGGGACCCACGTCGCCTCTCCAGGCTGTTCCCCATGGGAACAGGCCCGGCCACCAGGCGCTCGCCATCATGCCCCACTTCCGGGCCTGGCTCCAGAAGGGGGCCCCGGTGACCCGCGTCCGGGCGAGGGAAATCTGGGTCCATGTTTTGTCTTCTTCATAGAGGTCTTCGAGCTGCTCTTTGTCTGATCCCTCACCTAGAACCTGTTTGCCTTGGGAGACCCTACCAGGGGGCATAAAGCCCCCAGACAACATAGCTCCTAGGATCATTGGGACACGCAAACTCCTCTACCACGGTAAGGTGGCAGCTCAGAGAGGAGGAGTATGTTTATTTGCTAAATTAATAATATATAATAAAAAAAATATGTTTCCTGACTACACAAATAATATATAATAATAATAGATATGTTTCTTAACTAAACTAATAATACATAATAATAATAAATATGTTTCTTGACTAAACTAATAATACATTATAATAATACATATATTTCTCGACTACACTGATAATATATAATGATAATAAATATGTTTCTTGACTAACTAATAATATATAATAATAATAATAAATATGTTTGTTTACTAAGCTAATACTATATAATAATAAAAAATATGTTTCTTGACAAAACAAATAATACATTTTAATATATATGTTTCTTAAATAAATCAGTAATATATAATAATAAATATGTTTCTTGAGTAAACTGTCAATAAAGTTGAAGTCAAAATTAATATACATCTTCAACCTTTTTGTCATAATTTTTGCGCTTCAGAAACTTCTCTATGACTTTAACTCAAGACTTCTTCTGTTTGTTTGATGTTGTCATTACTGCCGCAAGTGGTGGAAAACTGTATTACAACCGCAGCCCATACGGACCACATGTGAGAAAAGATACATTTTTTGGCGGCCCAACAAATGGGCCCCAGCGCTTTGGGCTGCCTAAGTGTTTGATGTTTTTGGAGAACGTTTCAGTGTCGTCATATTTCATCAAAAAACGTAATTAATTTGTGTCGTTTTGGAAGTTAGGGGAGTACGGGACTGGGCAAAATATGGATTCTAAAATTCCAAAGAGGAAGAAGGGGTTCAGATAACTGACAATATTGTGTAACATTTTGTGAGTTGCTGAGGAGCTTATTTGGAGCATATTTTGGAAAGAAAGTGAGATCTATGCAAAGTGACCGCGATCCCAGCAGTCACAAGACATTGATGCAACATTGATTATATGTACGTGTCCTTTAAAACTGATTTTCAAACAATGTTGCAAAATAGTTGTATTTGTATATTTTAGACAACGCTGATGTCTTACATTGGATATTCATTGTTGGTTGGGAAATAACCAAAATTCTATTTCAAATCAACATCACAACCCAACATTGATCAAACGTTGTCATAGTTCATTGGTAAATCAACATCAGAAGCTAACATTGATTAAACGTTGTCAAAAAGCATGTTGTTTCAACGTTGTAGTTGTGTTGTAAAATATTGGTTGGAAAATGACCAAAGTTCAATGTTAAATCAACGTCAGAACGCAAAATTGATTAAACTTTGTCAAAAAGCATGTTGTTTCAACGTTGTTTTTGTGCTGTAGAATATGGTTGGAAAATGACCAAAGTTCAATGTTAAATCAACGTCCATCCATCCATCCATTTTCTACCGCTTATTCCCTTTCGGGGTCGCGGGGGGCGCTGGCGCCTATCTCAGCTACAATCGGGCGGAAGGCGGGGTACACCCTGGACAAGTCGCCACCTCATCACAGGGCCAACACAGATAGACAGACAACATTCACACTCACATTCACACACTAGGGCCAATTTAGAACGCAAAATTGATTAAACTTTGTCAAAAAGCATGGTGTTTCAACGTTGTATTTGTAGTGTAGGATATTGGTTGGAAAATGACCAAAATTCAAAGTTAAATCAAAGTCATAACCCAACATTGATTAAACGTTGTCAAAAAGCATGTTGTTTCAACGTTGTATTTGTGTTGTAGAATATTGGTTGGAAAATGACAAAAATTCTATGTTAAATCAACGTCAGAACCCAACATTGATTTAATGTCGTCAAAAAGCATGTTGTTTTAACATTGAAATTGTGTTGTAAAATAATGGTTGGAAAATGACCAAAATTCCAAGTTAAATTAACGTCACAACCCAACATTGATTAAACGTTGTCAAAAAGCATGTTGTTTCAACGTTGTGTTTGTGTTGTAGAATATTGGGTGGAAAATCACCAAAATTCAATGTTAAATCAACATCATGAACCAACGTTGATTAAACGTTGTCAAAAAGCATGTTTTTTCAACGTTGTAGTTGTGTTGTAGAATATTGGTTGGAAAATATCCGAAATCAACGTCAAAAAACAACATTGATTAATTATCGTCAAAAAGTGGTTGTTTCAACGTTGTAGTTGTGTTGTAGAATATTGGTTGGAAAATTAAAAAAATTAAATTTTAAAACAACGCCAGAACCCAACATTGATTAAACGTTGTCAAAAAGCATGTTGTTTTGAAGTTGTATTTGTGTTGTAGAATATTGGTTGGAAAATGACCAAAATTCAATGTTAAATCAATGTCGTAACCCAACATTGCTTAAACGTTGTCAAAAGGCATGTTGTTTCAACGTTGTATTTGTGTTGTAGAATATTGGTTGGAAAATGACCAAAATTCAATGTTAAATCAACATCAGAACCCAAAATTGATTAAACTTTGTCAAAAAGCATGATGTTTCAACGTTTTATTTGTGTTGTAGAATATTGGTTGGAAAATGACCAAAATTCAATGTTAAATCAACATCACAAGCCAAAATTGATAAACGGTCGTCAAAAAGCATGTTGTTTCAACGTTGTATTTGTGTTGTAGAATATTGGTTGGAAAATGACCAAAATTCAGTGTTAAATCAATGTCGTAACCCAACATTGCTTAAACGTTGTCAAAAAGCATGTTGTTTCAACGTTGTATTTGTGTTGTGGAACATTGGTTGGAAAATAACCAAAATTCAATGTTAAATCACCGTCAGAATCCAACATTGCTTAAACGTTGTCAAAGAGCATGTTGTTTCAACGTTGTATCCGTGTTGTAGAATATTATTTGGAAAATGACCAAAATTCAATGTTAAATCAACCTCAGAATCCAACATTGATTAAACGTTGTCAAAAACCATGTTGTTTCAACAATGTATTTTTGTTGTAGAATATTGGTTGGAAAATTACCAAAATTCAATGTTAAATCAACATCATAACCCAACATTGATTAAACGTTGTCAAACAGCATGTTGTTTCAATGTTGTATTTGTGTTGTAGAATATTGGTTGGAAAATATCCGAAATTCAATCTTAATTCAACGTCACAAAACAACATTGATTAAATGTCGTCGAAAAGGCATGTTGTTTCAACGTTGTAGTTGTGTTGTAGAATATTGGTTGGAAAATTACAAAAATTCAATGTTAAAGCAACGCCAGAACCCAACATTGATTAAACGTTGTCAAAAAGCATGTTGTTTTAAAGTTGTATTTGTGCTGTAGAATATGGTTGGAAAATGACCAAAATTCAATGTTAAATCAACGTCAGAATCCAACATTGATTAAACGTTGTAAAAAGCATGTTGTTTCAACGTTGTAGTTGTGTTGTAGAATATTGGTTGGAAAATGACCAAAGTTCAATGTTAAATCAATGTCAGAACCTAAAATTGATTAACGGTTGTCAAAAACCATGTTGTTTCAACGTTGTATTGTGGGACGGCGTGGCGCAGTGGGGAGAGTGGCCGTGCTCAACCCGAGCGTCCCTGGTTCAATTCCCACCTAGTACCAACCTCGTCATGTCCGTTGTGTCCTGAGCAAGACACTTCACCCTTGCTCCTGATGGGTGCTGGTTGGTGCCTTGCATGGCAGCTCCCTCCATCAGTGTGTGAATGTGTGTGTGAATGGGTAAATGTGGAAGTAGTGTCAAAGCGCTTTGAGTACCTTGAAGGTAGAAAAGCGCTATACAAGTACAACCCATTTATCATTTATCATTTATTTGTAGAATATTGGTTGGAAAATGACCAAAATTCAATGTTAAATCAACATCAGAATCCAACATTGATTAAACGTCGTCAAAAAACATGTTGTTTCAACGTTGTATCTGTGTTGTAGAATATTGGTTGGAAAATGACCAAAATTCAATGTCAAATCAACGTCAGAATCCAACATTGATTAAACGTCGTCAGAAAGCATGTTGTTTCAATGTTCTATTTGTGTTGTAGAATATTGGTTGAAAAATGACCAAAATTCAATGTTAAATCAACGTCATAACACAACATTGATTAAACATTGTAAAAAGCATGTTGTTTCAACGTTGTATTTGTGTTGTAGAATATTGGTAGGAAAATGACCAAAATTCAATGTTAAATCAACGTCAGAACCCAACATTGATTAAACGTTGACAAAAAGTATTTTGTTTCAACGTTGTATTCGTGTTGTAGAATATTGGTTGGAAAATGACCAAAATTCAATGTTAAATCAACGTCAGAATCCAACATTGATTAAATGTCGTCAAAAAGCATGTTGTTTTAACATTGTAATTGTGTTGTAGAATATTGGTTGGAAAATGACCAAAATTCAAAGTTAAATCAACGTCACAACCCAACATTGATTAAACATTGTCAAAAAGTATGTTGTTTCAACGTTGTAGTTGTGTTTTAGAATATTGGTTGGAAAATTACCAAAATTCAATGTTAAATCAATGTCAGAATCCAACTATGATCAACGGTCATCAAAAAGCATATTGTTTCAACGTTGTAGTTGTGTTGTAGAATATTGGTTGGAAAATGACCAAAATTCAATGTTAAATCAATGTCAGAACCCAAAATTGATTAACGGTCGTCAAAAAGCCTATTGTTTCAACATTGTATTTGTGTTGTAGAATATTGGTTGGAAAATTACCAAAATTCAATGTTAAATCAATGTCGTAACCCAGCATTGCTTAAACGTTGTCAAAAAGCATGTTGTTTCAACAATGTATTTGTGTTGTAGAATATTGGTTGGAAAATTACCAAAATTCAATGTTAAATCAACGTCCTAACCCAACATTGATTAAACGTTGTCAAAAAGCATGTTGTTTTAAAGTTGTATTTGTGTTGTAGAATATTGGTTGGAAAATATCCGAAATTAAATCTTTAATCAACGTCACAAAACAACATTGATTAAATGTCATCAAAAAGGCATGTTGTTTCAACGTTGTAGTTGTGTTGTAGAATATTGGTTGGAAAATTACAAAAATTCAATGTTAAAACAACGTCAGAACCCAACATTGATTAAACGTTGTCAAATAGCATGTTGTTTTAAAGTTGAATTTGTGCTGTAGAATATGGTTGGAAAATGACCAAAATTCAATGTTAAATCAACGTCAGAATCCAACATTGATTAAACGTTGTCAAAAAGCATGTTGTTTCAATGTTGTATTTGTGTTGTAGAATATTGGTTGAAAAATTACCAACATTCAATGTTAAATCAACGTCATAACACAACATAGATTAAACATTGTAAAAAGCATGTTGTTCAAACGTTGTATTTGTGTTGTAGAATATTGGTTGGAAAATGACCAAAGTTCAATGTTAAATCAATGTCAGAACCCAAAATTGATCAACGGTTGTCAAAAACCATGTTGTTTCAACGTTGTATTTGTGTTGTAGAATATTGGTTGGAAAATGACCAAAATTCAATGTTAAATCAACATCAGAATCCAACATTGATTAAACGTCGTCAAAAAACATGTTGTTTCAACGTTGTATCTGGGTTTCAGAATATTGGTTGGAAAATGACCAAAATTCAATGTTAAATCAACATCAGAATCCAACATTGATTAAACGTCGTCAAAAAACATGTTGTTTCAACGTTGTATCTGTGTTGTAGAATATTGGTTGGAAAATGACCAGAATTCAATGTTAAATCAACATCAGAATCCAACATTGATTAAACGTCGTCAAAAAACACGTTGTTTCAACGTTGTATCTGGGTTTCAGAATATTGGTTGGAAAATGACCAAAATTCAATGTTAAATCAACATCAGAATCCAACATTGATTAAACGTCGTCAAAAAACATGTTGTTTCAACGTTGTATCTGTGTTGTAGAATATTGGTTGGAAAATGACCAGAATTCAATGTTAAATCAAATTCAGAATCCAACATTGATTAAACGTTGTCAGAAAGCATGCTGTTTCAATGTTCTATTTGTGTTGTAGAATATTGGTTGAAAAATGACCAAAATTCAATGTTAAATCAACGTCATAACACAACATTGATTAAACATTGTAAAAAGCATGTTGTTTCAACGTTGTATTTGTGTTGTAGAATATTGGTTGGAAAATGACCAAAATTCAATATTAAATCAACGTCAGAACCCAACATTGATTAAACGTTGTCAAAAAGTATGTTGTTTCATCGTTGTATTTGTGTTGTAAAATATTGGTAGGAAAATGACCAAAATTCAATGTTAAATCAACGTCAGAACCCAACATTGATTAAACGTTGACAAAAAGTATTTTGTTTCAACGTTGTATTCGTGTTGTAGAATATTGGTTGGAAAATGACCAAAATTCAAAGTTAAATCAACGTCACAACCCAACATTGATTAAACATTGTCAAAATGCATGTTGTTTCAATGTTGTAGTTGTGTTTTAGAATATTGGTTGGAAAATGACCAAAATTCAATGTTAAATCACTGTCAGAACCCAACATTGATTAAACGTTGTCAAAAAGCATGTTGTTTCAACGTTGTATTTGTGTTGTAGAACATTGGGTGGAAAATTACCAAAATCCAATGTTAAATCAATGTCAGAATCCAACATTGATTAAGGGTCGTCAAAAAGCATATTGTTTCAACGTTGTAGTTGTGTTGTAGAATATTGGTTGGAAAATGACCAAAATTCAATGTTAAATCAACGTCATAACACAACATTGATTAAACATTGTAAAAAGCATGTTGTTTCAACATTGTATTTGTGTTGTAGAATATTGGTTGGAAAATGACCAAAATTCAATGTTAAATCACTGTCAGAACCCAACATTGATTAAACGTTGTCAAAAAGCATGTTGTTTCAACGTTGTATTTGTGTTGTAGAACATTGGGTGGAAAATGACCAAATTTCAATTTCAAATCAACATCACAACCCGACATTGATTAAATGTCGTCAAAAAAAATGTTGTTTCAATGCTGTATTTGTGTTGTAGAATATTGGTTGGAAAATGACCAAAATTCAAAGTTAAATCAACGTCACAACCCAACATTGATTAAACATTGTCAAAATGCATGTTGTTTCAACGTTGTAGTTGTGTTTTAGAATATTGGTTGGAAAATGACCAAAATCCAATGTTAAATCAATGTCAGAATCCAACATTGATTAACGGTGGTCAAAAAGCATATTGTTTCAACGTTGTAGTTGTGTTGTAGAATATTGGTTGGAAAATGACCAAAATTCCATGTTAAATCACTGTCAGAACCCAACATTGATTAAACGTTGTCAAAAATCTTTGTTGTTTCAACGTTGTATTTGTGTTGTAGAACATTGGGTGGAAAATGACCAAATTTCAATTTCAAATCAACATCACAACCCGACATTGATTAAATGTCGTCAAAAAAAATGTTGTTTCAATGTTGTATTTGTGTTGTAGAATATTGGGTGGAAAATGATCAAAGTTCAATGTCCGCCTTGCTCACCTAGGAAGGCTGAGGGAGAGACGGTGCCGTTGCTGCGGGACACCATGACACTGATGCCCGTCTCGATGAAGGGGACGGAGAAGTCGATGACCTCTGACCTCTCCTCATTGATCGTCAGGGAGCCCACGGCCATGTGAGCTTTTTTGACCACCACCTGGACAAGAAGTAGCGACAAGTTCTTCACACGTTCTGTCAGTACATTCATCCAGTCATTCCCAAAGAATCACCTAATTAAATATACAAACACAGTGTGACCGTTCAAACTGTGCTTAATGATACAGTAATCTAAAATATTGAATATACTTGTTAAATTGCTGAATTTCCCGTAGGGATCGTTAAAGTACTTTCTATTCTATTCTATTCTATTCTATTCTATTCTAAATAAAACCTCTCTCTTGTTTTTAATGAATACTTAGGCCTAATACACTACTGTATTATATTGTTGTCATTATGGTGGTACTTGATGAATACTTAGGTCTACTACGCTACTGTATTTTAATGTTGCCATTTTTAATGTTGTCATTTTGGTGGTACTTGATAAATACTTAGGTCTACTACACTACTGTATTTTAATGTTGTCATTATGGTGGTACTTGATGATTACTTAGGTCTACTACGCTAGTATATTTTATTGCTTCTCGTTATGGTGGTACTTGATGAATACTTAAGTCTACTACAGTATTGTATTTCAATGTCATGATGGTGGTACTTAATGAATATTTAGGCCTACTACACTAATGTATTTTAATCTTGTCATTATGGAGGTACTTAATGAATACTTAGGTCTATTACACTACTGTGTTTTAATGTTGGTCATTATGGCAGTACTTGATGAATACTTAGGTCTACTACACTACTGTATTTTAATGATGGTCATTTTGGTGGTACTTAATGAATACTTAGGTCTACTACACTACTGTATTTTAATGTTGTCATTATGGAGGTACTTGATGAATAAATAGGTCTACTACACTACTGTATTTTAATGTTTCCATTGTGGTGGTACTTGATGAATACTTAGGTTTTCTACACTACTGTATTTTAATGTTGTCATTATGGAGGTACTTGATGAATAATTAGGTCTACTGCACTACTGTATTTTAATGTTTCCATTATGGTGGTACTTGATGAATACTTGGGTCTACTATACTACTGTATGTTAATGTTGTCATGATGGTGGTACTTAATGAATACTTAGGTCTACTACGCTACTGTATTTTAATGATGGTCATTGTGGTGGTACTTAATGAATACTTAGGTCTACTACACTACTGTATTTTAATGTTGTCATTATGGTGGTACTTAATGAATACTTAGGCCTACTACACTACTGTATTTAATTTCATTTTTAGGATATTAAAGCTCCTCATATTTCCTTGTGCTTATTCTCGTTCATGAAGTCAATGTTACGTCTTGCCAGTGCAGGTGAGAAATGGGTTCCATTACAAAACAAAGATCGAGTGCAGCAGGAAGTGCACAGGAAGCACACACTTGGCTCTCCAAGAAATACATTATTGTAATTTACAGTCAATATGCATTTTCTTGTGTTTGGATCATTCCAGGTGCATGGACGCACTGTCAGTGTGCTAAAAGTAACGGAGAGCACGACGGCCTGGACGTCAAGGGAAATGAGTGTTTCCATGGTGAAGTATGATCCCCCTTTTTGCACTTGCTATGAAAGCAACTATTTTCTACTTTTAATGCGCTGTTTAGCACGTGCTATTTGGTGCGTGGACGTATCAAAGTAGGCGAAGGAGGTCCGAGTGGACACCGGGAGGGGAAAAAGACGTTGGGAAATGGGCTGGTGCAGCGGGTCAAGGCTGCTCCAAATAGGCGTCCTCTCCTCTACCTGCCAGCCATGCGTCCTCAGGAAGTATATTTAGCCCCAATTTGGGGTAAAGTGGGCTGAGACTGTGGAGTTATTAAAGTGTGCATGAGTCAAAGCTCCAGTGTGTGTGTGTGTGTGTCTGCACAGAGTGAGTCATAAAAAGCAGTTAGTGAGCCTTTGTTCTCTCCCCATGAAGTGGATGTTTACAGGCAGACACTCACTCATCTATTCTGCAACTTGTCCTCACTCTCCTTGCCTCTGTGTGTGTGTGTGTGTGTGTGTGTGTGTGTGTGTGTGTGTGTGTTCTGGCAATTCTGACTTAATGGGGACATCGCTTTGTTCACACAGTCACCTTTAGGGGACCTCTGATGGTGTGGGGACCAAAACAAAAAACAGGTCCCCTAAAGGGAAACTTTTTTAAATGATAGTCAGATCCATTCTGAACCATATTAACTCTTTTTCCCCAGGGTCCTCAGTAAGTATGATCAGCACATTACTTCATCAATCCAGAGTATGAGCTAACTGGGCAGGGGCTATTATACCTTTTTTTTTTTCATGCCTCCACAACCTGTAGAAAGGGTGGTCCCCACAAGTCATGAACAACAACTGTGTGTGTGTGTGTGTGTTCTGGCAATTCTGACTTAATGGGGACATCGCTCAGTTCACACTGTCACCTTTAGGGGACCTCTGATGGTGTGGGGACCAAAACAAAAAACAGGTCCCCTAAAGGGAAATCGTTTTAAATGATAGTCGGATCCATTCTGAACCATATTAACTCTTTTTCCACAGGGTCCTCAGTAAGTATGATCAGCACATTACTTCATCTAGCTTCCATATGAGGAGGTGTGTATATGTGATGACATAAATCCTGGTCCCAATAATATTGCATCTAATAGAGAATGTCCCATTTGTACCCCAATTGGTGAAATCTATCAAATTGAGGGTGGTCCCAAAAAGGAGGGATTGTTCCCATCTGGTCAACATATGAAATAACATGTGTGTGTAAGAAATTGGTCAAAATGTAATAAAATAAATAAAATAAAATGTACATAGAGACGTACTGTAATAAGTTGAAGTAATTAAAGAAAGATTAAAAATCAATTACAAACAAAAAACATTTAAAAAATAATAATAATGTGTTGACACAGTCTACGTTGTTCTTATAAAATTGGAAACACTTTCTCATGTCATATCTGTTTCTGTAATATTGCAATATTTTCTAGTAAAATTATTACTTTTTTTAATGTAAAATGGTGACATTTGTCATGCCAAAATTCGGACTTTTATCACAATATTGCCAATTTTTTCAGTTGTTCTTGTAAAACGGTGACATTTTTGAGTAAAATTATGACTTTTGTCATTGTTTTGTCAAGTAAAATTACGACTCTTTCCATAAAAGTGCCGCAATTTTAAGTTTTTCTTGTAAAAAAAATTGTGACTGTTATTGAGTAAAATTCCAACTTTTATTATAATATTGCATAAATGTTCCGTTTTTCTTGAAAAAAAATAAAATAAAATGTACGTAGAGACGTACTGTAATAAGTTGAGGTAATTAAAGAAAGATTAAAAATCAATTACAAACAAAAACATAAAAAAATAATAATGTGTTGACACAGTGTGTCAACGTTTTTCTTATAAAATTTAGAAAAACTTTCTCATTTTATTTCTTTTTCTGAAATATTGCAATATTTTCTAGTAAAATTATTCTTTTTTGACGTAAAATTATTACTTTTTTATGTAAAATGGTGACATTTGTCATACCAAATTTGGACTTTAATCGCAATATTGCCAAACTCTTTGTTCTTTTTGTAAAACGGTGACATTTTTTGAGTAAAATTATGAATTTTGTCATAGTTTTGCCAAGAAATTATGAATATTGTTATTATACTATTGCCCAAATTTGAAATTTTTCTTATAAAATTGTGACTTTTGTCAAGTAAAATTATGACTCTTTTCATAGAATGGCCACAATCTTATGCTTTTCTTGTAAAAATGGTGACTGTTATTGAGTAAAATTCTAACTTTTATTATAATATTGCACAAATGTTCCGTTTTTCTTGGAAAAATGTTAGACTTGCGTTGAGTAAAATGACGACTTTTATTATAATACTATAGGGAGGCATTTTTTGGAGGTCTCAATAAGGTAGAAAATACAAGAATGTGTGTGTGTGTTCTTGTATTTCTACTCTTCTTGAGACATCAACAAGGAAAAGTAGCTTCCATATGAGGAGGTGTGAATATGTGATGACATAAATCATGGTCCCAATAACATTGCATCTAATAGAGAATGTCTCATTTGCACCCCTAGTGGTGACATCTGTCAAAAAGAGGGTGGTCCAAAAAGGAGAGATTTTTCAAATTGACTGTGTGTCAACATATGAAATAACAAGTGTGTGTATGAAATGGAAATGCACCCCCTTTGGTCATAATTAATAAAAATAAAAAATATGTACATAGAGACATACTGTAATAATGTGAAATAAATGATAAAGATTACAAATCAATTACAAACCAAAGAAAAAAGATTTTATTTAACTTTTTCTTATAAAATTGTAAACACTTTCTGATATTCTTTCTGTTTCTGTAATATTGCAATATTTTCTAGTAAAATTATTACTTTTTTAACGTAAAATTATAAATTTTTTCATGTAAAATGGTGACATTTGTGATACCAAATTCGGACTTTTATCACAATATCGCCAATTTTTTTGTTGTTCTCGTAAAACGGTGACATTTTTCAAGTAAAATGATGACTTTTGTCATAGTTTTGTCAAGTAAAATTCCGATTATTATTAATATTATTATACTATTGGCAAAATTTGAAGTTTTCTTATAAAATCGTGACTTTTGTCAAGTAAAATTACGACTCTTTTCTTAAAATTGCCACAGTTTTAAGTTTTTTTTGTAAAAAAAATTGACTGTTATTGAGTAAAATTCCAACTTTTATTATTATCATATTGCATAGATGTTACATTTTTCTTGAAAACATTAATTTGACTTGCGTGAGTAAAATGAGCACTTTTAATAACAATACTAGAGGTAGGCATTTTTTGGATGTCTCAAGAAGGTAACAAATACAATAATGTGTGTGTTCTTGTATTTCTACTCTTCTTGAGACAACAACAAGGGAAAAGTAGCTTCCATATGAGGAGGTGTGAATATGTGATGACATAAATCCTGGTCCCAATAATATTGCATCTAATAGAGAATGTCCCATTTGTACCCCAATGGTGAAATCTATCAAATTGAGGGTGGTCCCCAAAAAGGAGGGATTGTTCCCATCTGGTCAACATATGAAATAACATGTGTGTGTAAGAAATTGGTCAAAATGTAATAAAATAAATAAAATAAAATGTACATAGAGACGTACTGTAATAAGTTGAAGTAATTAAAGAAAGATTAAAAATCAATTACAAACAAAAAACATTTAAAAAATAATAATAATGTGTTGGCACAGTCTACGTTGTTCTTATAAAATTGGAAACACTTTCTCATGTCATATCTGTTTCTGTAATATTGCAATATTTTCTAGTAAAATTATTACTTTTTTTAATGTAAAATGGTGACATTGTCATGCCAAATTCGGACTTTTATCACAATATTGCCAATTTTTTCAGTTGTTCTTGTAAAACGGTGAAATTTTTTGAGTAAAATTATGACTTTTGTCATTGTTTTGTCAAGTAAAATTACGACTCTTTCCATAAAATTGCCACAATTTTAAGTTTTTCTTGTAAAAAAAATTGTGACTGTTATTGAGTAAAATTCCAACTTTTATTATAATATTGCATAAATGGTCAGTTTTTCTTGAAAACATTAATTTGACTTGCGTTGAGTAAAATGAGCACTTTTAATAATAATGCTAGAGGTAGGCATTTTTTGGATGTCTCAAGAAGGTAACAAATACAATAATGTGTGTGTGTTCTTGTATTTCTACCCTTCTTGAGACATCAACAAGGAAAAGTAGCTTCCATATGAGGAGGTGTGAATACGTGATGACATAAATCATGGTCCCGATAACATTGCATCTTATAGAGAATGTCTCATTTGCACCCCTAGTGGTGACATCTATCAAAATAAGGGTGGTCCCAAAAAGGAGGGATTGTTCAAATTAACTGTGTAGCTTTTAAAAAGCGCTCCCCCTCTGGTCAACATATGAAATAACATGTGTGTGTAAGAAATTGGCCAACATTTATTCAAAAAAAATAAAATAAAATGTACGTCGAGACGTACTGTAATAAGTTGAGGTAATTAAAGAAAGATTAAAAATCAATTACAAACAAAAACATAAAAAAATAATAATGTGTTGACACAGTGTGTCAACTTAAAATTAGAAACACCTTCTCATGTTATTTCTTTTTCTGTAATATTGCAATATTTTCTAGTAAAATTATTCTTTTTTGACGTAAAATTATTACTTTTTTTATGTAAAATGGTGACATTTGTCATACCAAATTTGGACTTTAATCACAATATTGCCAAACTTGTTGTTCTTTTTGTAAAACGGTGACATTTTTTGAGTAAACTTATTACTTTTGTCATAGTTTTGCCAAGAAATTATGAATATTCTTACTATACTATTGCCAAAATTTCTTGTAAAATTGTGACTTTTGTCAAGTAAAATTATGACTCTTTTCATAGAATGGTCACAATCTTTAGCTTCTCTTGTAAAAATGGTGACTGTTATTGAGTAAAATTCAACTTTTATTATAATATTGCACAAATGTTCCGTTTTTCTTGCAAAAAATGTTGAGTAAAATGACGACTTTTGTTATAATACTAGAGGCAGGCATTTTTGGAGGTCTCAAGAAGGAAGCAAATACAAGAACGCGTGTGTGTGTGTGTGTGTGTGCAGCCTTATTTGTTCTATCACGGTGGAAGCGTTGACGTGCATGTCCACCTGTGCGTGCGTGTTAGTGCCTAAATGTGTGAACGTCTCCCCGGGGGGGAGAACGAGCCCGTGCAGCAGTGTACTCACTTCCTCTCTCTCTCTCTCTCTCTCTCTCTCTCTCCATTTGCTCCCTCCTACGACATGTTCTCTCTGTGTTATGAAAGTGACCCGTGTGGGTGTTATTGAGAATGACTGAAACACGGATCTGAGCGAGTGTGTGTGGTGTGTGTGTGTGTGTGTGTGTGTGTGTGTGTGTGTGTGTGTGTGTGTGTGCATGCACCTAAGCTGGTGTGTCTTTATATATATATATATATATATATATATATATATATATATATATATATATATATATATATATATATATATATACACACTGTAACTCGTCTTAGTACTAGCAGTACTAATGTACAGTCCCTGGCAGTGGTGATTGCTTCCCAGTATGCACTGCAACCCCCTTTTTGTGGTTACTGTATTTTCCGGACTATAGAGCGCATCGGTAAATAAGCCACACCCACTGTTTTTTACTACACATTTTTCCATAAATAAGCCGCACCTGACTATAAGCCGCAGATATACTGTATACGTGTGTATAGAAAAGTTATCTACGCAGAAATGTTTATTTACATACCTTAGTTGTTTCCAAACGGTAAATAATAAATGCTTTAAGTACCATACATTCTAGACTATAAAGCCCACAAATATATAACCCACACCCACTAAATGTTTTGAAAAAAAACCAACACATTTTTCCATATATAAGCCGCACCTGACTATAAGCCGCAGATATATACGTTATGAAATGAGGTATTTACACATAAATGTTTATTTACATACCTTAATTGTATCCAAACGGTAAATAATAAATGCTTTAAGTATCATACATTCTAGACTATAGAGCCCACAAATATATAAGCCACACCCACTAAATGTTTTGAAGAAAAACATATTTTTCCATATATAAGCCGCACCTGACTATAAGCCGCATATATATACGTTATGAAATGAGTTATTTACACAGAAATGTTTTTTTTACATATCTTAATTGTTTCCAAACGGTAAATAATAAATGCTTTAAGTACCATACATTCTAGACTATAGAGCCGGTAAATAATAAATGCTTTAAGTACCATACATTCTAGACTATAGAGCGCACAAATATTTAAGCCACACCCACTAAATGTTTGAAGAAAAACACATTTTTCCATATATAAGCCGCACCTGACTATAAGCCGCAGATATATACGTTGTGAAATGAGTTATTTACACAGAAATGTTTATTTACATATCTTAATTGTTTCCAAACGGTGAATAACAAAAGCTTTAAGTACCATACATTCTAGACTATAGAGCCCACAAATATATAAGCCACACCCACTAAATGTTTTGAAGAAAAACATATTTTTCCATATATAAGCCGCACCTGACTATAAGCCGCAGATATATACGTTATGAAATGAGTTATTTACACAGAAATGTTTTTTCTACATATCTTAATTGTTTCCAAACGGTAAATAATAAATGCTTTTGGTACCATACATTCTAGACTATAGAGCCGGTAAATAATAAATGCTTTAAGTACCATACATTCTAGACTATAGAGCGCACAAATATTTAAGCCACACCCACTAAATGTTTTGAAGAAAAACACATTTTTCCATATATAAGCCGCACCTGACTATAAGCCGCAGATATATAATAAAAATAAATGATAAATGGGTTGTACTTCTATAGCGCTTTTCTACCTTCAAGGTACTCAAAGCGCTTTGACACTACTTCCACATTTACCCATTCACACACACATTCACACACTGACGGAGGGAGCTGCCATGCAAGGCGCCAACCAGCACCCATCAGGAGCAAGGGTGAAGTGTCTTGCTCAGGACACAACGGACGTGACGAGGTTGGTACTAGGTGGGATTTGAACCAGGGACCCTCGCGTTGTGCACGGCCAGGTTGGTACTAGGTGGGATTTGAACCAGGGACCCTCGCGTTGCGCACGGCCACTCTCCCACTGCGCCACGCCGTCCCATATACGTTGTGAAATGAGTTATTTACACAGAAATGTTTATTTACATATCTTAATTGTTTCCAAACGGTGAATAACAAAAGCTTTAAGTACCATACATTCTAGACTATAGAGCCCACAAATATATAAGCCACACCCACTAAATGTTTTGAAGAAAAACATATTTTTCCATATATAAGCCGCACCTGACTATAAGCCGCAGATGTACGTTATGAAATGAGTTATTTACAAAGAAATGTTATTTTTTTACATATCTTAATTGTTTCCAAACGGTAAATAATAAATGCTTTAAGTACCATACATTCTAGACTATAGAGCGCACAAATATATAAGCCACACCCACTAAATGTTTTGAAGAAAAACAAAGTTTTCCATATATAAGCCGCACCTGACTATAAGCCGCAGATGTATACATTGTGAAATTAGTTATTTACACAGAAATATTTTTTCTACATATCTTAACTGTTTCCAAACGGTAAATAATAAATGCTTTTGGTACCATACATTCTAGACTATAGAGCGCACAAGTATATAAGCCACACCCACTAAATGTTCTGAAGAAAAACATATTTTTCCATATATAAGCCGCACCTGACTATAAGCCGCAGATATATACGTTGTGAAATGACTTATTTACACAGAAATTTTATTTTTACATATCTTAATTGTTTCCAAACGGTAAATAATAAATGCTTTAAGTACCATACATTCTAGACTATAGAGCGCACAAGTATATAAGCCACACCCATTAAATGTTTTGAAGAAAAACATATTTTTCCATATATTTAAGGCTCGCATGTTTTTAGAAAAATGTAAACAAGTTTTTTTATATGCTCTGGCAATTAAATGATTTAATTGGTAATTAATGATTCTTACTTGGCAGAAATGAATACCCGGAACAAAATTGACAGTGGGATAACTGTAGTTAGTTCAGCTATTTAATTCAGTTTTATATACTTAATTTCATGAAATTCAATTTAACTTAATTAATCTAAATTTCATTCAATTTAACTTAATTTATCTTAATTTCATTCAATTCATTGTATTTAATTATTTTAAACTTATTTGATTGAGTGTTTTCTATTTTTAGGTTAATTAATTTCCCTTCATTTAATTCAATTCAGATAAAATAATTTAAATTCAATGACATGTTATTAAATTAAATTACAATGTATTAAATTAAGTCACATTTTATTAAATTAAAATAGATTTTATTGTATTGTTATCTTTTCATATTTTTTCTTATCTGACTCTAATTGAATTTATTTCAAATTAATTCAACTCAACTAAAATCAATTACATTAAATAATTTAAAGTAAATACATTTAAATTTAATTACATTTTATTGTATATTTTTTTTATCTTATTTTATTCATTTATTTTTAATATATTCTATATATTTGTTCCCCCTGTTTCGTACTTGGCAGACAAATTCAGGGCAAAAATAAAGAGCAGCTCTCTCAAGCGAAGCTGGCGTGCATCTGACCGTTTCATACATGACCCAAGACAAAGAAGAAGACGATTTGATAAGATTTATGTCCTGCCATCGCTAATTTTGCTGCGGTGGGCAAAAAAAAAAAAAAAAAAAAAAGTAATTGCAATCATTTATTTCCCAACCTCGCCATTTTGTTCCATTGTCCTTCCAAATGGTCAAATTGTGCAAACGCCCTAAGTGTTCTCGGGAAGTGATCAAGAGTGTGCTGCGGCACGTCCAAGTGTGTGTGTGCGTGTGTGTGCGTGTGTGTGTCTCCATCCCAGCACCAGTCCAGATCTGAGTCCATTAGGACTTTGAGATATACTGTCATTTTGGCGGTTTTCCAACTGGAGAAGGACACAGCAGAGAGGTTAGTGTGTGTGTGTGTGTGTGTGTGTGTGTGCGCGTGTGTGTGTGTGTGTGTGTGCATGTGAGCTAGTTTGAGAAATGCCTGCATTGGTTTGAAACGCGCTTTTTAAAACCACACCTTTAATAACGGTAAATTCCTCATCTATAAGCTGCTACATTTTGTTTACCTGCGCTTTGAACTCAGCTGGTTTTAAAATGGTGACACTAATTTATGGATTTTTCTCCATGAAAAATAGGGGCGGTATAGCAGAGGTGTGTGTGTGTGTGCGTGTGTGTGGTGAGTTTGTGTGTGTGTGTGTGTGTGTGAGCGAAGGAGATTGACATTTGAGCGACAAACCTGCAATCTTGCTATATTTTTTCCCTGGTTCAATGCTATTATGCATGTATGTGTGTGTGTGTGTGTGTGTGTGTGAGATAGTTTGAAAAATGCCTGCATGAGTTTGAAACGCGCTTTTTAAAACCACACCCTTTAATAACGGTAAATTGTTCAACTATAAGCTGCTACATTTTTTTTTACCTGCGCTTTGAACCCAGCGGCTTTTATTAAGGTGACACTAATTTATGGATTTTTCTCCATGAAAATTAGGGGCGGTATAGCAGAGAGGTGGGTGTGTGTGTGTGTGTGTGTGTGTGTGTGTGTGTGTGTGTGTGTGTGTGTGTGTGTGTCTGAGCTAGAAACTCGCTTTTTAAAATCCATCCATCCATCCATTTCCTACCGCTTATTCCCTTTTGGGGTCGCGGAGGGCGCTGGTGCCTATCTCAGCTACAATCGGGCGGAAGGCGGGGTACACCCTGGACAAGTCGCCACCTCAGCTTTTTAAAATCACACCCTTTAAATAACGGTAAATTCATCAACTACAAGCTGCTACTTTTTTCCCTGCGCTTTGAACCCAGCGGCTTTTAAAACGGTGACAGTAATTTATGGATTTTTCTCTATGAAAAATTGGGGCGGTATAGTAGAGAGGTTAGTGTGTGTGTGTGTGTGTGTGTGTGTGTGTGTGCGGGTGCGTGTGCGCGTGCGTGTGAGCTAGTTTGAGAAATGCCTGCATTCGTTTGAAACGCGCTTTTTAAAGCCACGTCTTTAATAACGGTAAATTCCTCATCTATAAGTTGCTACATTTTTTTTTACCTGCGCTTGGAATCCAGCGGCCTTTAAAACGGTGACACTAATTTATGGATTTTTTGCCATGAAAAATTGGAGCAGGTATAGTAGAATGTGTGTGCGCGTGCATGTTTGTGTGAGCTCATTTGAAAAATGCCTGCATTTGTTTGAAACTCGCTTTTTAAAACCGCACTTAAAAATAACCTCTAATAATGTTAAATTCCCCAACTATAAGCCGCTACTTTTTCCTCCCTGCGCTTTGAAACCAGCGGCTTTTAAAACGGTGACACTGATTTATAGATTTTTCTCCATAAAAAAACTGGGGCGGTATAGCTTAGCGTGGTAGAGTGGCCGTGACACCAACTGGATGCTTCCAGGTTCGATACCCCTCTTCCGCCATCCTGGTCGCTGCCAGTGTGTCCTTAGGCGGGACACTTTACCCACCTGCTCCCAGTGCCACCTACAGTGGTTAAAATATAATTTAGACACTATCTAAATGGATTTGAGTTACTAGAGAAAAGCGCTATATCAATATAATTTGACCCATTACCCTCTATCAACCCCCAGGAGGTTAGAGGAGCAGTGAGCAGCTGCGGTTGCTGCGCCCGGGAATCATTTTTGGTGATTTAACCCCCAATTCCAACCCTTGATGCTGAGTGCCAAGCAGGGAGGTAACGGCTCCCATTTTTATAGTCTTTGGTACGACTTGGCCAGAGTTTGAACTCACAACCTACCGATCGAGTAGGTTAAAGGTGTGGTATTGTTTGTGCTACGGCGCAATCTTATGGACTAATTTTCTCACTGCTGGTGCCGCGGTGCTCTTCTGTTCAGACAGAGCTTTCAACCGGAGGCGCAAGTACCGTTCCGTCCACTAGTCATCCATAGCGTTTCTACTCATATAAATTCTTCATTCCTCACTCCAAGCAACGTTTGTAAGTTTTACAATATAACTAAAACAACTCTTACTTACAAAACAGTCCTGTGTGTGATGTTTGTTGGAGTGTTTTCATGCATGTTTATGTGATGAAGCTAGCGTCTTTAGCATTAGCTAATAAGCTAAAACGTTTACGAGTGTCTGCGTTAGCATTGTTAACTTTCAAGGAGATTGAAATTTGAGCGAAAAACCTGCCATGTTGCTTTATTTTTTGTGTGTGTGAGCTAGAAGTACAACCCGCTATTTCTTTCCCCTGCGCTCTGACACCTGCGGCTTACAAAACGGTGCAACTGATTTATGGATTTTTTTTCCGCTGACGGCCATAATGCAAATAGAAAAAGACAAAACAAGCAATGACACTGACAAAAGTGTGTCATTGTTTGCTCGCTGCTGGTGCCGCAGTGCTCCTCTGTTTAGACTGAGCTTTCAACCGGAAGCACAAGCGCTGTTCCGCCTTCTAGCCATCCAGAGCGTTTCTACTCATATAGGTTTTTCATTCCTCACTCCGAGCAACTTTTTGTAATTTTTACAACTAAAACTATTCTTGCTATAAACCGTCCCGTGTGAGATGTCTGTAGGAGTGTTTTCATGCATATTTATGTAATCAACTAGCATTAGCTAATATGCTAACACATTTACGAGTCTCTGTGTTAGCATTATTAACTTACATTGTTTTTTTATTGTTTCAGTTTCACAAATTCCTCAGTAAATTCACCAAAACGTTAATGTGGAGTTATTGGGTGTGTTTAGCTGATTGGAAAGCTAGCTTGCGAAGGGAGTGGGTCCATGACCATGACTTCTGTTTTGTTCGATGCACCATTTTACTGCCTTGTTACAGACACCGTTTGTCGTCGTCATGGACCCACTAGCTGCACAAGCTAGCTCTCCAATCAGCTAAACGTTTGTGAAACTGAAACTATACAAAAATAATGTACGTTAATAATACTAACACAGACTCGTAAATGTGTTAGCATATTAGCTAATGCTAACGATGCCAGCTTGATTACATAAATATGCATAGAAACGCTCCTACAGACATCTCACACAGGACGGTTTAGATAGCAAGAATAGTTTTAGTTATATTGTAAAACTTACAAAATGTTGCTTGGAGTGAGGAATGAAGAATCTATATAAGTAGAACGCAATGGATGGCTAGAAGACGGAACGGCACTTGCGCTTCCGGTTGAAAGCTCAGTGAGCTGTACCTGAGAGGGTTTATGCCAGCTTTAACTGCTGCTGGAACATTTATTCTTCTTTGTCTGTAATTGTGTCTTCATGCTTTGCTTAATCTGCTTCATGTGCACTTCCATGGTGCACTAGCTTGTTGTTTTTTTTGGGGACTCCCAGCTACACTTGTTTTGTTTCCTGTTTATTAGATACATTTTTACCCATTTCCACATTTTGGGGGTCACAACTACCGCAACCAAGCAGAAACCTAACATTTATAGTATTGTTAGTACTCGTCTTAGGGTTAAGCCGCCACCCCCTGCCCTTAAAAACTAGGGACCTTGAATGCACCACAGTTATGTGCAATGAGATGCAAAAGTCAGGGTACGTTGCCACAAACAGTTCTATTATATCCATCCATCCATCCATCCATCCATCCATCATCTTCCGCTTATCCGGGGTCGGGTCGCGGGGGCAGCAGCCTAAGCAGGGAAGCCAAGACTTCCCTATCTCCAGCCACTTCGTCTAGCTCTTCCCGGGGGATCCCGAGGCGTTCCCAGGCCAGCCGGGAGACATTGTCTTCCCAACGTGTCCTGGGTCTTCCCCGTGGCCTCCTACCAGCTGGACGTGCCCTAAACACATCCCTAGGGAGGCGTTCGGGTGGCATCCTGACCAGATGCCCAAACCACTTCATCTGGCTCCTCTCGATGTGGAGGAGCAGCGGCTTTACGTTGAGCTCCTCCCGGATGGCAGAGCTTCTCACCCTATCTCTAAGGGAGAGCACCCCTACACGGCGGAGGAAACTCATTTCGGCCGCTTGTACCCGTGATCTTATCCTTTCGGTCATGACCCAAAGCTCATGACCATAGGTGAGGATGGGAACGTAGATCGACCGGTAAATTGAGAGCTTTGCCTTCCGGCTCAGCTCCTTCTTCACCACAACGGATCGATACAACGTCCGCATTACTGAAGACGCCGCACCGACCCGCCTGTCGATCTCACAATCCACTCTTCCCCCACTCGTGAACAAGACTCCTAGGTACTTGAACTCCTCCACTTGGGGCAGGGTCTCCTCCCCAACCCGGAGATGGCACTCCACCCTTTTCCGGGCGAGAACCATGGACTCGGACTTGGAGGTGCTGATTCTCATTCCGGTCGCTTCACACTCGGCTGCGAACCGATCCAGTGAGAGCTGAAGATCCCGGCCAGATGAAGCCATCAGGACCACATCATCTGCAAAAAGCAGAGACCTAATCCCGCGGCCACCAAACCGGAACCCCTCAACGCCTTGGCTGCGCCTAGAAATTCTGTCCATAAAAGTTATGAACAGAATCGGTGACAAAGGACAGCCTTGGCGGAGTCCAACCCTCACTGGAAACGTGTCCGACTTACTGCCGGCAATGCGGACCAAGCTCTGACACTGATCATACAGGGAGCGGACCGCCACAATCAGACAGTCCGGTACCCCATACTCTCTGAGCACTCCCCACAGGACTTCCCGAGGGACACGGTCGAATGCCTTCTCCAAGTCCACAAAGCACATGTAGACTGGTTGGGCAAACTCCCATGCACCCTCAAGAACCCTGCGGAGAGTATAGAGCTGGTCCACAGTTCCACGACCAGGACGAAAACCACACTGTTCCTCCTGAATCCGAGGTTCGACTATCCGGCGTAGCCTCCTCTCCAGTACACCTGAATAAACCTTACCGGGAAGGCTGAGGAGTCTGATCCCACGATAGTTGGAACACACCCTCCGGTCCCCCTTCTTAAAGAGAGGAACCACCACCCCGGTCTGCCAATCCAGAGGTACCGCCCCCGATGTCCACGCGATGCTGCAGAGTCTTGTTCTATTATATTTTTACCTTTTTTCTATGCCCTCATTGTTCCATAAAGTGTTGCGCGTGAATGTTTAAAAGGTGGGCTTTGATGACCTTATGACGTTTGTGTTATCGTTTTGCATGTTTGATAGGAGGATGTAGTTCATTTAATTCAAACAATTTTACTATGGAATTTTAACTGCTCGATTTATTTATTATCTTAATATTTATGAAGTTTTTTCTATTGTACATAAATGTGAATCGTCACTTTATTTAGGTCCAATGTAGTATATGAATCGATTCAATCAATTAATTCCATTAGAAAAAAAGCTTTGATTTATACTCTGTTGCTTCGATTATTTGTTTAATGAGCGTACTGTTGGATTTGGTTGTCTTTTTATTTCCTAGTCAGATTTTAGAACAGCTAAAGTGTGAGTCTTTTACATAGACCTTGAATTTGGAATGTGTGAATGAAGACATAACAATCTGTTATCTCAACTGTCCGAAGTAGGGAGGAGAAGAAGAGGGGCGGGTGAGAGTGAGTGAGGAGGGAGAAACTGCCATTTTAGGATTAGATCAATTTGGACCGTGCCTTTGAAATGTTGTATCTAGATTGATCTCCCAAAGCGCTTTGGTTACAAAATATGAAAATGAGTAACCTCTGTCTCTGATTGATTTAAAACCAGCGTATGTGTCGTAAAAGAACCTGGGGGCGTTGACCAAAGGAAGAACGGGTCAGAACGCAACAGTACCTACGAAAAAAATAATAAAATCCGGACCGCATAAAAGAAAGAAAAACAAGTTGAAGAGAAGGTAAAAGTTAAATCAAAGGTAAATATAAGATAATAGAAGTGAAATAAAGGTAAACAAGGTAAACTAAGGTAAATAAAAGGTAAAATAAGATTAAAAAAACAAACAAATAAAAGGTAATGCACGGTATAAACAAGGTAGAATAAGATAAATAGAATGTAATTCAAAGTATACACAGTAGAAGGTAAAATAAGGTAAATAGAAAGTAAAGAAAATAGTAAAAAATTTATATAAAATGTACAATAAATAAATAAAAGGTAAAAGAAAACAAATAAGGTAAAAAGAAGGAAAATAAAAGGTACAAGAAGTTAAGCAGGGGTAAATAAAAGATAAAATGAGGTAAATGGAAGGTAAATTGAAGGTTAAAAAAAGGTTAAAAATTTGAATATAGAAGGTAAAAAAAACAAAAAAGATAAATAAACGGTAAAAGAGGGTAAATAAAAGAAAGAAAAGGTAAATAAAGTTAATAAGTTGAATAAGTTATGCATAAAAGAAAGTAAAACAAGTTGAAGGGAAGGTAAAATGAGGTAAAAGATAAATAAAAGGTAAATCTAAGATAATAGAAGTGAAATAAAGATAAAATATGGTAAAGAAGGTAAATAAAAGGTCAACTAAGGTAAATATAATGTAAAAAAGGTTAATAAAACATTAATATAAGGTACAATGAGGTAAAAAAAAAGTAAATAAAAGGTAATATACGGTATACAAAAGGTACACTAAGGGAAATAGAATCTAATTCAAGGTATACACAGTAGAAGGTACAAATAAGGTAAAAAAAACAGTAAAAAATTAATATAGAATGTAAAATAAATAAATAAAAGGTAAAAGAAAACAAATATAAAGGTGAAAAAACTGCAAAAGAAGGTAAATAAAAGAAGAAAAATAGAAGGTATAATAAGTTAAACAGAGGTAAATAGAAGGTAAATTGAAGGTGAAAAAATGAAAATAGAAGGTGAAACAAATCAATAAAAGGGGAAAAAAACAAGGTAAAAAACGATAACAGAGGGTAAATAAACGGCAAAAGACGGCAAATGAAAGAAAGAAAAGGTAAATAAAAGGTAAATTAAGTTAAATAGAAGGTAAAGAAAGTAAATAAAAGGTAAAATAATGAAACAAGGTAAAAACATGGTCAAATAAGGTGAATAGAAGGTAAACAAAGATAAACAAAAGGTAAATAAAGAGGTAAAATAAGGTAAATAGAAGCTAATAAAATGTAAATAAAATGTAAACAATGGAATATATAGGTAAAAAAGATGAAACAAGGTAAAATGTGGTCAAACTAGGTCAATTGAATGTAAAACAAGGTAATTGTAAGGTAAATAAAAATGAAATTGGTTCAATTAAATATAAAAAAAAGGTAAACAGAATGTTAAAAGAAGGAGTATAGAAGGTAAAACAAAGTAGTCAAAAAAGGTAAACAAAAGGTCATAAAGGTTATGGTAAGCACAAAAATATTTGTTTATTTCAACTATGTTATATAAAATACGCCTTGAGGTTATAATGTGTTTTTTTTTTTTGGTTAGATTACTCGATTACTTAAACATCCGACAGCTGCTTGGTGTGTATTGCAGTCCACTAGTCTCACTTTGTCCCACTACAGATGATCCTCTTCAAGGTATGAAAGTACGAGGAACTTCAGACCACAGCACTCTGGATGTTAAAATATCTCCTCACCTCTCCCACCATTCCATTCCAGGTCCCGTTGATCTTCTTGCCGTGTTTGCCATTGGTGACCAAGTACAAGTCGTAGGTGAACTTGACCGTCTTGGCGATCTTCTTCAGGATGTCGATGCAGAAGCCCTTGCAGCAACGCTTGATGTAGATCCCCGACTCTTTGGTCTGATTCCTGCGTTTACCCACACAGGAAGTCCAAACATTAAATAAATGATGAGTACAATCCTAAATAAGAGAGTATTATACACGTTTTCTTTTTTGCAATTCATTAAGAATTGTTACAAATAAGAATCATGATTTAAAAAAAATATATATATATATCTATATATATATATTTTTTTAATGTCATAATTTTTTTTTTTTTTTGCCATTCATTAAAAATTGTTACAAATAAGAATCCTGATTATATAATAAAAAAATAAACATACATATAATATATATATATATATGTTTTTTTAAATTGTATTTTATTTGCCATTCATTAGAATTGTTACAAATAAGAATCCTGATTATACAAAAAAAAAAAAAAAAAAAAAAAAATATATATGTATATATATATATATATATATATATACATACATATAATATATACATATTTTTTTATTTTATTTTATTTTATTTGCCTTTCATTAAGAATTGTTACAAATAAGAATCACGATCGATACAATAAAAAAAAATTATATATATATATATATATATATAATTGTATTTTTTTATTGTTTTTGACATTCATTAACAATTGTTACAAGAATCACGATTAATACATTTTAAAAAATTAATCAAATAAAAAATAAATATATAAATATTCTTATTTATTTATTTTTTGCTATTCATTAACAATCGTTACAAATAATTGATTGATTAACGTGGACCCCGACTTAAACAAGTTGAAAAACTTATTGGGGTGTTACCATTTAGTGGTCAATTGTACAGAATGTGTACTGTACTGTGCAATCTACTAATGAAAGTATCAATCAATCAATCAATCAATGAAAAAAAATATATATTTACATTTTTTTAGCCATTCATTATAGGCCTACTGAAACCCGCTACTACCCACCACGCACGCAGTCTGATAGTTTATAAATCAATGAGGAAATATTAACATGTCAACACATGCCAATATGGCCTTTTTAGTTTATTAAAGAGATGTATGGATAACCTGCAGATGCATTTGCAACTATATTACGTTTCCTTCCACCCACTTTTAATGTGAAAAAAACTCTTACCAATCGAAGGATTTAAGTTCCTCCAGTGTCACAAGATGCGAAAGTCCTGATCGTTTGGTCCGCACATTTTACCTGCGATGCTAACGCAGCTATTCGGCCATGCTATGGCTATGAATAGCGTCAATAGCTATTCGCTCAATAGCTTCAGTTTCTTCTTCAATACTTTCATACTCCAACCATCCGTTTCAATACATGCGTAATCTGATGAATCGCTTAAGACGCTGAAATCCGAGTCTGAATCCGAGCTAATGTCGCTATATCTTGCTGTGCTATTCGGTTGTTTACATTGGCAGCACCGTATGACGTCACAGGGAAATGGATAGTGGCATCGCAAATAGCGAAAATCAAGCACTTTAAAGCTTTTTTTTAGGGATATTGTGATAATGTTCCCCTTTAAAGGGTAACATTAGCACAATTTCAAAAGGGTTAAAAACAATAAAAATCAGTTCCCAGTGGCTTGTTGTATTTTTTGAAGTTTTTTTCAAAATTTGACCGGTCCCGGAATATCCCTAAAAAAAGCTTTAAAGTGCCTTTTTTTCGCTCTCTGCGAAGACACTGTTCATTTCCCTGTGACGTCACACAGTGCTGCCAATGTAAACAAACAATGGCGAATACCACAGCAAGATATAGCGACAATAGCTCGGATTCAGACTCGGATTTCAGCGCCTTAAGCGATTCAACAGATTATGCATCCATTGAAACGGATGGTTGGAGTATGAAAGTATTGAAGAAGAAACTGAAGCTATTGAGCAAATAGCTACTGACGCTATTCATAGCCATAGCATGGCCGAATAGCTGCGTTAGCATCGCCGGTAAAATGTGCGGACCGAACGATCAGGACTTTCGCATCTTGTGACACTGGAGCAACTTAAATCCTTCAATTGGTAAGTGTTTTTTTCGCATTAAATGTCGGTGGAAGGAAACGTAATATAGTTGCAAATGCATCTGCAGGTTATCCATACATCTCTGTGCCATGTCTGCTTTAGCACCGCCGGTAAATAGCATGTTAGCGTCGATTAGCGTAGCATGTTAGCATTGATTAGCTGGCAGTCACGCCACAATTAAATATGTCTGATTAGCACATAAGTCAACAACATCAACAAAACTCACCTTTGTGATTTTGTTGACTTTATGGTTGCAAATGCATCTGCAGGTTATCCATACATCTCTGTGTCATGTCTGCCTTAGCATCGCCGGTAAAATGTGGAGACACTCCGGCACATTCAATGGGGGTCTGGCGGCAGACACTTTCGCATCTTCGGGCCAGTGGTGCAACTTGAATCCCTCCCTGTTAGTGTTGTTACACCCTCCGACAACACACCGACGAGGCATGATGTCTCCACGGTTCCAAAAAATAGTCGAAAAAACGGATAATAACAGAGCTGAGACCCAATGTTTACAATGAGTTGAAAATGAAAATGGCGGCTGTGTTACCTCGGAGACGTCACGTTCTGACGTCATCGCCACAGAGCGATAAACAGAAAGGCGTTTAATTCGCCAAAAATTCACCCATTTAGAGTTCGGAAATCGGTTAAAAAATATATATGGTCTTTTTTCTGCACCATCAAGGTATATATTGACACTTACATAGGTCTGGTGATAATGTTCTGAAAATCTAATTTCAGTAGGCCTTTAAGAATTGTTACAAATAAGAATCACGATTAATACAAGTAAAAATAAAATAATATATATATATATATATTAGAGATGCGTGGTTTGCGGTCTCATCCGCGGAGTCCGCGGACAAACCACGGGTCGGGCGGTAGACATGACGAAAAAATAGATTTTAATTAGATTCGGGCGGGTGGCGGTTGAACCATCCGGAAATATTTGATATGCACGGTTCTGTGATCGGTATCCTTTGTCATTCAAAGCGCCATTTAAGACCCGTGTCATAAAGCGAAGTAGACAATAGGAGACGCTATTATTCTCTAAAATGACTGCCGGCAGTCACCCAGATAATAAGTACAAGGCATACTGGGTGACACAGAGTACACTGATGGTTGTGATATAAACAATTTTAACACTCTTAGTAATTTGCGCCACGCTGTGAAGCCACACAAATTAAGAACGACAAACACATTTCGGGAGAACATCCTCACAGTAACACACAACATAAACGCAACACAACAAATACCCATAATCCTTTGTATTCATGACACTTCCTGACTATTCTATACACCCCCCACCCCTGTGCGTCGGTAAGGTGGGCGGGGTTGTAAAATATATTCAGGAAGTATCACGGATACAAAGGATAATGGGTATTTGTTGTGTTGCGCTTATGTTGTGTTACTGTGAGGATGTTCTCCCGAAATGTGTTTGTCAATCTTGTTGGGTATGGCTTCACAGCGTGGCGCATATTAGTAAGTGTTAAAGTTGTTTATATCACAACCATCAGTGTACCCTGTATCACCCAGTATGCCTTTCAATCTTGAACGTGTAATTTTGGAAGCTGAACATAACATGTTGCCGGACCAACAATAGGTTCGTACATGTTGTTGAAGGTGTCTAAGGCAATGGCTTCACAGCACGCCCATATTCTTGTAATCAGGATGAACGCTATGGGAACGTTAGCGGCTCCAATTGTCATCATTATTCTGTGAAACAGGTTTAAAAAGCTCTGTGAGTGGCAAAGGCGGACAACCTCTGATGTATTTCAGCGGGCGGTTGGCGGGCGGGTACGGTCCTGATAAAATGTTGGTTCGGGTGGATGACGACTTTGGTGATGTGGATGCGGATGATATAATTGCCAATCCGCGCATCTCAAATATATATATATATATATATAATTCGTTTTGCCATTCATTAAGAATTGTTACAAATAAGTATCACGATAAACATGATTTTTAAAAAAAAAATTTTGACACTGCTAAAATTTCAAGCCATCTGTTATAGCACGATGTCATTATTGAGCGTCCTTACAGTGTTTTGATCTGTTTGCGGCACGGCACAGTGTTCCTCATGCACGTGCCGCTCAGGGGGTCCACGTCCTCCACGATGACGAAAGGGGCCTCCTCCAGGGTGACGATGGACAGGTGGTCATCCTCCCTGGACGCTGCTCCGCCGTACAGCTCGTCGCGGGGCCACACGTGGTACTTCATGGAAAGGGAGCCGTTCTCCCACTTGCCCACCTGTGTGCACACATGCCGGACAGAACAGGACGGCTTTAAAACCACGACCGAAGGCCAACTTCCAAAGGCAGCTTTGGTAATGTTGTGTCTGTAAAAAGAGCACGTCGGTAAATTCACTATAACGTTTAGGTGATTGGAGAGCTAGCTTGCACAGCTAGCGGGTTTTTAACCATGACTTCTGTTTTGTTTGATCAGCCGTTTTACTGCTGTGTTACAGAAAATAGTGTAGATTAGTCATTACTAGTAAACGTATCCTCTAACACCGTTATTACGAACATTGGTATCAGAAAATAATCGAAATATTATTCATTTCATTGACTAATACCTTTCGTCATAGTCAGACCAATTTTCTCCTGACTGAAATGAGAAGATAACCAATCAGAACAAAATGATGCTGACTAAAATGAATATATAGAATGTAAAATAAATTAAAGGTAAAAAAAAAGAAATATAAGTTGAATAAACAGGAAAAGAAGGTTAATAAACAAAATAAAAGGTAAATAAACGATAAAATAAGGAATATAGAAGTGAATTATAGTTATACCTACTCAGTGGCCTAGTGGTTAGTGTCCGCCCTAAAATCGGTAGGTTGGGAGTTCAAACCCCGGCCGAGTCATACCAAAGACTATAAAAATGGGACCCATTACTTCCCTGCTTGGCACTCAGCATCAAAGGTTGGAATTGGGGGTTAAATCACCACAAATATCTAAGTTACATTTAAAGCAGTGTGGGTGGCACTGGGAGCAGGTGGGTAAAGTGTCTTGCCCAAGGACACAACGGCAGTGACTAGGATGGCAGAATCAATCAATCAATCCATGTTTACTTATATAGCCCTAAATCACTAGTGTCTCAAAGTGCTGCACAAACCACCACGACATCCTCGGTAGGCCCACATAAGGGCAAGGAAAACTCACACCCAGTGGGACATCGGTGACAATAATGACCCAGTGGGACGTCGGTGACAATAATGACTATGAGAACCTTAGAGAGGAGGAAAGCAATGGATGTCGAGCAGGTCTAACATGATACTGTGAAAGTTCAATCTACAATGGATCCAACACAGTCGCGAGAGTCCAGTCCAAAGCGGATCCAACACAGCAGCGAGAGTCCCGTTCACAGCGGAGCCAGCAGGAAACCATCCCAAGCGGAGGCGGATCAGCAGCGCAGAGATGTCCCCAGCCGATACACAGGCAAGCAGTACATGGCCACCGGATCGGACCGGACCCCCTCCACAAGGGAGAGTGGGACATAGAAGAAAAAGAAAAGAAACGGCAGATCAACTGGTCTAAAAAGGGAGTCTATAGAAGCGCGGATTGAACCTGGAACCCTCAAGTTGCTGGCACGGCCACTCTACCAACTATACCGCCCCATTGCTAGAAGGTGCAAGATGTTAAACATAGATAACTAACATAGCATAAGGCAAACAGAAGGTAAAATAAGGTAAATAGAAGGTAAAGAAAACATTTTAAAAAGAACATAAAAGGTAAAAATAAACCAAAATATATGTACGATGAGAAGATAAATCCAATCAAAAACAAAATTATGCTGACTAAAATGAATACAGAATGTAAAATAAATAAAAGGTAAAAAAAAATGAATACAAGGTAAATAAATGGAAAAAAAGCTAGATAAATGGCAAAATAAAGTAAATAAACAAAATTAAGGTACATAAAAGATAAAATAAGCAATATGGACGGTGCAAGGAGTTAAACAGAGATAACTAAACGATAGAATAAGGTAAATAGATGGTAAAATAAGGTAAATAGAAGGTAAAAAAAATTATATGTAAGGTAAAACAAATAAATAAAAGGTAAAAGAAAACAAATAGATGTACAATGACACGATAAAACCAAACAAAACAAAAGTATGCTGACTAACATTAATATAGAATGTAAAATAATTAATTTAAAGGTCAAATAAAACGCATAAAGAAATAAAGGTAGATAAAAGATAAAAGGAAAACAGAAGGTGCAAGAAGTTAAACAGAGATAATTAAAAGATAGAATAAGGTCAATAAAAGGCAAAACAAGGCAAATAGACGGTAAAGAAAATATTAAAATGAATATAAAAGGTGAAATAAATAAATAAATAAAAGGGAAAAGAATACAAAGAGATGTACAATGAGAAGATAAAACCAATCAAAACAAAATTTTTCTGCCAAAAATTCATATAAAATGTAACATAAATAAAGAAAAGGTAAAGGAAAACAAATATAAGGTAAATAAACGGGAAAAAAGTAAATAAATAGAATAAAGGTAAACAAAAGATGAAAAAAGGAATATAGAAGGTGCAAGAAGTTAAACAGAGATAATTAAAAGATAGAATAAGGTAAATAGCAGGTCAATAAAAGATTTTTTAAAAAACAATACAAATGGTAAAATAAATAAATAAAAGGTAAACTAATAAGAATAGATGTACAATGAGAAGATAAAACCAATAGAAACAAAATGATGCTGACTAAAATTAATATAAACGGGAAATGTAGGTAAATAAATATAGAAGGTGCAAGAAGTTAAAAACAGATAACTAAAAGATAAAGTCAGGTAAATAGAAGGTATAAAAAAATTTAAAAATCAATATAAAAGGTAAAAATAATGAATAAAAGGTAAAAGGAAACAAATGCATTTACAATGATAAAACCAATCAAAACAAAATTATGCTGACTAAAAGGAATATAGAATGTAAAATAAATCAATTAAAGGTACAAGAAAACAAATATAAGATAAATTAACATGAAAAGAAGGTCAATAAACAAAATAAAGGGAATTAAAAGATAAAAGAAGGAACATAGAAGGTGCAAGAAGTTAAACAGAGACAACTAAAAGATAGAAGAAGATAAATAATGGTAAAATAAGGTAAATAGAAGGTAAAGAAAATATTAAAAGAAATAATATAAAAGGTAAAATGAATGAATTAAAGGTAAAACAATACAAATAGATGTACAATGAGAAGATAAAACCAATTAAAACAAAATTATTTTTTATGTTGACTAAAATAAAGAAATAAAAGGTAAACGAAAGTAAGGTAAATAATTGGTAAAAGAAGGTAAATAAGCGGCAGAAGATGGTTAAAAAAAGAAGGTAAATACAAGATAAAACAAGGAAAATAGAAGGTAAAATAAGTTAAACAGTGGCAAATGGAAGGTAAATTGAAGGTAAAGTGAGTTCAATAGAAGGAAAAGAAAGTAAATAAAATGTAAAAGAGTAATATAGAAGGTAGAAGAAAATGAAACAAGTTAAAATAGAAGGTAAAATAAGCGAAACTGAAGGAAAATAAAGAGGTAAAATAAGTTAAATAAAATCTAATAAAAGTTAAATAAAAAGTTAAAGACAAGGTCAAAGATGGTCAAACTAGGTTAATTGAATGTAAACATAGTATTTCTTTAAATATTTAGCGGGTGTGGCCTATATACCGACGCGCTCTATAGCACGGACAATACGGTACATCAGTCGTTATTAATTAATTAATAATTATAATAATTTTATGAGACCGTATTACGAATTTTTGGTATTGGAAAATATTTCCACCATTATTAATTGTATTGACTAATAACTTTTATCATAGTCAGAACTATTTTCTCCTGACTGAAATGACAAGAAAACCAATCAAAACAAAATCACCATCGCCGTCATGTCCATGAACTTTTTTTAAGTCATTAATATCGCGGTATTTTATCAAAACCAGTATACTATACATTTTAAACCAGGGGTGTCCAAAATAAGGCCGGCGAGCCAAGTGCGAGACGTCACGAGTTCAGTTTCTTTCAAATTCATCTTAAAGACCAGGTATTCACCAAATGCCACAATATTTGTTGCCATCTTATGGACGATGTGAGTAAATCAAATCAATGACCCATGAAAGTAAGATGTAATATTAGCACAGCATTTACTTATATGACGACATATTTGCTGCCATCTTATGGACAATGTGAGTAAATCACATCCATGACCTTTGAAAGTGCTATGAAATAATAGCACAGCATTAACTTATATGACCATATCCTAACAACCTTCCCTAGTCATGGTGCTACATAAATTCTAAACTTTTTTGTAAGAGGCCCCGGAAGTTGGCAGACCCGTCGCCATCCTGTTCTTAAATGGGAGTGTGCTGAAAATCTCTGTTGTGCTATTTTAGGCTTCATAATGTGCCACACATTTTCAATGGGAGACAGGTCTGGACTACAGGCAGGCCAGTCTAGTACCCGCACTCTTTTCCTATGAGGCCACGCTGTTGAAACATGTGGCTTGCTGCAATAAGCAGGGGCGTCCATGATAACGTTGCTTGGATGGTAACATATGTTAATCAAAACCCTTTCAGCATTAATGGTGCCTTCACAGATGTGTAAGTTACCCATGCCTTGGCCACTAAGACGACTCCCATACCATCACAGATGCTGGCTTTTACACCTTGCGCTTAGAACAATCCGGATGGTTCTTTTTCTCTTTGGTCCTGGAGGAAACGACGTCCACAGTTTCCAAAAACAATTTCAAATGTGGACTTGTCAGACCACAGAACACTTTTACACTTTGCATCAGTCCATCTTAGATGCGGGCCCAGCAACAGCCTTTCTGGGTGTTGTTGATAAATGGCTTTGGATTTGCATAGTAGAGTTTTAACTTGCACTTACAGATGTAGCGACCAACTGACAGTGGTTTTCTGGAGTGTTCCTGAGCCCATGTACTGATATCCTTCACACACTGATGTCGCTTTTTGATGCAGTACTGCCTGAGGGATTGAAGGTCCGTAATACCATGGCTTGCATGCAGTGATTTCTCCAGATTCTCAATCAATCAATGTTTATTTATATAGCCCTATGTCACAAGTGTCTCAAAGGGCTGCACAAGCCACAACAACACAAATATAAGCAAAACGAGCTGAAAAAGTTAGCATGCTAACACGACTAAGCTAACTATGGTATGTTTACTGTTTGCTTTAGTGAAATACTAAACAAAACTGCTAAATTAGCTTAAAAAAGCTATTATGCTCATGCTAAAAGGTTAACTATAACATGCATCAATTACCAAATTATATCACTCTGAGGTGTCTACCTATAAAATATGCTAAACGTGCTAGCATGCCAACATTAGCATGCATCAAGTACCAAAACAAGACTGAAGTTTATACCTATTAATGTAGAAAAAAAGACTCTGAGGTTTGTACCTGATAAATTTGTATGAAATGCTAGCATGCTAACTTTAGCATGAATAAAGTACAAAGTGTACACCTACAAAATTAGCTTTAAAAAAGCTGACGTGCTAAGAGGTATCATTGGTCAAGCAATAAAATATTTGAAGCTGAGATGTATACCTGCTAAATAAGC
>NC_084633.1:34086078-34226078 GCF_033978795.1 Nerophis ophidion | reverse complement strand
AAAAATAAATCAGGTACACACCTCAGAGTAATATATTTTGGGACTTGACACAAGTTACAGTTAGCATTTTAGAATGCTAAAATTAGCATTGTAGCTTTTTTTTTTTTTTTAGATCATTTAACAGATATACATCACAGCGCCAAATATTTTGTTACTTGACGAATGATACCTGTTAACATGTTAGCCTTTTTTTAAAAATCAAATTGTGTAGGCATACACTTGGTGCTTGATTCTTGCTAACATTAGCATGCTGGCATTTTAAATATTTTTTCAGGTACACACCTCAGAGTAAGATATTTTGTGATTTGACACTTGTTACAGTTAGCATTTCATCATGCTTACATTAGTATGATAGCTTTTTTTTTAGACTAATTTAGCAAGTATCTGCTTCAGCCTGAAATATTTTGTTACTTGATGAATGATACCGGCTAGCATTTTTTTTATAGCTAATTTTGTAGGTATACTCTTGGTGTTTGATTCATTCTATGGTTAGCATGCTAGCATTTAAAATAGTTTTTTAGGTACACATCTCAGAGTAATATATTTTGGGACTTGACGCATGTTACAGTTAGCATTTTAGAATGCTCAAATTAGCATTATAGCTTTTTGGAGCTCATTTAGCAGGTATGCACCACAGCATCAAATATTGTTTTACTTGATAAATGATACCGGTTAGTATGTTAGATTTTTTAAATTCAATTTTGGAGCTAGATTAATGCTAACGTTAGTATGCTAGCCTTTTAAACAGATTTTTCAGGGACACACCTCAGAGTAATATATTTTGGGACTTAAGGCATGTTACAGTTAGCATTTTAGCATGGTAACATTAGTATGGTAGCTTTTTTTAAGCTATTTCAGCAGGTATACACCTCAGCGTCAAATACTTTGTTAAAGAATGATACCTGTTAGCTTACTAGCTTTTTTTTAGTTAATTTTGGGACTTTATTCATGCTAATGGTAGTATTCTAGCATTTTAAACATTTTTTTTAGGTACACACCATAGAATAATATAGTGTTCTACTCGTATACACTCCGAGCAACATTTGTAAGTTTTACAATATAACTAAAACAATTCTTACTTACTAAAACGTCCCTTGTTTGACGTCTGTAGGAGCGTTTTCATGCATATTTAATCGTGTTATCGTAATGTGATGAAGCTAGAGTTGTTAGCGTGCTATGCTAACACGCTTACGCGTGTCTGTGTTAGTATTATTAACTTACAATGACATTCTTTTTGTACTGTTTCAGTTTCACAAATTCCTCAGTCAATTCACCAAAAGGTCACCGTGGAGTTATTGAGTCTGTTTAGCTGATTGGAGAGCAAGCTTGCACAGCTAATGGGTCCATGACAACGACTTCTGTTTTGTTTGATCAGCCGTTTTACTGCCATGTTGTTGTAGAAACAATACGGTTATGTAAATAAACATTTACATAATCATTTTGTGAAAATAACGTTTATTTCCGCGGCTTTTAATCTGGTTTGGCTAGTATATGGAAAATATTAGTTTTCCCTAAAATTTACCGGGTGCTGCTTGTACTCCGGAAAAATAGCGCAATTAATTAGTCCAACACTGTTCAAACTGTGTGTAATGTTACAGTGAACAAAAATATCAGACATAATTGTTAAATAAAACCTCTGCCTTGTTTTTAATGAATACTTAGGCCTACTACGCTACTGTATTGTAATGCTTGTCATTATGGTGATACCTGGAGAGCCAGGTGTTTTCTGAGTTGCTACTTGGTAAAAAAAAAAAAAAAGAACAATTTTTGAAGAACCTATTTAAAACTATTAATATTTAAAATACTTTAAATATTGTGTTGATATTGTTACACCGTAAATATGCATACAGAAATGGATAATCAGGATGGACATAAACAAGATAACACTACTACTTACAGTCAGCTGTGTTTTCTTAAAGTGACACACACACACACACACACACACACACACACACACACACACACACACACACACACACACACACACACACACACACACACACACACACACACAAACAAAGAAAATATATTTATGTTTGAACTGGAAATCGTTGTTATTTTTTACAATAGCTCATTTGGAATTTGACGCCTGCAACATGTTTTTAAAAAGCTGGCGCAAGTGGCAAAAAAGACTGGGAAAGTTGAGGGATGCTCATCAAACACTTAGTTGGAACATCCCACCGGTGAACAGGCTAATTGGGAACAGGTGGGTGCCATGATTGGGTATAAAAGCAGCTTCCATGAAATTCTCAGTCATTCACAAACAAGGACGGAGCGAGGGTCACCACTTTGTCAACAACATTTCTCAACCAGCTATTGCAAGGAATTTAGGGATTTCACCATCTAGGCTCCGTAATATCATCAAAAAGTTCAGAGACTCTGGAGAAGTCACTGCACGTAAGCGATGATATTACGGACTTTCGACCCCTCAGGCGGTACTGCATCAAAAAGCGACATCAGCGTGTAAAGGATATCACCACATGGGCTCAGGAACACTTCAGAAAACCACTGTCAGTAACTACAGTTGGTCGCTACATCTGTAAGTGCAAGTTAAACTCTACTATATGTGGTCCTCTCCAAGGTTTCTCATAGTCATTGTCACCGACGTCCCACTGGGGTGAGTTTTTCCTTGCCCTTATGTGGCTTCTGTACCGTGGTTGTCGTTATGGCCTGTGCAGCAGTTTAGATTGATTGATTGATTGATTTATTGATTGATACTTTTATTAGTAGATTGCACAGTTCAGTACATATTCCGAACAATTGACCACTAAATGGTAACACCCGAATAAGTTTTTCAACTTGTTTAAGTCGGGGTCCACATTAATCAATTCATGGTACTTGAGATTTAGGGCTATACTGTATAAATAAACATTGATTGATTGATTGATTGATACTATGCAAAGCCAAAGCAATTCATCAACAACACCCAGAAATGCTGCTGGCTTCACTGGGCCCGAGCTCATCTAAGATAAACTGATGCAAAGTGGAAAAGGGTTCTGTAGTCTGGCAAGTCCACATTACAAATTGTTTTTGGAAACTGTGGACGTCGTGCCCTCCGGAACAAAGAGGAAAAGAACCATCCGGATTGTTCTAGGCGCAAAGTGTAAAAGCCAGCATTTGTGGTGGTATGGGGGTGTATTAGTGCCCAAGGCATGGGTAACTTACACATCTGGGAAGGCACCATTTATGCTGAAAGGTCCATACAGGTTTTGGAGAAACATATGTTGCCATCCATGCAACGTTATCATGGACGCCCCTGCTTATTTCAGCAAGACAATGCTAATCACACATTACAACAGCGGGGCTTCATAGTAAAAGAGTACGGGTACTAGACTGGCCTGCCTGTAGTCCAGACCTGTCTCCCATTGAAAATATGCGGCACAATAAGAAGCCTAAAATATCACAACAGAGACCCCGGACTGTTGAACAACTTAAGCTGTACATCAAGCAAGAATGGGAAAGAATTCCACTTCAAAAATGTGTCTCCTCAGTTCCTGCTCAAAGGCACCTTCACCAGTCCGATAGCATCTAATCAGAGTGGCGTCTGTAAAGCGTCGGGCTTAAAATGCTTAAAAACTGAAAATGTGATGATGAGGAACGCAGATATCGCGGTCGTGACTAAAACTGCCACAAACTTAAGGAAACTGTTGGTTGTTAAAATGTAAAACCTCCTTGTAAAATGTTCCAGTACAAATACATTATTTTTTGGGCCAAAGGGCGGCAAGCAACGCATTGAAAGAGTCATAATATGATTCTGTTATCTATATTTAAACATTCTCTGTGGTCTAAATAACATGTAATGATGCTTTGGTCAAAATGTTGCCTAATTTATGTTTTACACACCATTTTCGAGCCACTTTGTTTTTTTTTTGTGGGTTTATTTACGTGCCTCCACTTGGACAGTTTTTAGCGCTTCCAAAGCAAGTCCACCGACAGATTTAAGTTAGAACTGTAAGCTACTTTGTATTAAAAATGGCAACAACGGAGGATGAATGCCCCACAACAAGAAGATTGAGAAAAAGGAGCGGATTATCGACTACAATGGCGGACGAGCGCGCATTTTTGGGATTTACGCAGATCCCAAACACACATCGGCAGGTACCAGAAGGTAAGAAAAGTCGGTTGTGCAATATATCGTGAAACAAAACGTCAGATAATGTCTCCTAATAAGCGTCATTTTTGGGGTCCACCATGGTAATACCATACGTTGCAACACAGTACGTCTGACTGTGGTAGACGTAATACTGGCTTCGCAGCTTACCAAAGTCGTACTAAAACATTTTGACACAATTCTGAGCGCCGTGTGGACTGTTCTATATTTTCAATGAAACATCAAAGTTTTGCTGTGGCTTGCTTACGGGTACTTGCCAGCGTCTTTTATTGAACAGGCTTCAACCTGCAGTCCACCTGTATCTCTTGTGTGTGACTGGTCACACTTATCATTACACCACGTACCTAATAAAATATATTTGAGGTGGGTGAATACAACCAGAAATAACACGTACATTAGGCGCACTGAGTTATAAGGCACACCTTTTGAGAAAATGTAAAGATTTTAAGTGAGCCTTATAGTCCGCAAAATTCGGTACACACACAAAAAAAAAACACTTACTCTGTCCCACTGTCGGTCTTTGTTGAGCAGAATGATGACCAGTTTGGGGTGCATCTGGTAGCCGTCCTCGCTGAAGGACAGATTACGGCCCTCGAACGTTACATTCATCAAGTACCTGAGCAGAGTAAAACGCAGAAGAGAGAAAATCACTGATTGAAATATATCACAAATAGATGAACAGTGTACGGTTATCTCAAAATCCAGGGGCCAGATCTGGCCCCGCCACGAATTTTTTAGTAGCCCGCAAAGAGCCTGTATATAAGTGGTGTCAGAACTATGGCCTGCGAGACGTCATGAGTTCCATAAAGCATCGCACCGCATAGTGCTTTCAAATTATTCTTCGGTACCTATATATATATATATATATATATATATATATATATATATATATATATATATATATATATATATATGTATATATACACACATATATATAAATATATATATATATATATATATATATATATATATATATATATATATATATATATATAGGTACTTACTAAATACAATTGCATTTATTTTAAACTGCATTATTATCTAATAATGTAAATATCTTATTATATAGAAAATAACCATGAACTTCATCTTTAATACTGTATTTCCTGACAATGTCTACGATCAGATCACCAAACTAACGACGTGTCCGGAGAAGTCCACACCCACTCGGGCACCCGGCATCACGTCCTCTGGTTATGCCGACTTCATTCAAGTGATCGCCTCGCCGCTGCGTGCACGATCTTGGCGCTGTTCCGTCGCTGGCAACACCACGGCGTTGTTGCCGTCAGGTGAATGAATCTCGCCTTTTGTCCAACCACACACACGTCTCTCATACGGCGATTATAGTGAACACGCGGGGGCGTGTGCAAGAGCGTGTGCATGGGAATATTTATGTCAGGTGAACTCAAATCACCCTCCCTACACACACACACACACACACACACACTTACACGCACGTTCGGTACTTGTGAGGACTTGACTTTTTACATAATAACCTCTGACCTTAACATTGGTAGCCATTTTTTCCCCCTTCACCGACACTTTAAGTTCACGTCTCAAAACGCCTTTTGAAGGCGCGTCCTGAGACGAGGGAGGAAGGAGCAGAATGTCGTCGAGCGTGGAGTCTAAAACGCCAAGCGGTCCCCACAGTGTCGTAAACGCGTAACACAAACACACACTTGATTCTTTCACTCCCCATGTACTCTCTGTCTCTCAACCAGCCTCCCCCCTCCTCTCTCTGACTGTTGCCATGGAAACACTCTACCTCATGACCATAGCTACCATATTATTAATATATACTGTATATCTATATGTAGACGGACAAATACGTGCAAGATAACATACTTTACGTAATAACCCGCTAACACCAGTGCCTTTAAAGACTTCCTGTATCATTTCGATGGACCGCCACGGGTGTTCGAGTCCACGTGCCCCATCCCACGGAGCTTTGGCGCCCGGACAGCAAGCATAAATCAGGAGCCATTTACAAAATGACTTCCTGATCTGGACTGGGCGGGCGATGGTACGGGTCCGGGCCGCCGCGCGGCGCCGTCGCCGGCCGAGCGAGACGCGAGCGTGCGGGCGTTGCCATGGCAGCCACGGCCACTGTGACTTCCGAGCCCATCCGCAGCGTCACTATGGCAACGGTAATCTCTCAGAGGGCGGGCGGGAGCGAGACGGGGAGAGTGTGATGGGATTCACAGAAGGAAAATAGGGAAAGAGGACAGGTTGCCGCGAGTCAACTGTCTTCTTCTTTCTTTGTTTGCCTCATGTTGTCGCTCTTGCGTCATCTTGCGCGTTACCTTCTGCCTTTTGATTGGTCCTTTAATCTCTATCTCGCTCTGGTGGTACGCTAAAAAAACACTTGAATAAATATTCAAACACAGTGTTACTGGTCAGACTGTGCAATGTTACAGTGAACAAAATTGTTAATAAAACATCTACCTTGTTTTTAATGAATACTTGGGCCTACTACGCTACTCTATTTTAATGTTGGTCATTATGGTGGTACTTTCCGAGGTGGTACTTAGTGTAAAGCGTTTGATGATGTCATGATCCGTGGTCCGGATCATGTTTTGTGTTTTCTGTTAGTTTTGGACTCCTTTAGTTCCTGTTTGTGCACCTCTGAGTTGTTACCATGGCTACGTATTGTTTTCACCCGCCTCTTGTGTTCTGGACGCTCACCTGTTGCTAATCAAGAGACATAATTTAAGCCTGCCTTTGCCAGTCAGTCGGTCTGGCTTCTTTGTTTGCTTCACGTTACTGTTACTTGAGTGTTCCTATCTCTGGTCTATGCTATGAGATAGCCCTAGCATCCAGTGCTAGGGCTTGTTTTTCTGTTTTTGGTGCTTCGTTGGTTTTCGAAGTTTAAATCATGTTCCTCCCTGCAAGTCCTGTCCGGAGTTGTCCGTTTGCATCCCGGGAGAACGAACTGCATAAACCCAGCCGTAGTTATTTTTATTGCCATTTTCATAGTTTTTTTTTTAAATGAGAAAAATACAACTTATTTTATCGTTCAAAATGTAAATGCCTCTTTGTGCTTATATTTTTGTTATTTTACATCGTTAAAGTTTTACAAATGAAAAAAGGGTAAAAACTCATTGGACAAACTTGATTGTACCAAATAATTCCGGGTAGATTTTGGTCGGGGAATTTTCTTTTTTATAAATGCAAATTGAAAAAATAAAAATTACTAGTTTATTTGCATTTCAATTTAAAATACAACAAAATTTAAGAAAAATGTAAAAGTATTGTTCTTTTTCACTGTCATAGAGCAATAACTCGACCTTTTTCCATTTTAGATTTGTACATAATAAAATTAAAATAGAATAGAAAGTACTTTATTGATCCCTGGGGGATCAATAGAGTACTTTCTATTCACCAATCCGAAAATCACCCAAAAACTTGTACTTTGGAGACGTTGAACTAACATTCCACCAATCAAACGGAGTCAAGCAGTCACATGACTCTGTTCTGCCAATCTAACATAAGCTTTAGTGACATTTGATCACATTCTACCAATCAAACAGAGCCTAGCAGTCACATGACTCTGTTTCACCAATCCAAGGTATGTTTACTGACGTTGGACTCCATTAAAGTCAAAGTTAAAGTACCAATGATTGTCACACACGCACTAGGTGTGGTGAAATTTGTCCTCTGCATTTGACCCATCACCTTTGATCACCCCCTGGGAAGTGAGGGGAGCAGTGGGCAGCAGCGGTGGCCGCGCCCGGGAATCATTTTTGGTGATTTAACCCCCAAATTCAACCCTTGATGCTGAGTACCAAGCACGGAGGTAATGGGTCCCATTTTTATAGTCTTTGGTGTAAACTTACGACTTACCGATCTCAGGGCGGACACTCTAACCACTAGGCTACTAAGTAGGTTCCACCAATCAAACAGAATCTAGCGGTCACATGAATATGTTTCACCAATCGTGACTAAGCTTTGGTGACGTTAGACTACATTCTACCAATCAAACCGAATCTAGCAGTCACATGACTTGGTTATACCAATCCAACTTAGGCTTTAGTGACATTTGACTACATTTCACCTATCAAACAGAGTCTATCAGTCACATGACTCTGTTTCACCAATGGTAACTAAACTTTGGTTACGTTAGACTACATTCTACCAATCAAACAGAGTCCAGCAGTCACATGACTCTGTTTCACAAATCCATCGTAAGTTTCAGTGACATTGGACTACATTCCACCAATCAAACCGAGTCTAGCAGTCACATGACTTGGTTTCACCAATCCAACTTAGGCTTTAGTGACATTTGACTACATTTCACCAATCAAACAGAGTCTATCAGTCACATGACTCTGTTTCACCAATGGTAACTAAACTTTGGTGACGTTAGACTACATTCTACCAATCAAACAGTCCAGCAGTCACATGACTGTGTTTCACCAATCCATTGTACATTTAGTGACATTGGACTACTTTCCACCAATCAAACCGAGTCTAGCAGTCACATGACTCGGTTTCAGCAATCCAACTTAGGCTTTAGTGACATTTGACTACATTTCACCAATCAAACAGAGTCCACCAATCAGATGACTCTGTTTCACCAATCGTAACTAAGCTTTGGTTACGTTAAACTACATTCTACCAATCAAACAGAGTCCAGCAGTCACAAGACTGTGTTTCACCAATCCATCGTACGTTTAGTGACATTGGACTACTTTCCACCAATCAAACAGAGTCTAGCAGTCACATGACTCGGTTTCACCAATCCAACTTAGGCTTTAGTGACATTTGACTACATTTCACCAATCAAACAGAGTCCACAAATCACATGACTCTGTTTCACCAATCGTAACTAAGCTTTGGTTACATTAAACTACATTCTATGAATGAAACAGTCCAGCAGTCACATGACTGTTTCACCAATCCATCGTACGTTTAGTGACATTGGACTACTTTCCACCAATCAAACCGAGTCTAGCAGTCACATGACTCGGTTTCACCAATCCAACTTAGGCTGTAGTGACATTTGACTACATTTCACCAATCAAACAGAGTCCACAAATCACATGACTGTGTTTCACCAATCGTAACTAAGCTTTGATTACGTTAAACTACATTCTACCAATCAAACAGAGTCCAGCAGTCACAAGACTGTGTTTCACCAATCCATCGTACGTTTAGTGACAATGGACTACTTCCCACCAATCAAACCAAGTCTAGCAGTCACATGACTTGGTTTCACCAATCCAATTTAGGCTTTAGTGACATTTGACTCCTTTTCACCAATCAAACAGAGTCCACCAATCACATGACTCTGTTTCACCAATCGTAACTAAGCTTTGGTTACGTTAAACTACATTCTACCGATGAAACAGTCTAGCAGTCACATGACTGTTTCACCAATCCATCGTACGTTTAGTAACATTTTACTACTTTCCACCAATCAAACCGAGTCTAGCAGTCACATGACTCGGTTTCACCAATCCAACTTAAGCTTTAGGGACATTTGACTACATTTCACCAATCAAACAGAGTCCACCAATCACATGACTCTGTTTCACCAATCGTAACTAGCTTTGGTTACGTTAAACTACATTCTACCAATCAAACAGAGTCCAGCAGTCACATGACTGTGTTTCACCAATCCATCGTACGTTTAGTGACATTGGACTACTTTCCACCAATCAAACTGAGTCTAGCAGTCACATGACTCGGTTTCACCAATCCAACTTAGGCTTTAGGGACATTTGACCACATTTCACCAATCAAACAGAGTCCACCAATCACATGACTCTGTTTCACCAATCGTAACTAAACTTTGGTTACGTTAAACTACATTCTACCAATCAAACAGAGTCCAGCAGTCACATGACTCTGCTTCACCAATCGAAACTAAGCTTTGGTGACATTTGACTACATCCTACCAATCAGAGTCCAGCATTCTTCCATGCCAGGATTAACAAGCTGGTGGTATGATAAAATAGAAAACCATTTTTTTGAAAAGTGTCATGGCGAGGACTTTGGAGTGGTTTGTTTTCCCGTGGTGCAAAGCGATTGGACTGGACACGACGTGAAGGTAATGACATCTTTAACTATTATTAACTCAAAAAAGGAACAAACAAAAGGTGCTCACAGAGCATGTTCAAAACTATGGATATAAAACAAAAACTTACACTATGGCATGAATAACGAAAAACTTACTTGGAACGAGAAAGGAACATGGATAATCGGCATGGATTACAAGGGTATGTCGAGGGTGAGTAGAAGGTGTGTAGAGGGTGATGTCGCCAGGCTGAGTGCCTGGCAACTACAGGCTTAAATGCTGTGGTGATTGACAGGTGCATGAGTCCAAATGAACCAGGTGCGTGACATGACAAGTAAAAACTAATTGGTAGTCATGGTGACAAAACAAACAAGAGTGCGCAAAAACAGGAACTAATGGAGTCAAAAACTAAACAGAACATAACTAAACAGAACATGATCACAAAGACATGACAAAAAGGAGTCAGAATGTTCCTAAGATTAGACCTTTTAATTACGCGACATGACGCAAGTACATCTCGACAACCGGTAGCTGCGTGACAATCGGCCACTGACCTACTCATCTCTGTTGCTCTCTATTTGCGACCGCCCAGTTTGAGTTGGTTTTCGATGTGCGTCATCGTTTTCTCTGCGCGGGGTTATTTTCCATGACATAGTTCACATCGAAAAATTCGGGTCTGTTTTTAAAGACGACGAAAAAAATCAACAAGCAAAGCTTACATCCCAATAACGTAAAGAAACATATGTGACGATAAGTTAATATCACTTTAACTCTATGTCCTCGAGTTTGTGTATATTCTAATAGAACATCTAGTGAATTATTAACTCATATTATGTCCTACATATGGTGAATTTTTATATTCAACTTGGAGAAAGCGAACCACCTGGTTTAAGTAAATAATGGTTGAGCCCTTAATAAATTGAGGAGCCTTAGTTTGACATTCGCATTTGGACGGGGTTAACTCTCTCACGAGAAGAGGCAACAAATTCAGACTTCGTAATGCAAAAGGGATAGCTCTATCCTGAAAGAGAGACTCCATGTTTATCTTATGGTATACATATGTTGTCTTCCCAGTCACTTACACAGGAACATCTCCTTACATGGTCAGGTTGTACTCTCCTGAATTAGTATACACCCAGACAGAGGAAGAAGGAATATAAGACTGTGGTTCGGCTCCTCCAGGTTAGGAGAGAAACATTTTCTTGACCTGGCCTCCTCCAAGAACTGCAGTCCTGTATAATGATGCCCGCTTGCAATAAGGCAACTTTTGCTTCCGTAAAGAGTTTCCGATGTCTCTTTTCATCAAGCTGCACTGCCGTGTTGCCCTTCTGTCCAGACAAGGATGACAGGACCAGAAATAAATGTATATGAAAAGCTGTCTTTCTTAGATTTAGTCCAGAAGCTCGAGCATCTCAAAAAGGCAACGTTTACATTCGAAGCAAGTATGAAATAAAAAGCGTGCAGAGCGAGAGACACGTCACTCTTTACGCACTGAATGCAGTCCGGGTGTCAGCTCAGTTCGGAGGGGGGGGAGAGCAGATTTCAGTGAAAAAGAAAGTAGACTATGGTGCTTAAGGAGTCGATAGTTTTAAGGAAGTAGAAAGAGAGAGGAAGAGATACAAATTTACAGAGATCTGGTCAGAGTGTGCAATACCGATACTGGCTGATTGTTTTGGTCTCGTTTAGTAGCCAATACTACTGTAGTACTAATGTACTGTAATGTACTGTAGTATCGATATCAGCCAGTATCGATATCAGCCAATCAGCCAGTATCGATACCGATACTGGCTGATGGTTTTGGTCTCATTTAGTAGCCAATTCTACTGTAGTACTAATGTACTGTAGTGTACTAATGTACTGTAATGTACTGTAGTGTACTAATGTACTGTAATGTACTGTAGTACCCGGACTGAATACAGTCCGGGTGTCAGCTCAGTTCAGAGGGGGGGAGAGCAGATTTCAGTGAAAAAGAAAGTATACTTTGGTGCTTAAGGAGTCGATAGTTTTAAGGAAGTAGAAAGAGAGAGGAAGAGATACAAATTTAAAGAGATCTGGTCAGGGTGTGCGATACCGATACTGGCTGATTGTTTTGGTCTCCTTTAGTAGCCAATACTACTGTAGTATTAATGTACTGTAATGTACTGTAGTATCGATGTCAGCCAGTATCGATATCAGCCAATCAGCCAGTATCGATACCGATACTGGCTGATTGTTTTGGTCTCATTTAGTAGCCAATTCTACTGTAGTGTACTAATGTACTGTAGTGTACTAATGTACTGTAATGTACTGTAGTGTACTAATGTACTGTAATGTACTGTAGTACCCGGACTGAATACAGTCCGGGTGTCAGCTCAGTTCGGAGGGGGGGAGAGCAGATTTCAGTGAAAAAGAAAGTAGACTTTGGTGCTTAAGGAGTCGATAGTTTTAAGGGAGTAGAGAGAGAGAGGAAGAGATACGAATTTACAGAGATCTGGTCAGAGTGTGCGATACCGATACTGGCTGATTGTTTTGGTCTCGTTTAGTAGCTACTGTAGTACTAATGTTTTTTTTGTGAGTTGCCCCATGTTAATGGCTGGAAATGATTAATTTAGGGCATAATTATGTAGAAAATGCTTTGTCATGATAACACTAAGCCAAGATGCGAATGTTGTGTTTAGTAGTTTGGACACTGTGGAGGGAGATTTAGCCAGCGATGCCTGCAGGAGCAAAGGTCACCGCCTCTGTCTATGGCGCTGAGGACAGAGCACCGTCAGACGAGGGGCGTGGCAGGGCTGACGGCGAGACACAGCTGGCAGGTGATTGGATTTCACAGGTGGTACGCGTTAATCTAACCATCTGTGGTCTTTAACAGCGAGCGGCCGGGAGCAGGAGGGGAGAGAGGATACGGACGTGACTGAAAAGCCACGTTCTGCTGGAGAAAAGACTTTGATAAAGCCTATGTACATTGAAACTGTGTTCAACTCGGCACGGCTGGCTCTTGTGAAGTGCATGTCTTAGACTTAGACTTAGACAAACTTTATTGATCTAAAAGGAGAATTGTTCCCCGCTGTAGCTCATTTTCAAAGGCTGGAAAGGATAATGTACAAACGGGCACAAAAAGAGGGCGGATACTAAAGGTATGGACAAAAAAACGTACCATAGTAGCAATATAAAATGTAACATATATGTAATATTTACAAACACCGTTTCCATATGAGTTGGGAATTTTGCAAATCATGTTCAACCCATATTCAGTTGAATATGCTACAAAGACAACAAATTTGATGTTCAAATTGATAAACTTTTTTTTTTTTCAACTAATCAATAACTTTAAAATTTGATGCCAGCAACACGTGAGCGGAGACCCCGGACTGTTGAATGAATGAAGCTCTAAAAAAAACAAGAATGGAAAATATTCCACTTTCAAAGCGTCAACAATTAGTTTCCTCAGTTCCCAAACGTTTATTGAGTGTTGTTAAAAGAAAAGGTGATGTAACACAGTGGTGAACATGCCCTTTCCCAACTACTTTGGCATGTGTTGCAACTATGTAATTCTAAGTTAATCATTATTTGCCAAAAAAAAAAAAGTTTATGAGTTTGAACATCAAATATCTTTTCTTTGTAGTGCATTCAATTGAATATGGGTTGAAAAGGATTTGCAAATCATTGTATTCCGTTTATATTTACAAAAAACACAATTTCCCATGTTATTTACTCAGTATATAATACTGTGTATAATACAGTGTATTATACACCCTTGTTGTAAGTACTTTTACTTGAGTACCAACTCTAGGAATGCTGTGGTGAAATGTATATAAGTAAGAAGAAAAAAAAATCGAATAACTTATAATAAAAAAAACAACAACAACGAAATAACCGATCGAAACACTGGTTGTTGCCATGGCAACCCCGGCTGCACTACCCTGCAGTGTCTTCATCAACCTTCTCTCTTCACGAGATGGTGATATCACTGAATTACGTGCCCCGACCCGCCCTATCGTACGTTTCCCTCGACACCATTCCCCTGTTGCCTTCAAAAAAAAAAAAAAGATAAAAAAAAAAAGATTAAAAAAAACAACAAAAAAACGCGTAACAGCCGCGGCGTTTCTCCACCTGTGGAGCAAAAAGTCGGCAAAAGGCACAGGGTTCCACGTGTGTGCACACAAAACAGCCGGCGGCTACACAACGCCGTGGCCTGACACAGATACGTTTCAGCGCCTGTTCCCGTGTGAATAATGGAGGAGGGGTGTGAAATATTGATAAGGCAGTTTTAATAAATTAACCCTGTCATGAATTAGTCATGCTTTACACTTCATCGCAATTACTGTGGTGCAATGTAAAAAAAAAAAAAAAAAAAAGATTTATATCGCGCTTTTCTAAACACTCAAAGTGCTCACAGAGAAGTGGGACTCTACATTCATTCACACCTTATGGTGGTAAGCTACATCAGTAGCCACAGCTGCCCTGGGGTAGACTGACGGAATGTACTTGTTATACTTCAATGTGCCACATTTACGTGTGTATTCACCGTGTGTGTGTGTGTGTTCTGGAAATGCCGACTTAATGTGGACATCGCTCGGTTTACACCAAGGGTCCCCAAACCTTTTGACTCGGGGGCGGCATTGGGTTGAAAACATTTTTGGACGGGGGCCGGGCTGTAAAAAATATATCAGGTCAGGAAATAACACAGAGGCGATTTCATCCCCTACAAGCCTGTTTCGCAGGTTTCCCTGCTCTTCAGGGGATTTTATAATCACGAAAGCGGTAGAAAATGGATGCATTTATAATAAAACCCACTGAAGAGCAGGGAAACCTGCAAGGCAAGGGATATTATAATAAAATATATAATAAAATCCCCTAAAGAGCAGGGAAATCTGCAAAACAGGCTTGTAGGGATGAAATAGCCTCTGTGTTTTTTCCTGATCTAATGTATATTCCGTTCGACCCCGGTATTGAGTAAAGTATAACGGATAAACCACAGTAACCTCATTTATGTACATAAATACATATATACATATATATATATATATATATATATATATATATATATATATATATATATATATACATAAATATATATATATATATACATATATATATATATATATATACATATACATATATATACATAGATACATATATATAAATAAACATATATACATAAATACACACATATATATATATATATACATATATGTATATACATATATATATGTATATACATATATATATACACATGTATATGTATAAATATATATATATATATATATATATATATATATATATATATATATACATATACATATATATATATATATATATATATATATATATATATATATATAACTATATATATATATATATATTTTTTTTTTTATAGTCTTTGGTATGACAAAAACAGGTCCCCCTAATGGGAAACCTTTTTAAATGATAGTCAGATCCATTCTGAAGTTTGTTGTCTTGGCATTAATAGTAGTGTGATTCTGTATGGTATCCATCCTTGGTTAAGACTATTATCCAAACCCTGTTTCCATATGAGTAGGGAAATTGTGTTCGATGTAAATATAAACGGAATACAATGATTTTCTGGCTTTTGAACTTTGCTTCGATAACAGTCTGGATGGTTCGCTTCCTCTTTGGTCCGGATGACACAATGTCGAATATTTCCAAAAACAATTTGAAATGTGGACTCGTCAGACCAAGGAAAACTTTTCCATTTTGCATCAGTCCGTCTTAGATGATCTCGGGCGCAGAGAAGCCGGCGGCGTTTCTGGATGTTGTTGATAAATGGCTTTCGCTTTGCATAGTAGAGCTTTAACTTGCACTTACAGATGTAGCGACAAACTGTATTTAGTGACAGTGGGTTTCTGAAGTGTTCCTGAGCCCATGTGGTGATATCCTTTAGATATTGATGTCGGTTTTTGAAACAATGCCGTCGGAGGAATCGAAGGCCACGGTCATTCAATGTTGGTTTCCGGCCATGCTGCTTACGTGGAGTGATTTCTCTAGATTTTCTGAACCTTTTGATGATATTATGGAGCGTAGATGTTGAAATCCCTAAATTTCTTACAATTGCACTTTGAGAAACGTTGTTCTTAAACGGTTTGACTATTTGCTCACTCAGTTGTGGACAAAGGGGTGTACCTCGCCCCATCCTTTCTTGTGAAAGACTGAGCATTTTTTGGGAAGCTGTATTTATACCTAATCATGGCACCCACCTGTTCCCAATTATCCTGCACACCTGTGGGATGTTCCAAATAAGTGTTTGATGAGCATTCCTCAACTTTATCAGTATTTATCGCCACTTTTCCCAACTTCTTTGTCACGTTTTGCTGGCATCAAATTCTAAAGATAGTGATTATTTGCAAAAAAAAAAAAGTTTATCAGTTTGAACATCAAATATGTTGTCTTTGTAGCATATTCAACTGAATATGGGTTAAAAAGAATTTGCAAATCATTGGATTCCGTTTATATTTACATTAAACACAATTTCCCATACTTGCCAACCTTGAGACCTCCGATTTCGGGAGGTGGGGTTGGGGGGCGTGGTCGGTGGCGTGTCGGGGCGTGGTTGGGGGCGTGGTTAAGAGGGGAGGAGTATATTTACAGCTAGATTCACCAAGGCAAGTATTTTATATATATATATATATATATATATATATATATATATATATGAAATACTTACATACATACATATACATATATATATATATATACATAAATATATATATATATATATAAAAATTAAAAATAAATACCTGAATTTCAGTGTTCATTTATTGACACATTTACACACACATAACACTCATTTACTAATTGTTGAGTTAAAGTTTGAATTGTCCATCCTTGTTTTTCTAACCATATGCATGTACAGTAAATGGCAGAATTGTCCTGTTTAACAGTGTCACAACATTGCTGTTTACGGCACACAAACTGCTTTACTTTAGAAGAAAACAGACTGCTGTTGTTGTGTGTTGTTACCGCGCTGGAAGGAGGTAAATCCATCCATCAATTTTCCACCGCTTATTCCCTTTTGGGGTCCCGGGGGGCGCTGGCGCCTATCTCAGCTACAATCGGGCGGAAGGCGGGGTACACCCTGGACAAGTCGCCACCTCATCACAGGGCCAACACAGATAGACAGACAACATTCACACTCACATTCACACACTAGGGCCAATTTAGTGTTACCAATCAACCTATCCCCAGGTGCATGTCTTTGGAGGTGGGAGGAAGCCGGAGTACCCGGAGGGAACCCAGGCATTCACGGGGAGAACATGCAAACTCCACACAGAAAGATCCCTAGCCTGGATTTGAACCCAGGACTGCAGGACCTTCGTATTGTGAGGCAGACGCACTAACCCCTCTGCCACCGTGAAGCCCCGGAAGGAGGTAAATGAAACTGCCTAACAATAAACCCACATAAGAAACCAGGAAGTCGCCCTCGATCGTTCTATAGTCATAACGTCATTGGGCAGACATGGGAAAGCGGACGTGAAAACAGGCTGTCGACACGTAACTCAGGTCCGCATGGTCGGGAGATTTTCGTGAGAAAATTTGTCCTGGGAGGTTTTCGGGAGAGGCGCTGAATTTCAGGAGTCTCCCGGGAGGGTTGGCAAGTATGCAAGTTCCCAACTCATATGGAAACGGGAATTGTATTTTTTTTTTTGTATTTTTAGTGTTCCTTAGGATGACATTTTCACACGGCATGATTATAAAACATCATTACCTTAAAGTATGATTCACACAGCGGCGTGCAGTCAGGGAAAGAAAAAAAATGTAAAAACAAAAAAAATATATTATATTGTTATATGTATCCAGTGATTATACCAGGGGTAGGGAACCTATGGCTCTAGAGCCAGATGTGGCTCTTTTGATGACTGCATCTGGCTCTCAGATAAATCTTAGCTGACATTGCTTAACACGATAATTATGAACAATTTCGCTGGAATTCACAGTGCTAAAAATAAAGTTCAAAATATAAAACATTTTCATGCATTTAAATCCATCCATCCGTTTCCTACCGCACCTGTTCAAGAAGTTGCATCAATGGTAAGAAGTATTTTATGTCACGATGGGTTTGGGGTCGCAGCTTGCTGCGGTGTCTTTCTCCCTAGAAGGCAGACAGACTACTCGGGACATGGCATTTAGGTAAAAACATGACTTAATTTAAACTAAAAAAAGATACAAACAAAAATCGCTCACAGTGGAGGCACAACTTGGGCTGAGAAGAAAGCTAACGCATAAACAGACTAAGAACATAAATCAAACAAAACTTACTTGGCATGGCATGAAGCACGAAACTATGGCAAGGCATGAAACAAGTCAGCACAGAGCAAGAAAAGATCACATTGACGCCAGGGCGACTGACTGGCAAAGACAAGCTTAAGTGCTGCCTCTGAATAGTGCTCGGGAAGCAGGTGAGCAGGCATTGTGTCCACCAGAGACAGGTGGACAAAATGAGTAACCAAGGAAACCAGACAAGGGAGTGGAAAAAAAAACAGGAACTTAAAGAGTCCAAAAGACAAACAGCACATGGCCTAACAAAAACATGATATTTTATTTATTATTGGTTAGCTTCAGAATAACAATGTTATGAAAAAGAATAAGAGACTTATTATACTTTAAAAATGTTGGTCTTACTTAAAAATGCACGCATTTAGTTGTATTCAGTGTTAAAAAATATGATATGGCTCTCACGGAAATACATTTTGAAATATTTGGCTTTCATGGCTCTCTCAGCCAAAAAGGTTCCCGACCCCTAGATTATACTATAAAGTTATTTTCCATTTAACTTCACCAGTTTTAGGTGATTTTTATTCAAAATCGCTGAATTTTCACATTTGCCGTTCAAATACAGAGAATTACAGCCAGTTGAGCCTCCCCGTGGATTGCGCAATGACTCGGTTAACTGCTGGCCTGCTGTGCACTGAGACTGTATTGCTATAAGAATTATTTTATACATATCCATAGTTTAGTTAGCTGAGGTATATAATGTACAGTGTATTTTGTCAACAACTGTATGTGTGTAACTTATTTCTTGTGCTGGGCAATCATAAAACTGCTGCAAAGACCCATTATGTGAGTCACCTGTTCTCCGGCCTCCTGGTGGTAGAGGGCGCTAATGATCCCAGAGATTATTCTTGTACTACTCGGCTAGGCCTGGGGACATCTGAAGCTGGTATGATTTAAAGTTGTCGTTTGCCAGCATGTCGTTAAAACAACCGTCCAACATTTTACAACTAATTGTAAACTTATAGGTGCCGATGTTGAGATATTAAGCCGAGTTGGTAAGTGAATTTGTTTGCTAATAGTAGCTACTAGCCGTACCCATGTATTTTCTATGGGCGGTTGGCATCGAGTTTTATCTTGTTTCCTCCTATGTTTCTGATCTGATTGAATTTATATTTATGTCGTGTCTTTATTTCGGGTACTTAAATATGGTGACTGAGTATTGGGGCGTTTTAAGGCCATCTGCATTTTTGAAGGGGAACATTATCACAGTTTCAAAATGGTTAAAAACAATAAAAATCAGTTCCCAGTGGCATGTTGTATTTTTTGAAGTTTTTTTCAAAATTTTACCAGTCTCCAATATCCCTAAAAAAAGCTTTAAAGTGCTTGATTTTCGCTATTTGCGATGCCACTATCCAGTTCCCTGTGACGTCATACAGTGCTGCCAATGTAAACAAACAATGGGAATACCACGTCAAGATATAGCGACATTAGCTCGGATTCAAACTCGGATTTCAGCGGCTTAAGCGATTCAACAGATTACGCATGTAATGAAACAGATGGTTGGAGTATGAAAGTGTTGAAGAAGAAACTGAAGCTATTGAGCGAATAGCTATTGACGCTATTCATAGCCATAGCATGGCCGAATAGCTGCGTTAGCATCGCAGGTAAAATGTGCGGACCAAACAATCGGGACTTTCGTATTTTGTGATAATGGAGCAACTTAAATCCGTCGATTGGTAAGTGTTTTTTTCGCATTAAAAGTGGGTGGAAGGAAACGTAATATAGTTGCAAATGCATCTGCAGGTTATCGATACATCTCTGTGACATGTCTGCTTTAGCACCGCCGGTAAATAACATGTTAGCATCAATTAGCTGGCAGTCACGCCGCGGCCAAATATGTCTGATTAGCACATAAGTCAACATCAACAAAACTCACCTTTGTGATTTCGTTGACTTTATGGTTGCAAATGCATCTGCAGGTTATCCATACATCTCTGTGCCATGTTTGTCATCGCCGGTCAAATGTGAAAACACTACAGCACATTCAATGGGGATCTGGCGGCAGACACTTTCGCATCTTCGGTGCAACTTGAATCCCTCCCTGTTAGTGTTGTTACACCCTCCGACAACACACCGACGAGGCATAATGTCTCCAAGGTTCCAAAAAATAGTCGAAAAAACGGAAAATAACAGAGCTGAGACCCGTGTGTGTAATGTGTAGAAAATGAAAATGGCCGCAGTATTAACTCGGTGACGTCAGGTTCTGACGTCATCGCCACCAGAGCAATAATCAGAAAGGCGTTTAATACGCCAAAATTCACCCATTTGGAGTCCGGAAATCAGCTAAAAAAATATATGGTCTTTTTTCTGCACCATCAAGGTATATATTGACGCTTGCATAGGTCTGGTGATAATGTTCCCCTTTAAGTGGTGAAACTTCCTATAAGACAGGGGTAGGGAACCTATGGCTCGGGAGCCAGATGCGGCTCTTTTGATGACTGCATCTGGCTCTCGGATAAATCTGAGCTGACATTGCTTAACACAATAAGTAATGAATAATTCCGCTTGTAATCACAGTGTTAAAAATAATGTTCAAAATATAAAACATTCTCATGCGTTTTTAATCCATACATCCGTTCAAGAAGTTGCGTTAATGGTAAAAAGTTATTTAGTTATTATTGGTTAGTGTGGGGCTTGCCCTCCTGGGGGTTCTTCAGACCCCCAAGCACCGACATGAGAGCCTGTTTCAGGGTTACAATATTGTTTTATTTTTCAATAAGTCTCTCAGTTGTTTTCCAGCAATTGTATTTCCAGCCCAACCCCATCTCTCCTCCTGGCTGCTGTTTATAACAGAGCGACAGGTGATTAGATAACAAGGCCCAGGTGGGCCATCTACGCACCTGTCGCTGCAAGCCTGCAGGCCACGCCCCCTCCACAGTTAGTTTCAGAATAACAATGTTATTACAAAGAATAAGAGACCTATTATACTCTAGAAATGTTGGTCTTACTTAAAAATGCACGCGTTTAGTTGTGTTCGGTGTTAAAAAAACAACTATTATATGGCTCTTACGGAAATAGATTTTAAAATATTTGGCTTTTCGGCTCTCTCAGCCAAAAAGGTTCCCGACCCCTGCTATAAGAGGACGGCTGTCGTGCTGTATTATGAGGATCATGTCATATTTAATTTGAACTTATTTTTTTTTTAATGGTCCTCACTAGTCACGTGCAAATTTGTGTGAATTATGCAAAATTATTTAAAATTGGTCCCCATGAACCATACTAAGTCTTTTTCCCCAGGGTCCCCAGTATGTATGATGAGCACATTACTTCATCAATCCAGAGATTTAAAGACATGTATGAGCTAACTGGGCAGTGGACATTTTCCCAATTTTTTTTATGCCTCCACCACCTGTAGAAAGGGTGGTCCCCACAAGTCATGATCAAAAATGATAACCGGAATGTGTGTGTGAGTGTGTGTGTGTGTGTGCATGTGGACTCTGACTGCAGAAAGCGTGTATGTTGTGTTAGCGGGTGAGCCAAGACAGAGCAAGGAAAGGACAGTTGATGTCTAAAAAGGTTGACTTTTCCCACAGAAGCTGGACGTGACTTAATTAAAACCAGCCCTTAATAGGATTATTTAGAACATTGGTGAGCGCCGGTGCATTTGAAGGCAACGCGTTTAAGCCGATTTGGTTCCTTTGTTTGCACATTTGGGCGCAGGACGATCGCTGATTCGATCATTTGCTGTCGATTGCGTGGACTTGATTGCAGCCACCAATCCGGAATGGAGTGCAGCACCAAGCAGAGGCGCCGTATAGTCGGTCGTCTGTTTACGAACTCCAAAAGCAGTGAGGTTGTCTCGTTGTGTAAATGGTAAATAAAAACAGAATACGGGCCGGCATAGCTCGGTTGGTAGAGTGGCCGTGTCAGCAACTTGAGGGTTGCAGGTTCGATTCCCGCTTGTGCCATCCTAGTTACTGCCGTTGTGTCCTTGGGCAAGACACTTTAACCACCTGCTCCCAGTGCCACCCACACTGGTTTAAATGTAACTTAGATATTGGGTGTCACTATGTAAAGCGCTTTGAGTCACTTGAGAAAAGCGCTATATAAATATAATTCACTATAATTCACAATACAATGATTTGCAAATCCTTTTCATCTTATATTCAATTGAATAGACTGCAAAGACAAGATATTTAATGTTCAAACTGGGAAACTTTTATTTTTTGCAAATATTAGCTCATTTAGAACTTGATGCCTGCACAGGTTTCAAAAAAGCAGGCACAAGTGGCGAAAAAGACTGAGAAAGTTGAGGAATGCCACAGGTGAACAAACTAATTGGGAACGGGTGGGTGCCATGATTGGGTATAAAAGCAGCTTCCATGAGATGTACAGTCATTCCCAAACAAGGATGCGGCGAGGGTCACCACTTTGTCAAAAAATGCCTGAGCAAATCGTCCAACAGTTTAAGTACAACATTTCTCAACAAAGTATTGCAAGGAATTTAGGGATTTCACCATCCACGCTCCGTAATATAATCAAAAGGTTCAGAGAATATGGAGAAATGTTGCCATCCAAGCAACGTTATAATGGACGCCCCTGCTTATTTCAGCAATGCCAAGCCACGTGTTACAATAATGTGGTTTCATAGTAAAAGAATGTGAGTACTAGATTGGCCTGCCTGTCTCCCATTGAACATGTGTGGCACATTATGAAGTCTAAAATACCACAACGGAGATCCCAGACTGTTGAACAACTTAAACTGTACATCAAGCAAGAATGGGAAAAAATTCACGTTTAAAAAAGTGTCTCCCTCAGTTCCTAAACGTTTAATGAGTGTTGTTAAAAGGAAAGGCCATGTAACACAGTGGTAAAAATGCCCCTGTGACAACCTATTTGCAATGTGTTGCTGCCATTAAATTCTAAGTTAATGATTATTTGCAAAAAATAAAGTTTCTTAGTGTGAACATTGAATATCTTGTCTTGGCATTCCTCAACTTTCTCAGTCTTTTTTGCCACTCGTGGCAGCTTTTTTTGAAACATGTTGCGGGCATCAAGTTCCAAAGAAGCTAACATTTGCAAAAAATAACGTTTTCCAGTGTGAACATTAAATATCTTGTCTTGGCATTCCTCAACTTTCTCAGACTTTTTTGCCACTCGTGCCAGCTGTTTTGAATCATGTTGCGGGCATCAAGTTCCAAATAAGCTAACATTTGCAAAAAATAACGTTTTCCAGTGTGAACATTAAATATCTTGTCTTGGCATTCCTCAACTTTCTCAGTCTTTTTTGCCACTCGTGCCAGCTTTTTTTGAAACATGTTGCGGGCATTAAGTTCCAAATAAGCTAACATTTGCAAAAAATAACGTTTTCCAGTGTGAACATTAAATATCTTGTCTTGGCATTCCTCAACTTTCTCAGTCTTTTTTGCCACTCGTGGCAGCTTTTTTGAATCATGGTGCGGGCATCAAGTTCCAAATAAGCTAACATTTGCAAAAAATAACGTTTTCCAGTGTGAACATTAAATATCTTGTCTTGGCATTCCTCAACTTTCTCAGTCTTTTTTGCCACTCGTGGCAGCTTTTTTGAATCATGGTGCGGGCATCAAGTTCCAAATAAGCTAACATTTGCAAAAAATAACGTTTTCCAGTGTGAACATTAAATATCTTGTCTTGGCATTCCTCAACTTTCTCAGACTTTTTTGCCACTCGTGGCAGCTTTTTTTGAAACATGTTGCGGGCATCAAGTTCCAAATAAGCTAACATTTGCAAAAAATAACGTTTTCCAGTGTGAACATTAAATATCTTGTCTTGGCATTCCTCAACTTTCTCAGTCTTTTTTGCCACTCGTGGCAGCTTTTTTGAATCATGGTGCGGGCATCACGTTCCAAATAAGCTAACATTTGCAAAAAATAACGTTTTCCAGTGTGAACATTAAATATCTTGTCTTGGCATTCCTCAACTTTCTCAGTCTTTTTTGCCACTCGTGCCAGCTTTTTTTGAAACATGTTGCGGGCATCAAGTTCCAAATACGCTAACATTTGCAAAAAATAACGTTTTCCAGTGTGAACATTAAATATCTTGTCTTGGCATTCCTCAACTTTCTCAGTCTTTTTTGCCACTCGTGCCAGTTTTTTTTAATCATGTTGCGGGCATCAAGTTCCAAATAAGCTAACATTTGCCGTTTATTTACCGTTTACACAACGTGACAACTTCACTGCATTTGGGGTTTGTAGTTTATTTTGGAATTACCGTAAAATACGGACTGTAAGCCGCTACTTTTTTTCCCCTAACTTACGAACCCTGCGGTTCACAGAACGGCGCGACTATTTATTATAATAATAATAATACAAACAAGCGACAATAAAAGGTGTGTCATTGTTTATGCTATGGCGTCGTCTTTTGGACAAGTTTGCTCTCTTCTCGAATAGTTTCTGTTGCGGCGAAAATATTTGGAGCCCCCACCATGGGGGGGGGGCTTTGGGGTTGAGGTGGGGGTTGGCGGGTTGGGGGAAGGAGGGGGGTTGGTGGTAGCGGGGGTGTATATTGTAGCGTCCCGGAAAAGTCAGTGCTGCAAGGGGTTCTGGGTATTTTGTCATGTTGTGTTACGGTGCGGATGTTCTCCCTAAATGTGTTTGTCATTCTTGTTTGGTGTGGGTTCACAATGTTAAAGTTGTTTAGTTAAAGTTGTGTGACCTGTATGGCTGTTGACCAAGTATGCCTTGCATTCACTTGCGTGTAATAGCTGCACATATTATGTGACCGGGGCGACACGCTGTTAGTATGGTCGTCGTCATTAGCCATGACGATGACTTCTGTTTTGTATAATCAGCCGTTTTACTGCTGTGTCATTTTGGAAACAATTAAGGTGTGTAAAATATTTACAGTGTAAATAACCAATTTAAAAATGAATGTACACTATATTGCCAAAAGTATTTGGCCACCTATGCAAATGATCAGATTCAGGTGTCATAATCACTTGGCCCGGCCACAGGTGTATGAAATCAAGCACTTAGGCATGGAGACTGTTTTCTACAAACATTTGTGATTTCCAGCGTGGAACCGTCATCGGATGACACATGTGCAACAAATCCAGTCGTGAAATGTCCTCGCTCCTAAATATTCCAAAGTCAACTGTCGGCTTTACTATAAGAAAATTAAAAAGTTTGGGAACAACAGCAACTCAGCCAGCAAGCGGTAGGCCACGTAAACTGACAAGAGAGAGGTCGCCGACTTTCTGCACAGTCAGTTGCTACAGAGTTGCGCCAAACTTCATGTGACCTTCCAATTAGCCCACGTACAGTACGCAGAGAGCTTCATGGAATGGCTTTCCATGGCTGAGCAGCTGCATCTAAGCCATACATCACCAAGTCCAATGCAAAGCGTGGTATGCAGTGGTGTAAAGCACGCCAACAAAGGACTCTACAACAGTGGAGACACCTTCTCCGGAGTGATTAATCATGCTTTTCCATCTGGCGATATGATGGACGGGTCTGGGTCTGGAGGTTGCCAGGAAAACGGTACATTTCGGACTGCATTGCGGCGAATGTGAAATTTGATGGAGGAGGAATTATAGTGTGGGGTTGCTTTTCAGGAGTTGGGCTTGGCCCCTTAGTTTCAGTGAAAAGGAACTTTGAATGTTCCAGGATACCAAAACATTTTGGACTATTCCTTGCTCCCAACCTTGTGGGAACAGTTTGGAGCAAGCCCCTTTCTTTTCCAACATGACTGTGCACCAGTGTATAAAGCAAGGTCCATAAAGACATGGATGACACAATCTGGTGTGGATGAACTTGACTGGCCTGCACAGAGTCCTGACCTGAACCCGATAGAACACCTTTGGGATGAATTAGAACTGAATTAGAGCCAGGCATTCTCGACCAACATCAGCATGTGACCTCACCAATGCGCTTTTGGAAGAATGGTGGGAAATTCCTATAAACACACTCCACAACCTTGTGGACAGCCTTCCAAGAAGATTTGAAGCTGTATTAGCTGCAAATGGTGGACGTATTGAACATTTGGGTTAGGAATGGGATGGCACTTCAAGTTCATATGCGAGTCGAGGCAGGTGGCGGCTTATAGTCCGGAGCGACTAATACACGGAAGCATATTTGTTGTCCCTAAAATTGTGTGGGTGTGGCTTATATACCGGTGCGCACTACAGTCTGGAAAATACGGTACATAAAGACCTACACCCCACTTGCAAGAATGCAAAATGGTTTTCTTCTTGCTTGGCTCGCAACAAGGAATAGAATGGGTTTCCATGGCCGAGCGGCTGCATCTAAGACCATAATAATAATACATCACCAAGTCCAATGCAAACCGTGGGAAGCAGTGGACTTCCCAATAACAAGAACAACAACAGCAAGAGTAAACTAAAAAAAAAGTAACAGCAGCTTAAAACTAGATAACAGCAAGTGGAATAAACCCAAAGGAGATAAAACAGAAGAGATGAAAAGAAACAAAGAGGAGAATGGGAGGATACAATAAAAACAAGAGAGTAAAAATAACTGGGGAGCATCCTGATCTCGTTCTAGTCAAGAGCAAACATACAAACAAAAAAGGTGAATATAAGGTACGCTCAGGCCAAACAAGTTCTAAACGGGTCCACCAAGCTTAAAAAGCACTTGGCACCTCCCCAAGTCCAAGCTCATTGGGAACCTGTCCACAGCCGGCGAGGTCAGCGGCCCGCCTGTCAAACTCATGATCCTCACATCGCCCCCTTCCGTCAGCCGGCCTGCCCGCTATCTCCACTTGTCACGTTGCAGGCTTCTGTGGACTTCATTTGCTCATGGCAGCAACCGGGCCAGAGCCTCTCAAAAACGCTCTTTAAATAAATAAATGATAAATGGGTTGTACTTGTGTAGCGCTTTTCTACCTTCAAGGTACTCAAAGCGCTTTAAAGGGGAACATTATCACCAGACCTATGTAAGCGTCAATATATACCTTGATGGTGCAGAAAAAGACCTTTTTTTTTTTTTTAAACGATTTCCGAACTCTAAATGGGTGAATTTTGGCGAATTAAACGCCAAATGGGAGTTTGCCCAACCAGTCTACATGTGCTTTGTGGACTTGGAGAAGGCATTCGACCGTGTCCCTCGGGAAGTCCTGTGGGGAGTGCTCAGAGAGTATGGGGTACCGGACTTTCTTATTGTGGCGGTCCGCTCCCTGTATGATCAGTGCCAGAGCTTGGTCCGCATTGCCGGCAGTAAGTCGAACACATTTCCAGTGAGGGTTGGACTCCGCCAAGGCTGTCCTTTGTCACCGATTCTGTTTATAACTTTTATGGACAGAATTTCTAGGCGCAGTCAAGGCGTTGAGGGGTTCCGGTTTGGTGACCGCAGGATTAGGTCTCTGCTTTTTGCAGATGATGTGGTCCTGATGGCTTCATCTGGCCGGGATCTTCAGCTCTCACTGGATCGGTTCGCAGCCGAGTGTGAAGCGACCGGAATGAGAATCAGCACCTCCAAGTCCGAGTCCATGGTTCTCGCCCGGAAAAGGGTGGAATGCCATCTCTGGGTTGGGGAGTAGACCCTGCCCCAAGTGGAGGAGTTCAAGTACCTCGGAGTCTTGTTCACGAGTGGGGGAAGAGTGGATCGTGAGATCGACAGGCGGATCGGTGCGGCGTCTTCAGTAATGCGGACGTTGTACCGATCCGTTGTGGTGAAGAAGGAGCTGAGCCGGAAGGCAAAGCTCTCAATTTACCGGTCGATCTACGTTCCCATCATCACCTATGGTCATGAGCTTTGGGTCATGACCGAAAGGATAAGATCACGGGTACAAGCGGCCGAAATGAGTTTCCTCCGCCGTGTGGCGGGGCTCTCCCTTAGAGATAGGGTGAGAAGCTCTGCCATACGGGAGAAACTCAAAGTAAAGCCGCTGCTCCTTCACATGGAGAGGAGCCAGATGAGGTGGTTCGGGCATCTGGTCAGGATGCCACCCGAACGCCTCCCTATGGAGGTGTTTAGGGCACGTCCAACCGGTAGGAGGCCACGGGGAAGACCCAGGACACGTTGGGAAGACTATGTCTCCCGCCTGGCCTGGGAACGCCTCGGGATCCCCCGGGAAGAGCTAGACGAAGTGGCTGGGGAGAGGGAAGTCTGGGTTTCCCTGCTTAGGCTGTTGCCCCCGTGACCCGACCTCAGATAAGCGTAAGAAGATGGATGGATGGATGGATAAACGCCTTTCTGTTTATCGCTCTGGAGGGGATGACGTCAGAATGTGACGTCGCCGAGGTAATACAGGCGCCATTTTCATTTTCAATCCATTACAAACACAGGGTCTCAGCTCTGTTATTTTCCGTTTTTTTGACTATTTTTTGGAACCTTGGAGACATCATGCCTCGTCGGTGTGTTGTCGGAGGGTGTAACAACACTAACGGAGGGATTCAAGTTGCACCACTGGCCCGAAGATGCGAAAGTGTCTGCCGCCAGACCCCGTTGAATGTACCCAAGTCTCTCCACATTTTACCGGCGATGACAGACATGGCACAGAGGTGTATGGATAACCTGCAGATGCATTTGCAACCATAAAGTCAACGAAATCACAAAGGTGAGTTTTGTTGATGTTGACTTATGTGCTAATCAGACATATTTGGTCGCGGCGTGACTGTCAGCTAATCGATGCTAACATGCTACGCTAATCGACGCTAACATGCTACTTAAGGCAGACATGGCACAGATGTATGGATAACCTGCAGATGCATTTGTAACGATAAAGTCACAGAAATCACAAAGGTGAGTTTTGTTGATGTAGACTGCCAGCTAATCGATGCTAACATGCTGCGCTAATCGATGCTAACATGCTTTTTACCGGCGGTGCTAAACCAGACATGGAACAAAGATGTATGGTTACCTGCAGATGCATTTGCAACTATATTACGTTTCCTTCCACCCACATTTAATGCCAAACAAACACTTACCAATCGACAGATTTAAGTTGCTCCCGTGTCACAAGATGCAAAAGTCCTGATCGTTTGGTCAGCACATTTTACCGCCGATGCTAACGCAGCTATTCGGCCATGCTATGGCTATGAATAGCGTCAATAGCTTTTCGCTCAATAGCTTCAGTTTCTTCTTCAATACTTTCATACTCCAACCATCCGTTTCAATACATGCGTAATCTGTTGAATCGCTTAAGCCGCTGAAATCCGAGTCTGAATCCGAGGTAATGTCGCTATATCTTGCTGTGCTATTCGCCATTGTTTGTTTACATTGGCGCAAATAGCGAAAATCAAGCACTTTAAAGCTTTTTTTAGGGATATTCGGAGACCGGTAAAATTTTGAAAAAAAAAATCAAAAAATACAACATGCCACTGGGAACTGATTTTTATTGTTTTTAACCCTTTTGAAATTGTGATGATGTTCCCCTTTAACGCTACTTCCACATTTACCCATTCACACACACATTCACACACTGATGGAGGGAGCTGCCATGCAAGGCGCTAACCAGCACCCATCAGGAGCAAGGGTGAAGTGTCTTGCTCAGGACATGACGAGGTGGGGATTGAACCAGGGACCATCGGGTTTCGAACGGCCACTCTACCACTGCGCCACCTTCTCACTCCTGCGCTTACCAAATGCATGCGGTAAAAGCAAGCATGCGCTAATTATTTTAAAACCTCTTCTCAGTCCGGCACTTACCAAAAGCATGCAGTAAAAATTTGAGTGTGATGTAAGCTTGGACCTTAAATCCTACTGAATAGCTCTTAATCTTCTTCCCTTTATGAGATTTCAAATTACCGGTATTGAAATCAGCCTCTTCCATTTTGAAAATGATGACAGGGGAAGTGTCACTCGTGACGTCACGAGTTTGGTCCCTTAGTTACAAAAGTAACCAAAACAATTAGTTTTGCTGCGAAAGTTTGCCTGAATTACTGTAAATTTCAGACTATATCCCACTACTTTGTTTGGGGCCACAACCGGGGCCCCATGATCATGGATTTTAAAGAGATGTTTATTACTAAAATCCTTTAGTTAGAAAAGTAACCGAAACAATTAGTTTTGCTGTCAAAGTTTGTCTGACTTACTGTAAATTTCAGACTATATCCCGCTACTTTTTTCCCTACGCTTTGAACCTGCGGCTTATATATCGGTGTGGCTAATTTAGGAAGATGAATGCTTTATTATTGTCCATTGTTTAACATGTACAGGACATATGAGAACTGAAATTACATTTTCGGCACAGCCACACTAAGAGCAGACATACGTTACAGGGAGACAAGAACAGGACCGCCAACGGATCAGTCACATACGGCGCTCCTTTAAAAAGGTGTGAACTAGCGGATATTGGGAAAGGGGGTAAGAATAAAAATATCAGTCAAAGTCTGGACCCTCGGAAAAGGGTCCAGACTAAACAAGTTAGATATAATCATCACCCTGAAATGGAATCAAGCGGTGGTGAAGGCATTGGGTGGGGTGTGTGTTTGTATATATGCCCATTGTCTTTGGGTGGATTGGTGATGTGCCCATAGTTCCGGAGCCATTCTGCATGCAATTCAAGCAAAGTTTGACTTCCAGGTGTGGTTGAGGAGGGAAGGAGGTCAAAAGCGTCCATCTTTGAGAGTCCTCGAGGATGTTTTCAGAACAGCCTACTCCTGTTGTTGCAGCGTCAAGGCCATTCGAGGGAGTCAAATCGTATTTCAGGATTTTTGTTTTTCCGCGTCGATGTCGGCTCTCATAAACAATTTTCCCCTTTCAACAAGCTTCTCCATGATGTGATCCATCTTGCGATTCAGTTCAGAAATCGCCCCAGACTGTGATCCTACAGCCCGACCCAATCCTTCCATTGCGACAAACAGCCCTTGGGCCACTTGGGTGGCTGCCATCGTCTTAGGAACTTGACCATACACCAGAGCAATGCCCTGCCCAATCAGCAGGTGCCCCGGGATCATGGTTCCAAATAGGTACATGTCTTCCACGTCCTCGATGGAAAGGACTGGGAGGCACATGATTCTCCATTTGTCCCGGGAATATCTCACGTATCCTGCAGCAATGGATCCTTCAGGTCAGCCAGTCTCTCCCGAACCCCTTTTCCTCATCGAAAAGATTTTGTGAATTGAGTCGAGAGTCCAGCTAAGCAATTCCATTTCTGATGTTTAGATTTAGAGGCCAGCGTAAAGAAAGAGGCTTCAAAAAAAGTGTCGACAAGACTAGACGAAGAGAGCAAGCAAGGAGAAGACAGGAGGAGACAAAAATGTGACCGCCCTCACCAGAGGCAAGACAGAAAGTGCCCATCCATTTTCTACCGCTTATTCCCTTCTGGGATCGCGGGGGGCGCTGGCGCCTATCTCAGCTACAATCGTGCGGAAGGCGGGGTACACCCTGGACAAGTCGCCACCTCATCGCAGGGCCAACACAGATAGACAGACAACATTCACACACTAGGGCCAATTTGGTGTTGCCAATCAACTTATCCCCAGGTGCATGTCTTTGGAGGTGGGAGGAAGCCGGAGTACCCGGAGGGAACCCACGCATTCACGGGGGAGAACATGCAAACTCCAGACAGAAAGATCCCGAGCCTGGGATTGAACCCAGGACTGCAGGACCTTCGTATTGTGAGGCAGACGCACTAACCCCTCTGCCAAAGTGAAGTATTTTAAATATTTGAAGCAAATAATTTTCATAAAGCCCATGCAAATACACTGACTAGGTGACGAGTCTTTCCTGCTGTTTGAAGCTTTCAACCGGAAATAGAAGTGCCGTTCGTCTTCCTGCCGTCCGTAACATTTCTACTTGAAAAGATTAATCCTTCGTCACCCCAAGCGACATTTGTAAGTTTTACAATATAACCCAAACAATTCTTACTTACTTAAGCGTCCCATGTGAGTACGTGCTATCATAATGAAATCAGGTTAGCGTCGTTCGCATTAGCGAATATGCTAACACATTTAAAAGTGTTAGTATTATTATCTTGCTATGGCATTATTTTTCTATTGTTTCAGTTTCTCAAATTCATCACTGAATTCACCAAAACGTCGCGGTGGAGTTATTGAGTCCGTCTGATTGGAGAGCTAGCTTGCCCAGCTACTGGGTTCTGTTTTGTTTGATCAGCCGTTTTATTGCCCAGATATGTATATCTTATTAGTGATCCCCAAAGCCCAAAAAAAGTCTGCGGGCTGTAGAGCTTTTTCATTTCGGGCTCCAGTACTCTGGAATGCCCTCCCGGTAACAGTTCGAGATGCTACCTCAGTAGAAGCATTTAAGTCTCACCTTAAAACTCATTTGTATGCTCTAGCCTTTAAATAGACTCCCTTTTTAGACCAGTTGATCTGCCGTTTCTTTTCTTTTTCTTCTATGTCCCACTCTCCTTTGTGGAGGGAGTCCGGTCCGATCCGGTGGCCATGTACTGCTCGCCTGTGTATCGGCTGGGGACATCTCTGCGCTGCTGATCAGCCTCCTCTTGGGATGGTTTCCTGCTGGCTCCGCTGTGAACGGGACTCTCGCTGCTGTGTTGGATCCGCTCTGGACTGGACTCTCGCGACTGTGTTGGATCCATTATGGATTGATCTTTCACAGTATCATGTTCTCATAGTCATCATTGTCACCGACGTCCCACTGGGTGTGAGTTTTCCTTGCCCTTATGTGGGCCTACCGAGGATGTCGTAGTGGTTTGTGCAGCCCTTTGAGACACTAGTGATTTAGGGCTATATAAGTAAACATTGATTGATTGATTGATTGATATAAACATTTACAGAATATTTCTGTGTAAACAACTTATTTCACAACGTATATATCTGCGGAGTGTGTGTGGGCCCAGCCTACAGGGTGTTGTGATGCGTCTAGTGCAGTAGTTAGAGGGAAGGTTGCATGTCTACTTCCCACCTGCTTACTAACCTCTCGCTAACAGACACTGCCCCTGGCGAGCCCTCGTGGTGAACGGACAAGCAGCATTGTGCGTCAGTCTTCTCCTGCCAGTACACAGTCTCTCTTTCACCAAGACTCCTGTCAGGCCTTCCACGTGGCCACACACGGTAACTAGGGACCCGCAGCCCAAGGCAAACGTGGCGGGGGATGTCGGAGCTGCAGTGGCCTCCGGAGGCGTGATGCGCGGGCCCACTTTGTGGACACGCCCTGGCATCACCCAACCACTGCCCCGCTGCCTTGTGGGTTAGTCTGGGAAGACAAAAGGCTAGGGGAGCACACCCTGAGAGAAGAGCAAGTGCTGGTCGGAACACCATAGACCATGGGTGTCAAACTCTCGCCCGCGGGCCAAAATTGGCCCGCCATGTAATTTATTTTGGCCCTTGAGACAATATTAAATTAACATTAGAGCTGGCCCGCCGGTATTATACAGCGGCGGTGCATTCACCACTAATTCTAATACTTGCCAACCCCCACGATTTTCCCAGCAGACTCCCGAATTTCAGTGCCCCCTCACCCCCGAAAATCTACCGGGGCAACCATTCTCCCGAATTTACCCCGATTTCCACTCGGACAACAATATCAGTGGCGTGCCTTAAAGGTACTGCTTTTAGCGTCCTCTACAACCTGTTGTCATGTCCACTTTTCCGCCATACAATCAGCGTGCCGGCCCAGTCACGTAATATATGCGAATTCTACACACAAATGAATGCAAGCATACTTGGTCAACAGTCATACAGGTCACACTGAGGGTGGCCTTATAAACAACTCTAACACTGTTACAAATATAATGAAGGCTTCACGGTGGCAGAGGGGTTAGTGTGTCTGCCTCACAATGCGAAGTTACTGCAGTCCTGGGTTCAAATCCAGGATCGGGATCTTCCTGTGTGGAGTTTGCATGTTCTCCCGTGAATGCGTGGGTTCCCTCCGGGTACTCCGGCTTCCTCCCACCTCCAAAGACATGCACCTGGGGATAGGTTGATTGGCAACACTAAAATTGGCCCTAGTGTGTGAATGTTGTCTGTCTATCTGTGTTGGCCCTGTGATGAGGTGGCGACTTGTCCAGGGTGTAACCCGCCTTCCGCCCGATTGTAGCAGAGATAGGCGCCAGCGCCCCCCGCAACCCCAAAAGGGAATAAGCGGTAGAAAATGGATGGATGGACAAATATAATGATAAATAAATAAATGATAAATGGGTTGTACTTGTATAGCGCTTTTCTACCTTCAAGGTACTCAAAGCGCTTTGACACTACTTCCACATTTACCCATTCACACACACATTCACACACTGATGGAGGGAGCTGCCATGCAAGGCGCTAACCAGCTCCCATCAGGAGCAAGGGTGAAGTGTCTTGCGCAGGACACAACGGACATGACGAGGTTGGTACTAGGTGGGGATTGAACCAAGGATGCTCGGGTTGCGCACGGCCACTCTCCCCCTGCGCCACACCGTCCCTAAAATATGCACCACACTGTGAACCCACACCAAACAAGAATGACGAACACATTTCGGGAGAACATCCGCACTGTGACACAACATCAACACAACAGAACAAATACCCAGAACCCCTTGCAGCACTAACTCTCCCGGGACACTACAATATACACCCCCGCTACCAACAAACCTCGATTTTGCATGTCACTATAAAGTTATATGAGCCTTGCTTGTTCAATATTCAATGCAAAACTTGTTTTGGCCCACTCTGTATTTGAGTTTGACACCCCTGCCATAGACGGTCTTCCGACAGACTGGAGCTCCGGCAGCCTCCTGCAGCTGTGAGGAGATGCCCGTCGTCCTGGGTTTCCCTTGCCACCGGGTACAGCTCCCCATAGCGAAGAAGTGACGTCTGCGCGTCTCCCTCGCCGAAAAAGATCTCAACGGCGGAGTGGGCGGATGATGGTTGCATAGAAGCTCCACAACGGTCAAAAAGGTAGAAGAAGGCTGCAGCAAAGATGGGCCCCCAATTGCCTTGGTCTCCATGCCACTGGACCCTGGCATTCTCTTTGCCAAGGACAGTGTGGTGGCTGTCTGTGCACCAGTCTCCCAACTTTAAAAGATTCCACGCACAGGCGTTCTCCTGAAGGTAATCCCACCAACAGGAGGACAGTTATAGTTGTTTCGAGTGATCGCCAAAGATATATGTGGCTTATAGTGCGGCTAATATATGGCAAAATATGTTTTCTTCTACAATTAAATGGGTGCGTCTTATATACCGGTGCACTCTATAGTCCAGAAAATACAGCACATAAAGACCGAGAACCCCCTTTCAAGATTGCAAAATGGTTATCTTCTTGTTTGGCTCTCAACAAAGGCGGTCACAGGTCTCTCCCTCTCCCTTTCCTGCCTCTCCTGCTCTGTTTCTCTGGTCTCATCTTGTTTGGTCTTAGTTGTCTACAGATTCGGGGAGAACCTTCCTGTCCTGACGGGACGTCTGCTGCCGGATACATGAGTGACTCCCGAGTCCTGTGCTTAGCCTTGCTTCCCGTAGAGGACGTGGACGATATCTATCTACACACCCTGTTTCCATATGAGTTGGGAAATTGTGTTAGATGTAAATATAAACGGAATACAATGATTTGAAAATCATTTTCAACCCATATTCAGTTGAATATGCTACAAAGACAACATATTTGATGTTCAAACTCCTAAACATTTTTTTTTTTGCAAATAATTATTAACTGTAGAATATAATGCCAGCAACACGTGACAAAGAAGTTGGGAAAAGTGGCAATAAATACTGAGTAAGTTGAGGAATGCTCATCAAACACTTATTTGGAACATCCCACAGGTGTGCAGGCTAATTGGGAACAGGTGGGTGCCATGGTGGGGTATAAAAACAGCATCCGAAAAAATGCCAAGTCTTTCACAAGAAAGGATGGGGAGAGGTACACCCCTTTGTCCAACAATGCATGAGCAAATAGTCAAACAGTTTAAGAACAACGTTTCTCAAAGTGCAATTGCAAGAAATTTAGGGATTTCAACATCTACGCTCCATAATATCATCAAAAGGTTCAGAAAATCTGGAGAAATCACTCCACGTAAGCGGCATGGCCGGAAACCAACATTGAATGACCGTGACCTTCCATCCCTCGGACGGCACTGTATCAAAAACCGACATCGATCTCTAAAGGATATCACCACATGGGCTCAGGAACACTTCAGAAAACCACTGTCACTAAATACAGTTTGTCGCTACATCTGTAAGCGCAAGTTAAAGCTCTACTATGCAAAGCGAAAGCCATTTATCAACAACATCCAGAAACGCCGCCGGCTTCTCTGGGCCTGAGATCATCTAAGATGGACTGATGCAAAGTGGAAAAGTGTTCTGTGATCTGACGAGTCCACATTTCAAATTGTTTTTGGAAATATTCGACATTGTGTCATCCGGATCAAAGGGGAAGCGAAGCATCCAGACTGTTATCGACGCAAAGTTCAAAAGCCAGCATCTGTGATGGTATGGGGGTGTATTAGTACCCAAGGCATGGGTAACTTACACATCTGTGAAGGCACCAGAACCTTCGTATTGTGAGGCAGACGCACTAACCCCTCTGCCACCGTGAAGCCAGTTTATGAGTTTGAACATCAAAATATCTTGTCTTTTTAGTGCATTCAATTGAATATGGGTTGAAAATGATTTGCAAATCATTGTACAGTATTCCATTTATATTTACATCTAACACAATTTCCCAACTCATATGGAACTGTTTGTATTTGTATTTGAAACTGTGATAAGAAGGCATCGCTCTGGTATGATCGACAAAATCGGAAGGCGATGGCTCCCGTTCAAGGAGCCCAAAAGCTGCCAGTCAGCTGTTGACACTCAGACTTTATCAATCTCAGAATTGAATGGCAAATTAGATATCATCCCTGAGAAGTTTTCCGCTACACAAGGCGAAAGTATGATCAATTTGAGAGCCAGACTGAACAGTTTGATCAGACAAACCATTGGAATGTGCCTGCTTTCCCAAAACCACGAACAATCCTCAGCTCCAATTTGAACAAAGCCTTAGTGCTCTTTCTTTTTCCCCGTTATTATTAATTGTGTGAATGCTCCAAAACATTCACACATATGGTTATCTACATCAACATTCATCTATTTCTTCTTCTTCTTTTTCTCCAGATTTTGGCGCGCACTGCCTTCCACATTTTTCACCCCGTTCAAACCGTTCCAACTTCCAACTGTTCAGCCTGATCCGTAATCATGCGCTTTCGATTGACAAATTCCCAAAATTCCCAGATTTCCAAAAATTACAGGTTTTCCGGGACATTTTTCCCATTCACAATGAATTGGCCATTTTTCAAACTTCCACCATTTTCACATTTTTCAACTGATTCAAACCATTCCACCTTCAACATATCCCACTCATCCTGGAAATTCAAGCGATTATTTTTCCAAGTTCAAAATAATTCACGGAATTCCCAAAACTAAAGTTTTTTCAACCCTTTGTTTCTGTCGACTACTCTTTCCACATTTTTCAACCCATTCAACCATTCCACCATTAAAACATTCCTCTTCATCGGGAAAAAAAATAAAAGCCATTTTGGGGCGGCATAGCTCGGTTGGTAGAGTGGCCGTGCCAGCAACTTGAGGGTTGCAGGTTCGATTCCCGCTTGTGCCATCCTAGTTACTGCCGTTGTGTCCTTGGGCAAGACACTTTACCTACCTGCTCCCAATGCCACTCACACTGGTTTAAATGTAACTTAGATATTGGGTTTCACTATGTAAAGCGCTTTGAGTCACTTGAGAAAAGCGCTATATAAATATAATTCACTTCACTTCACTTTTAACTGCAAAAATTCCTGGTTTTCCCAAAATTCCAGGAATTCAGCATTACCATTTCTCAATTAAAAATGTTAGTACTTCAAGATTTCGCCACACCTCGTGTGTGTGTGTGTGTGACAATCATTGCTACCTTAACTTTACCTTTAATTTCTCGACCGATTTGAAAAATTCCAACACCAACTATTTTAGGAGAAAAAAAAAATCCTGCTTTTCCCCAAATTCCCACATTTCAATGACATTCCCATTGAAATGAATGGGACATTTTTCCAAGTTGCACAAATTCCCACATTGTTCAACCTATTCAAACCATTCCGACATCGACACATTTCACTCACCCTGGACATTCAAACTAACACTTTGCCAAGTTCCAAACCAAATTCCGTTTTTGTATGGAAATTCAAACCCTGCAACATTCAAACTACTCAACAACATTCATACTACAGTCTGTAAGTATTTGCTGTCGTCCAGAATTGAAGTGAAGTGAAATACATTTATATAGCACTTTTCTCTAGTGACTCAAATCGCTTTTACATAGAGAAACCTACGGCAGTGACTAGGATGGCGGAAGCAAGGATCGAACCTGGAACCCTCAAATTGCTGGCATGGCCATTGTTAGAATAATTGTATCTAAGTTATCACAAAACTTTGTGTTTCAACGAGTTGCCGGCGATAAGACAAAAGCTGTCTTTAATCCTACCAAGCAGAAGGCTTGCAAAACTCCACTATGTACAAACCTTGTTTCCATATGAGTTGGGAAATTGTGTTAGATGTAAATGTAAATGGAATACTATTATTTGCAAATCATTTTCAACCCATATTCAATTGAATATGCTACAAAGACAACATATTTGATGCTCAAACTGATAAACATTTTTTTTTATGCAAATAATCATTAACTTTATAATTTGATGCCAGCAACACGTGACAAAGAAGTTGGGAAAAGTGGCAATAAATACTGATAAAGTTGAGAAATACTCATCAAACACTTATTTGGAACATCCCACAGGTGTGCAGGCTAATAGGGAACAGGTGGGTGCCATGATTGGGTATAAAAGCAGCTTCCATGAAATGCTAAGTAATTCACAAACAAGGATGGGGCGAGGGTCACCAATTTGGAAGCAAATTGTCGAACAGTTTTAGAACAACATTCCTCAACGAGCTATTGCAAGGAATTTAGGGATTTTACCATCTACGGTCCGTAAAATGATCAAAAGGTTCAGAGAATCTGGAGAAATCACTGCACTTAAGCGATAATATTACGGACCTTTGATCCCTCAGGCGGTACTGCATCAAAAACCGACATCAGCGTGTAAAGGATATCACCACATGGGCTCGAGAACACTTAATAAAACCACTGTCAGTAACAAGAGTTGGTTGCTACATCTGTAAGTGCAAGTTAAAACTCTGCTATGCAAAGCAAACCCCATTTATCAACAACACCAAGGAACGCCGCAGGCTTCGCTGGGCCCGAGCTCATCTAAGATGGACTGATGCAAAGTGGAAAAGTGTTCTGTGGTCTGACGAGTCCACATTTCAAATTATATTTTGAAACTGTGGACATGGTGTCCTCCAGAACAAAGAGGAAAATAACCATCCGGATTGTTATAAGCGCAAAGTTCAAAAGTCAGCATCTGTGATGGTATGGGGGTGTATTAGTGCCCAAGGCATGGGTAACTTACACATCTGTGAAGAAACCATTAATGCTGAATGGTCCATACAGGTTTTGGAGCAACATATGTTGTCATCCAAGCAACGTTATCATAGACGCCCCTGCTTATTTCAGCAAGACAATACCAAGCCACGTGTTACAACAGCATGGCTTCGTAGTTAAAGTGTGCGGGTACTTTCCTGGCCCACCTGTGTCCCATCGAAAATGTGTGGCGCATTATGAAGCGTACAATACGACAACAAGACCCCGGACTGTTGAACAACTTAAGCTGTACATCAAGCAAGAATGGTAAAGAATTCCACTTTCAAAGCTTCAACAATTAGTTTCCTCAGTTCCCAAACGTTTATTGGTTGTTGTTAAAAGAAAAGGTGATGTAACACAGTGGTGAACATGCCCTTTCCCAACTACTTTGGCACGTGTTGCAGCCATGAAATTCTAAGTTAATTATTATTTGCAAAAAAAAAAGTTTATGAGTTTGAACATCAAATATCTTGTCTTTGTAGTGCATTCAATTGAATATGGGTTGAAAAGGATTTGCAAATCATTGTATTCCGTTTATATTTACATCTAACACAATTTCCCAACTCATATGGTAATGGGGTTTGTAGGATGGGAAGCAACAAGAAGGTGAATTGCAATCAACAGAAATATATTGTTTGACCCAAGAACAACAAAGCACCGCTTGTTTGAACTGTTTTACGACTTTTTCTGTGAACTGATTTACAACCTTTTCTTTGAACTGTTTTAATCCAAGGTGACGGCTGCTTATGACCCACATTCCTTAGAAACAGCTGTTGCCATGTAATCAGGGAAAGTCCAAATAAAAGAGGTGGCGTACAATTTTTCGCCAGAGCGTGCTTGAGACTGTACAAGAGTACAGCCCAGACGTTTCTCCTCAAATTGAGCCAAATTTAATTCTGTCTCTGTTTAATTCCTTGCTTCTTGTCTCGTTTAACAGATGTCATCAGTATTTGAACCTGACAGCCACTCTACCAACCGAGCTATACAGCAAATTCTGGTTTTGTTTACTTTCTAGCCAGTTCACTTTTGGTTTCGCTTTGCATTGCCTTCCCTATGCTTCAATGCCTTTTCTTTGCAGCACTCGCCTTTTGTTGAGTTTTCGTTTATGCATTGAATACATTTTTACCTGCACACTGTCTCCCAATGTTACCTGCATATTGGAAACACGATAAACAAAAACATATTTTTTCAAGGTTGTATTAGGTTGGGAAATGAACAAAATTCAATGGTCAAATCAACGTCAGAACCCGACATTGATTAAACGTTGTCAAAAAACATGTTGTTTCAATGTTATATTTGTACAATGTACGCAACAAAAGACTAAATAGCAAACACTAAATTGACTAGCCACACCATCTGCCATCTAACGTCTTGGACAAATGAGACTCCGAAATGTTATGACAAGACAATACACAGGAACTGCACAGTAGATATCATAATCAGCTTATTTTTAAATGTTAAAGTAAAAAACAATCATTTATATTCCAAATAAAACATTATTTATTAACACACACTGAAGTATCAAAAATTGGGACTGGTATCGATTCCCAGGTATCGGTTCAAATGAAAACGGTACCCATCCATTGAGTATGCCCAGGTATGAGTAAAGGTACCTCTGCCTGGAAAGCTTCAGAAAGAAAAACTTTATCTGCAATCTTAGGGGGGAAAGGAGTTTTAAAGAAATGAATCACAGCTTGAAAACAAAATGAACAGGTTGTGCTGACCTGCAGAACTACACTTTGGGATGGACTGTTTTCCCAGAAACTGGGACTTGAACACAAACATGTCCCGCTGGAAGGGAGCACGCAGGCTTTATCGCACAAGACGGTAATTTGTACGAGACGAGGCTGCTGGGGATAAATAGAATACAGGACCTCGACCGAGCAGTTCCTGAATCATGCTCATTCCATTTCTGCAGATTAATAACTACTCCTAATTAGTTTTGGAGAGTCAGAACAATTTCTAATCCAATTCCCATAGTTTGACGATTAGTCTTCCTCTCAGCTGCCGGGCTCAATCAATTTTCCGCGGCTGCTTCCAAGACTTGGTTCTCGCAGAGTTTTGGAGAATGAAGAATTTAGTTGGAGGTAGAGACGGGCGGCCAGGTGACAGAAAACAGAGTGAGAAAACATACAATTTGGTGCCCCAAAGAAGGAAGGTCCTGCAGAAGTGTTCAATGATGTTGCAAACTCGTGACTCCCATCTTGTTCATCCATTGAGTGAACCCTCCTGTGCCACACAGAAACATTTCTACATGTCTGCACTTATTCATTTCCTTCCTGTGGCATTCAAGTTCACTGCCTTTCTTTCAGTTGCTACCCGTCTGGCCTCTCCCAGCAGGCACAAGAAATTGATACAACATTGATTATACGTATGCGTCCTTTAAAAGGGACTTTGAAACAACAGTGGAAAGTAGTTGTATTCGTACTTTGAGAGAATGTTGAGGTTTAACGTTGGATCCACTTTGTTGGTTGGGAAATGACCAAATTTCAATGGTCACATCAACGTCAGAACCCAACTTTGATTAACGTCGTCAAAAAGCATGTTGTTTCAACGTTGTGTTTGTGTTGTATAAAATTGGTCGAAAAATGACCATAATTAAATGATCGAATCAACGCCACAACTTGACTTTGATTAAACTTTGTCAAAATGTTGTTTCAACGTTGTATTTGTGTGGTAGAATATTGGTTGGGAAATGACCAAGATTCAATGGTCAAATCAACGTCAGAACGCAACATTGATTAAATGTTGTCAAAAATCCTGTTCTTTCAACATTGTTTGTGTTGTAGAATAAACGCCGTTAAAAAGCATGTTATTTCAGCGTTGTATTAGTGTTGTAAAATATTGGTGGGGAAATGACCGAAATTTAAAGGTAAAATCAACGTCAGAGCCCAACATTGATTAAACGTTGTCAAAAAGATTGTTGTCTTAACGTTGTATTTGTGTTGTAAAATATTGGTTGGGAAATGACCAAGATTCAATGGTCAAATCAACATCAGAACGCAACAATGATTAAACGTTGTAAAAAATGCTGTTGTTTCAACATTTTTTGTGTTGTAGAATAATGGTTGGGAAATGACCAAAATTCAATAGTCAGATCAACGTCACAACCCGACATTGATTAAACTTTGTCCAAAAAGCATGTTGTTTCAATGTTGTATTAGTGTTGTAGAAAATTGTTTGGGAAATTGCCAAAATTAAATGTCAAAACAACAGAGCCCAACATTGATTAAACGCCATTAAAAAGCATGTTGTTTCAGCGTTGTATTTGTGTTGTAGAATATTGGTTGGGAAATTACCAAAATTCAAAGGTAAAATCAACGTCAGAACCCAACCTCGATCAAACATCATCAAAAAGCATGTTGTTTCAACATTGTATTTGTGTTATAAAATATTGGTTGGGAGACGACTAAAATTCAATGGTCAATGTCAGAACCTGACATAAATTATATGTTGTCAAAAAGCATGTTGTTTCAACTTTGTATTCGTGTTGTGGAATATTGGTTGGAAAATGACCAAATTTCAATGGTCAAATCAAGGTCAGAGCCCAACATTGATTAAACGTCCTCAAAAAGCATGTTGTTTTAACGTTATATTTGTGTTATAGAGTATTGGTTGGGAAATTACCAAAATTCAATAGTCAAATCAACATCAGAACCCAACATTGATTAAACGTTGTCAAAAAGATTGTTGTTTTAACGATGTATTTAGTTGTAGAACATTGGTTGGGAAATAACCAAGATTCAATGGTCAAATCAACATCAGCACGCAACAATGATCAAATGTTGTCAAAAATGCTGTTGTTTCAACATTGTTTGTGTTGTAGAATAATGGTTAGGAAATTACCAAAATTCAATAGTCAAATCAACGTCACAACCCGACATTGATTAAACGTTGTCAAAAAGCATGTTGTTTCAATGTTCTATTAGTGTTGTAGAAATTGGTTGGGAAATTGACAAAGTTAAATGTCAAAACAACGTCAGAACCCAACATTGATTAAACGTCGTTAAAAAGCATGTTGTTTCACTGTTGTATTTGTGTTGTAGAATATTGGTTGGGAAATGACTAAAATTCAATAGTCAAATCAACGTCACAACCCGACATTGATTAAACGTTGTCAAAAAGCATGTTGTTTCACTGTTGTATTTGTGTTGTAGAATATTGGTTGGGAGACGACTAAAATTCAATGGTCAATGTCAGAACCTGACATAAATTATATGTTGTCAAAAAGCATGTTGTTTCAACTTTGTATTCGTGTCGTGGAATATTGGTTGGAAAATGACCAAATTTCAATGATCAAATCAACGTCAGAGCCCAACATTGATTAAACGTCCTCAAAAAGCATGTTGTTTTAACGTTATATTTGTGTTATAGAGTATTGGTTGAGAAATGACCAAAATTCAATAGTCAAATCAACATCAGAACCCAACATTGATTAAACGTTGTCAAAAAGATTGTTGTTTTAACGATGTATTTGAGTTGTAGAATATTGGTTGGGAAATTACCAAGATTCAATGGTCAAATCAACGTCAGGACGCAACAATAATTAAATGTTGTCAAAAATGCTGTTGTTTCAATATTGTTTGTGTTGTAGGATAATGGTTAGGAAATTACCAAAATTCAATAGTCAAATATACGTCACAACCCGACATTGATTAAACGTTGTCAAAAAGCATGTTGTTTCAATGTTCTATTAGTGTTGTAGACATTGGTTGGGAAATTGACAAAGTTAAATGTCAAAACAACGTCAGAGCCCAACATTGATTAAACACCGTTAAAAAGCATGTTGTTTCAACGTTGTATTTGTGTTATAAAATATCGGTTGGGGGTTTGACTAAAATTAAATGGTCAACGTCAGAACCTGACATTGATTATATGTTGTCAATAAGCATGTTCTTTCAACTTTGTATTCGTGTCGTAGAACATTGGTTGGAAAATGACCAAATTTCAATGATCGAATCAACGTCAGAGCCCAACATTGATTAAACATTGTCAAAAAGCATGTTGTTTTAACGTTATATTTGTGTTATGGAATATTGATTGGGAAATGACCAAAGTTCAATAGTTAAATCAACGTCACAACCCGACATTGATTAAACGTTGTCAAAAAGCATGTTGTTTCAATGTTGTATTAGTTTTGTAGAAAATTGGTTGGGAAATTGGCAAAATTAAATGTCAAAACAACGTCAGAACCCAACATTGATTAAACGCCGTTAAAAAGCATGTTGTTTCAACGTTGCATTTGTGTTGTAAAGTATTGGTTGGGAAATGACCAGAATTCAATGTTCAAATCAACGTCAGAACCCAACCTTGATTAAACATCATCAAAAAGCATGTTGTTTCAACGTTGTATTTGTGTTATAGAATATTGGTTGGGACACGACTGAAAATTCATTGGTCAATGTCAGAACCTGACATTGATTATATGTTGTCAAAAAGCATGTTGTTTCAACTTTGTATTTGTGTCTTGGAATATTGGTTGGAAAATGACCAAATTTCAATGATCAAATCAACGTCAGACCCCAACATTGATTAAACCTTGTCAAAAAGCATGTTGTTTTAACGTCATATTTGTGTTATAGAGTATCGGTTGGGAAATTACCAAAATTCAATAGTCAAACAACGTCACAACCCGACATCGATTAAATGTTGTCAAAAAGCAAGTTGTTTCAACGTTTTGTTAGTGTTGTAGAAAATTGGTTGAGAAATTGCCAAAATAAAATGTCAAAACAACGTCAGAGCCCAACATTGATTAAACGCCGTTAAAAAGCATGTTGTTTCACTGTTGTATTTGTGTTGTGAAATATTGGTGGGGAAATGACCAAAATTCAAAGATTAAATCAACGTTCGAACCCAACATTGATTAAACGTTGTCAAAAAGATTGTTGTTTTCACGATGTATTTGTGTTGTAGAATAATGGTTGAGAAATGACCAAAATTCAATAGTCAAATCAACGTCACAACCCGACATTGATTAAACATCATCGAAAAGCATGTTGTTTCAACGTTGTATTTGTGTTATAGAATATTGGTTGGGAGACGACTAAAATTCAATGGTCAATGTCAGGACCTGACATTGATTATATGTTGTCAAAAAGAATGTTGTTTCAACTTTGTATTCGTTTCGTGGAATATTGGTTGAAAAATGACCAAATTTCAATGATCAAATCAATGTCCGAGCCCAACATTGATTAAACGTTGTAAAAAAGCATGTTGTTTTAACGTTATATTTGTGTTATAGAGTTTTGGTTGGGAAATGACCAAAAGTCAAAGGTAAAATCTACGTCAGAACGCAACAATGATTAAATGTTGTCAAAAATCCTGTTGTTTCAACATTGTTTGTGTTGTAGAATAATGTTTGGGAAATTACCAAAATTCAATAGTCAAATCAACATCACAAGCTGACACTGATTAAACGTTGTCAAAAAGCATGTTGTTTCAATGTTGTATTAGTGTTGTGGAAAATTGGTTGGGAAATTGCCAAAATTAAATGTCAAAACAACGTCAGAACCCAACATTGATTAAACATCATCAAAAAGCATGTTGTTTCAACATTGTATTTGTTATATAATATTGGTTGGGAGACAACTAAAATCCAATGGTCAACGTCAGAACCTGACATTGATTAAACGTCATCAAAAAGCATGTTTCAACGTTGTGTTTGTGTTGTCGAATATTGGTTAGAAAATGACCAAATTTCAAGGGTCAAATTAATGTTAGAACCCAACATTGGTTAAATGTCGTCAAAAAGCATGTTGTTTCATCGTTGTGTTTGTGTTGTAGAATATTGGTTGGAAAATTGCCAAAATTCAATGGTTGAATCAACGTCAGAACCCAACATTGATTAAACTATGTCAAAAAGTATGTTGTTTCAACGTTGTAGTTTTGTTGTAGAATATTGGTTCGGAAATTACCAAAATTCAATGTTGAATCAACGTCATTACCCAACAAAAAAGAATGTTGTTTCAATGTTGTTTGAGTTGTAGAATATTTTCGAAAAATGACCAAACTTCAATGGTCGAATCAACATCACAACTTGACATTGATTAAACGTCGTCAAAAAGCATGTTTAAACGTTATGTTGTGTTGTCGAAAATTGGTTAGAAAACGACCAAATTTCAGGGGTCAAATTAACGTCAGAGCCCAACATTGATTAAACGTCGTCAAAAAGCATGTTGTTTCAACGTTGTATTTGTGTTGTAGAATATTGGTTTCGGAAATAACCAAAATTCAATGGTCGAATCAACGTCACAACCCAACATTGATTAAACGTTGTCAAAAAGCATGTTTCAACGTTGTGTTTGTGTTGTCGAATATTGGTTAGAAAATGACCAAATTTCAAGGGTCAAATTAATGTTAGAGCCCAACATTGGTTAAATGTCGTCAAAAAGCATGTTGTTTCATCGTTGTGTTTGTGTTGTAGAATATTGGTTGGAAAATTGCCAAAATTCAATGGTTGAATCAACGTCAGAACCCAACATTGATTAAACGTTGTCAAAAAGTATGTTGTTTCAACGTTGTAGTTTTGTTGTAGAATATTGGTTGGGAAATTACCAAAATTCAATGTTGAATCAACGTCATTACCCAACAAAAAAGAATGTTGTTTCAATGTTGTTTGAGTTGTAGAATATTTTCGAAAAATGACCAAACTTCAATGGTCGAATCAACATCACAACTTGACATTGATTAAACGTCGTCAAAAAGCATGTTTAAACGTTATGTTGTGTTGTCGAAAATTGGTTAGAAAACGACCAAATTTCAGGGGTCAAATTAACGTCAGAGCCCAACATTGATTAAACGTCGTCAAAAAGCATGTTGTTTCAACGTTGTATTTGTGTTGTAGAATATTGGTTTCGGAAATAACCAAAATTCAATGGTCAAATCAACGTCACAACCCAACATTGATTAAACGTTGTCAAAAAGCATGTTGTTTCAATGTTGTTTGTGTTGTAGAATATTTTTGAAAAATGACCAAACTTCAATGGTCGAATCAACGTCATTACCCAACAAAAAAGAATGTTGTTTCAATGTTGTTTGAGTTGTAGAATATTTTCGAAAAATGACCAAACTTCAATGGTCGAATCAACATCACAACTTGACATTGATTAAACGTTGTCAAAAAGCATGTTTAAACGTTATGTTGTGTTGTCGAAAATTGGTTCGAAAACGACCAAAATTCAAGGGTCAAATCAACATCAGAGCCCAACATTGATTAAACGTCGTCAAAAAGCATGTTGTTTCAACGTTGTATTTGTGTTGTAGAATATTGGTTTCGGAAAAAAACAAAATTCAATGGTCCAATCAACGTCACAACCCAACATTGATTAAACGTGGTCAAAAAGCATGTTGTTTTAAAGTTGTTTGTGTTGTAGAATATTTTTGAAAAATGACCAAACTTCAATGGTCGAATCAACATCACAACTTGACATTGATTAAACGTCGTCAAAAAGCATGTTTCAACGTTGTGTTTGTGTTGTCGAATATTGGTTAGAAAATGACCAAATTTCAAGGGTCAAATTAATGTTAGAGCCCAACATTGGTTAAATGTCGTCAAAAAGCATGTTGTTTCATCGTTGTGTTTGTGTTGTAGAATATTGGTTGGAAAATTGCCAAAATTCAATGGTTGAATCAACGTCAGAACCCAACATTGATTAAACGTTGTCAAAAAGTATGTTGTTTCAACGTTGTAGTTTTGTTGTAGAATATTGGTTGGGAAATTACCAAAATTCAATGTTGAATCAACGTCATTACCCAACAAAAAAGAATGTTGTTTCAATGTTGTTTGAGTTGTAGAATATTTTCGAAAAATGACCAAACTTCAATGGTCGAATCAACATCACAACTTGACATTGATTAAACGTTGTCAAAAAGCATGTTTAAACGTTATGTTGTGTTGTCGAAAATTGGTTCAAAAACGACCAAAATTCAAGGGTCAAATCAACATCAGAGCCCAACATTGATTAAACGTCGTCAAAAAGCATGTTGTTTCAACGTTGTATTTGTGTTGTAGAATATTGGTTTCGGAAATAACCAAAATTCAATGGTCGAATCAACGTCACAACCCAACATTGATTAAACGTGGTCAAAAAGCATGTTGTTTTAAAGTTGTTTGTGTTGTAGAATATTTTTGAAAAATGACCAAACTTCAATGGTCGAATCAACATCACAACTTGACATTGATTAAACGTCGTCAAAAAGCATGTTTCAACGTTGTGTTTGTGTTGTAGAATATTGGTTGGAAAATTGCCAAAATTCAATGGTTGAATCAACGTCAGAACCCAACATTGATTAAACATTGTCAAAAGGCATGTTGTTTCAATGATGTTTGAGTTGCTCAACGTCAGGACCTAATTCCACAAGTTGTCAATGTTGTTTCAATGTCTTGTGCCTGCTGGACTTTATCCATCACCTCATCAGGGGGAGAAGCTGATAAAGTGAAGCGTCTGGCAGGCCAAGCATCATCACTTCCTGCCTGATAGACTGCATCCAATTGATCATCTCCCGATTGAAGACTTGAAGACAAAGGTTATCGCCACACAAATGTGGTTAAGGCGGCGAAGGGGCCAGGGATCTGCGACTGATCTAATCACCAACACAGCTAAGTTGATTATGAAAGCACGGGCGGTGTATAAAAGGCTGACGGTGCAGCGCGGCGGAGAGGATGGGGGTTGGGGAGGGGTACGCTTTCTCTGTGGCCACTTGATTAGGCACACCTCTTTCAAATTGGCCAAGTTAAAACCAGCTTTAGCATTAGCTTGTTAGCATAACCGGAAGTACTAAATCTCCCCGGGTAGTTTTTGGTGGAAAGACAAGGGGGACCTTATTTACCCGGGTTAAATGGCAAAGTTGCTGCCTTTGAAAGGGCCCTAAAATATGTTAGTATTATTGAAAAAGTATTGGTGATGGAAAAAGTGGTCACACTACACTTACTTTTTCAACTTTGTTACACTCTTTTTAACGTTGTTCATTACACACTTTTTAACTTTGGTCATTACACACTTTTTAACTTTGTTTATTACACCCTTTTTAACTTTTTTGATTACACCCTTTTTAACTTTGTTCATTACACCCTTTTAAACTTTGTTCATTACACCCTTTTTAACTTTGTTTATTACACCCTTTTTAACTTTTTTGATTACACCCTTTTTAACTTTGCTCATTACACACTTTTTAACTTTGTTTATTACACCCTTTTTAACTTTTTTGATTACACCCTTTTTAACTTTGTTCATTACACCCTTTTTAACTTTGTTTATTACACCCTTTTTAACTTTTTTGATTACACCCTTTTTAACTTTGCTCATTACACACTTTTTAACTTTGTTTATTACACCCTTTTTAACTTTGTTCATTACACCCTTTTTAACTTTGTTTATTACACCCTTTTTAACTTTTTTGATTACACCCTTTTTAACTTTGCTCATTACACACTTTTTAACTTTGTTTATTACACCCTTTTTAACTTTTTTGATTACACCCTTTTTAACTTTGTTCATTACACACTTTTTAACTGTGTTTATTACACCCTTTTTAACTTTTTTGATTACACCCTTTTTAACTTTGTTTATTACACCCTTTTTAACTATTTTGATCACACCCTTTTTAACTTTGTTCATTACACACTTTTTAACTTTGTTTATTACACCCATTTTAACTTTGTTTATTACACCCGTTTCAACTTTTTTGATTACACCCTTTTTAACTTTGTTCATTACACCCTTTTTAACTTTGTGCATTACATCCTTTTTTACTTTGTCCATTACACCTTTTTAACTTTTTTGATTACACCGTTTTTAACTTTTTTGATTACACCCTTTTTAACTTTGTTCATTACATCCTTTTTTACTTTGTCCATTGCGCCTTTTTTAACCTTTTTGATTACACCCTTTTTAACTTTGTTCATTACACCCTTTTTAACTTTGTTCATTAAACCCTTTTTAACTTTGCTCGTTACACACTTTTTAACTTTGTTTATTACACCCTTTTTAACTTTTTTGATTAAACCCTTTTTAACTTTGTTCATTACATCCTTTTTTACTTTGTCCATTACACCTTTTTTAACTTTTTTGATTACACCCTTTTTAACTTTTTGGATAACACCCTTTTTAACTTTGTTCATTACACCCTTTTTACATTTGTTCATTGCACCCTTTTTAGCTTTGTTCATTGCACCCTTTTTAGTTTTTTTGATTACACCCTTTTTAACTTGTTCATTACACCCTTTTTAACTTTATTAATTGCACACATTTTAACTTTGTTCATTACAGCCTTTTTAATTTAATTAATTACACACTTTTGAACTACTGTCAGGCTTTCCCCTGACAGTTTGTATATGTTTTAGTTTTTTCCTCTGCATTTGTCTGTTTCCTCTCTTTAGTATCTCCTGTCTTTAGTTCCTGTCTAGTGCTCTTATTTTGTAAGCTTCCTGTCTTGTTCTCTGAGCGCTGTGTTCCTCCTCAGCTGCGGCTGATTGGCACCTGGCCACACCCGTTGCCAATCAGCCTGCTCCTATTTGTACCTGCTTTGTCTTGTGTTAGTTGCTGGATCACTGTATTGTCGTTGCCACATATCACTCTTGTCGTGCTACGTGTCGTTTTGTTACAGCTAGTACCTGTCATGCTACATTTTGTCCTGGTCGCCGCAGCGGTAAGCTGTTTCTGTTAGCATTAGTTATTTCCAGTTTTTCTGTTTACTATCCACTGGCTTCCATGCTAAAGTTCCTTTTTGTTTACTAGCTTCCAGTGCTAGCTCTCTTAGTTTGTTATTCCGCCCACATGCATGCTTTTTGTTTGTTCTTGTTTAGTTTTAATTAAATCATGTTTTCATATTCTATGCCTGCCTCCTTCTCTGCATCTTGGGGTTCAACACCAACTAACCCTGACAACTACACCCTTTGTAACTTTGTTCTTTACACCCTTTTACATTTGTTCAGTACACACTTTTTAATTTGTTTCATTACACCTTTTTAACTTTGTTCATTACAAGCTTTTAAACATTTGTTCACTACACCCTTTTTAACCTTCTTCATTATACTGTTTTTAACTTTGTTCTCTACACCCTTTTTAAGTTTGTTCATTACACCCTTTTAATTTTGTTCATTACACACGTTTTAACTTTGTTCACTACACCCTTTTTAACTTTGTTATTTACACCCTTTTAACTTTGTTCATTACACCCTTTTTAACTTTGTTCATTACACTTTAACTTTTTTTCATTACAGCCTTTTTGACTTTGTTCATTACACCCTTTTTAACTTTGTTCATTACACACTTTTTAACTTTGTTCATTACACACTTTTAACTTTTTTGATTACACCCTTTTTAACTTTGCTCATTACACCCTTTTTAACTTTTTTCATTACACCCTTTTTAACTTTGTTCATTACAGCCTTTTTGACTTTGTTCATTACAGACTTTTTGACTTTGTTCATTACACACTTTTTAACTTTGTTCACTACACACTTTTTAACTTTGTTCATTACACCCTTTTTAACTTTGTTCATTACACTTTAACTTTTTTTCATTACAGCCTTTTTGACTTTGTTCATTACACCCTTTTTAACTTTGTTCATTACACACTTTTTAACTTTGTTCATTACACACTTTTAACTTTTTTGATTACACCCTTTTTAACTTTGCTCATTACACCCTTTTTAACTTTTTTCACTACACCCTTTTTAACTTTGTTCATTACAGCCTTTTTGACTTTGTTCATTACAGACTTTTTGACTTTGTTCATTACACACTTTTTAACTTTGTTCACTACACACTTTTTAACTTTGTTCATTACACACTTTTTACCTCTCTGTCTCAGGAAGTCGGTGAGTCGCCGAAACTTGTCCACTGTCACTTCCACCTTTTTTTAGGCTTATTGTGTTGTGGCTTTATGTTGTTGTGTTGTGGCTTTATGTTGTTGTGTTGTGGCTTTATGTTGTTGTGTTGTGGCTTTATGTTGTTGTGTTGTGGCTTCATGTTGTTGTGTTTTAACTATATGTTGTTGTGTTGCGGCTTTATATTATTGTGTTGTGGCTTTGTTATTGTGTTGTGGCTTTATGTTGTTGTGTTTTGGCTTTAAGTTGTTGTGTTTGGCTTTATGTTGTTGTGTTGTGGTCTTTATGTTTCCGTATTTTGACTATATGTTGTGGTGCTGTGGCTTTATGTTGTTGTGTTGTGGCTTTATGTTGTGTTGTGGCTTTATGTTGTTGTGTTGTAGCTATGCGTTGTTGTGGCTTTATGTTTTTTGTGTTGTGGCTCTATGTTGTTATGTTGTGACTTTATGTTTATGTGTTGTGGCTAAATGTTGGGTTTTTGGTTTATGTTATTGTGTTGTGGCTTTATGTTGTTATGTTGTGGCTTTATATTGTTGTGTTGTGGCTATACGTTGTGCTGTGGCTTTATGTGATCGTGTTGCGGCTTTATGTTGTTGTGTTGTGGCTTTATGTTGTCTTGTGGCTTTATGTTGTGTTGTGGCTTTATGTTGTTGTGTTTTGGTTTTATGTTGTTGTGTTTTGGCTTTATGTTGTTGTGTTGTGTCAGTACGTTGTTGTGTCGTGGCTTTATGTTATTGTGTTGTGGCTTCACTTTATTGTGTTTTGGCTTTATGTTGTTGTGTTGTGTCAATATGTTGTTGTGTCGTGGCTTTATGTTATTGTGTTGTGGCTTCACTTTGTTGTGTTTTGGCTTTATGTTGTTGTGTTGTGACTTTATGTTATTGTGTTGTGGCTTTGTTATTGTGTTGTGGTTTATAGTTTTGTTGTGGCTTTATGTTGTTGTGTTGTGGCTTTATGGTGTTGTGTTGTGGCTTTGTGTTATTGTGGCTTAATATTGTTGTGTTGTGGCTTTATGTTATTGTGTCGTGGCTTTTTTTGTTGTGTTTTGGCTTTATGTTGTTGTGTTGTGGCTTCGCTATGGTGTTGTGGTTTATAGTTGTTGTGTTGTGGCTTTATGTTATTGTGTTGTGGCGTTTTGTTGTTGTGTTTTGGCTTTATGTTATTGTGCTGTGGCTTTGTTATGGTGTTGTGGTTTATAGTTGTTGTGTTGTGGCTTTGTTATTGTGTTGTGTTTTTTAGTTGTGTTGTGGATTTATTTTTTGTGTTTTGGCTTAATGTTGTTGTGTTGTGTTTAGATGTTGTTGTGTTGTGGCTTTGTTATTGTGTTTTGGTTTATAGTTGTTTTTTTGTGGCTTTGTTATTGTGTTGTGGTGTTTTATAGTTGGGTTTTGGCTTTATCCTTCTGTTTTGGCTTAATATTGTTGTGTTGTGGCTTTGTTATTGTGTTGTGTCTTTGTTATTGTGTTGTGGTATTATGTTGTTGTGTTGTGGCTTTAGTGCTGTTGTTTTGTGGCTTTATGTTGTGTCGTGGCTTTATGTTATTGTGGCTTCATGTTGTTGAGTTGTGGCTTCATGTTGTTGTGCTGTGGCCCTATGTTGTTGTGTTGTGACTTTATGTTGTGTTGTGGCTTTAATGTTGTTGTTTTGCGGCTTCATGTTGTGTTGTGGTTGTGTCATTGTGGCTTCATGTTGTTGTGTTGTGGCCCTACGTTGTTCTGTTGCGGCCCTTATGTTGTTGTGTTGCGACTTTATGCTGTGTTGTGGCTTTAATGTTGTTTTTTTGTGGCTTTATGTTGTATTGTGGCTTTATGTCATTGTGGCTTCATGGTGTTGTGTTTTGGCTTCATGTTGTTGTGTTGAGACTTTATGTTGTTGTGTTGTTGCTTTATGTTGTTGTGTTTTGGTGTTTGTATTTTTTTGCGACTTTCCCCCCCTCCCCTAGAGAGTGTGGAGTGCATTATCACCACCTCGCTACCACCTGGAGGGTCCTTTAGTTGCCGCGCATATTTCATACCTCCTTCCAATTAATGGCAGACCATAATAGTTCATCAGAACGTTCCTCCTCGGCGAAGGGAATTTACCGCTAAGTGCCACTGCAGTTATTAATTATTGGGACGTACGGGTGTACAGGAGGTGTGGGGTCGCCACGGAGACGGTGACCCAGTTCGGTGAGGCCAGGAACAGGACATCACAGCCACGTTTAATCCACGCTAGAGGAATGTGTTGTCGCCACACCGTCTGTGGGAGGACTGCAGATTAGCGTGTAATCCTGCGCCGCGCGCGCACACACACACACACACACACACACACACACACACACACACACACACACACGCACACACACACACACACACACACACACACACACAAACACACGCACACACTGTCGAGCTCCTGTAAACAAGAATCCCGCCCACTGAAAGGGTGTGACTCTGCCCGGCTCAATTCAGAGCACCGTGACCGGGGGGGGGTCCGGGGGTCCGGTGTGTTTGCCCACTGCAAACGCCATCGGGACCAATTAGGGGCGCCGCGCAGAGTAAAGTGGTGCCGTGTGCCGCGCTTCACAGCCAGTTCAAAAGGGTCTCCCGCCCAGACAGTCAGTGGGGAGGAGGGGACGGGTTTGATATAGGGCAGAGGTCGGGAACCTTTTTGGCTGAGAGAGCCAAAAAGCCAAATATTTCAAAATGTATTTATGTAAGAGCCATATAATATATTTTTAACACTGAACAGAACTAAAAGTGTACATTTTTAAGTTAGACCAACATTTCTAGAGTATAATAGGTCTCTTATTCTTTGTAATAACGTTGTTATTCTGAAGCTAATTTAGGAGGGGGCGTGGCCTGCGGGTCTGCAGCGAAGCGGGGTGTTGCCAGGACTGGCATCGAAATCAATCAATCAATCAATGTTTACTTATATAGCCCTAAATCACTAGTGTCTCAAAGGGCTGCACAAACCATTACGACATCCTCGAAATCAGCGACAGCTGACAGCTGTGTGGGACGGCGTGGCGCAGTGGGGAGAGTGGCCGTGCGCAACCCGAGCATCCCTGGTTCAATTCCCACCTAGTACCAACCTCGTCACGTCCGTTGTGTCCTGAGCAAGACACTTCACCCTTGCTCCTGATGGGTGCTGGTTGGCGCCTTGCATGGCAGCTCCCTCCATCAGTGTGTGAATGTGTGTGTGAATGGGTAAATGAGGAAGTAGTGTCAAAGCGCTTTGAGTACCTTGAAGGTAGAAAAGCGCCATACAAGTACAACCCATTTATTTATTTATTTAAATGGCCCACCTGGGCCTTGTCAAAGAACCCCCCAAGAGGGCTAGCCCTACACTAACCAATAATAAATAAATTATTTCTTACCCTTAAGGTAACTTCTTGAACAGGTGCGGTAGAAAAAGGATCGATGGATTCAAATGCATGAGCATTTTTAACGTTATTTTTAACACTGTGATTACAAGTGGAATTATTCATTACTTATTGTGTTAAGCAATGTCAGCTCAGCTTTATCTGAGAGCCAGATGCAGTCATCAAAAGAGCCGCATCTGGCTCGCGAGCCATAGGTTCCCTACCCCTGAAATAGGGGATGAAGGTGAGTGTGTGCATGTACATCTGGGTACTGTTCAACAGCATCGCGGTTCACTAGAGTCATGTCTGGGACAGTAAGGATGTAGAGTGTCAGGGTCCAGTTCTGGGACCCCATCCCAGCTTAGACCCTTACTATGTTTACATGCACTAAAAAACACAATCTTGCGTGGATTCGTTTTGAAATTGGCCTTTTAAGGCCCCGTTTACACTGCACACCAAATCAGTTTGGATTTTTGTTGCCAGTCTAAACCTGCAAGGGACAAAAACTGCCCTTAGAAAAAGTGCAAAGGACAAAAACTGTCCTTTGGAAAAGTGCAAAAGGGCATCAACTAATTTGAAAAAGTGCAAAGGACAAAAATGTCCTTTAAAAAAGTGCAGGTGACAAAAGCCGTCCTTTGAAAAAGTGCAAAGGACAAAAACTCCTTCAAAAAAGTGCAGTTTTTGTCATTTTGTCCATTGTCCTTAAAAAAAATGCATTGGACAAAAACTATCCTTAAAAATGTGCAAAGGATAAAAACTATCCTTCAAAAAAGTGCAAAAGATAAAAACTGTTCTTTGAAAAAGTGCAAAAGGACAAAAACTGTCCTTCAAAAAAGTGCAAAGGACAACAACTGTCCTTCAAAAAAGTGCAAAAGATAGAAACTGTTTTTTGAAAAAGTGCAAAAGGACAAAAACAGTCCTTCAAAAAAAGTGCAAAGGACAAAAACTGTCCTTTAAAAAAGTGCTATGGACAAAAACTGTCCTTCAAAAAAGTGCAGGGGACAAAACTTGTCCTTCAAAATAGTGCAAAGGACAAAAACTGTCCTTCAAAAAAGTGCAGGGGACAAAAACTGTCCTTCAAAAAAGTGCAAAAGATAAAAACTGTTCTTGAAAAAGTGCTAAGTACAAAAACTGTCCTTTAAAAAGTGCAAAGGACAAAACTGTCTTTCAAAAGAGGACAGTTTTTGTCCTTTGCACTATTGTCATTTTGTCCATTGTCCTTAAAAAAAGTGCATTGGACAAAAACTATCCTTAACAATGTGCAAAGGACAAAAACTGTCCTTCAAAAAAGTGCAGGGGACAAAAACTGTCCTTCAAAAAAAGTGCAGGGGACAAAAACTGCCTTCAAAAAAGTGCAAAGGACAAAAACTGTCCTTGAAAAAGTGCTAAGTACAAACATTGTCCTTTAAAAAGTGCAAAGGATAAAACAGTCCTTCAAAAGAGGACAGTGTTTGTCCTTTGCACTTTTGTCATTTTGTCCAGTGTCCTTAAAAAAAGTGCATTGGACAAAAACTATCCTTAAAAATGTGCAAATGATAAAAACAATCCTTCAAAAAAGTGCAGGAGACAAAAACTGCCGTTCAAAAAAGTGCAAAAGATAAAAAACTGTTGTTTTGAAAAAGTGCAAAAGGACAAAAACGGTACTTCAAAAAAGTGCATAGGATAAAAAATATCCTCCAAAAAAGTGCAGGAGACAAAAACTGTCCTTCAAAAAAGTGCAGGGGACAAAATTGTCCTTCAAATAAGTGCAAAGGACAAAAACTGTACCTTGAAAAAGTTGCTAAGTACAAAAACTGTCCTTCAAAAAAGTGCACGGGACAAAAACTGTCTTTCAAAAAAGTGCAAAATATAAAAACTGTCCTTTGAAAAAAGTGCAAAGGAGAAACATCTGTCCTCGCAAAAAAGTGCAAAGGACAAAAACTGTCCTTCAAAAAAAGTGCAGGGGACGAAAACTGTCCTTCAAAAAAGTGCAAAGGACAAAAACTGTCCTTCAAAAAAGTGCACGGGACAAAAACTGTCTTTCAAAAAAGTGCAAAATATAAAAACTGTCTTTTGAAAAAAGTGCGAAGGAGAAACATCTGTCCTCGCAAAAAAGTGCAAAGGACAAAAACTGTCCCTCAAAAAAAGTGCAGAGGACAAAAACTGTCCTTCAAAAAAGTGCAAAGGACAAAAACTGTCCCTCAAAAAAATTGCAGGGGACAAAAAATGTCCTTCAAAAGAGTGCAGGGGACACAAACTGTCCTTCAGAAAAGTGCAAAGGACAAAAACTGTACCTTGAAAAAGTTGCTAAGTACAAAAACTGTCCTTCAAAAAAGTGCACGGGACAAAAACTGTCTTTCAAAAAAGTGCAAAATATAAAAACTGTCTTTTGAAAAATGTGCAAAGGAGAAACATCTATCCTTCAAAAAAGTGCAAAGGACAAAAACTGTCCCTCAAAAAAAAGTGCAGGAGACAAAAACTGTCTTTCAAAAAAGTGCAGGGGACACAAACTGTCCTTCAGAAAAGTGCAAAGGACATGTTCACAACTGAAAAAGAGTGCTGGATCAGACCCACAAGTCCTCCCAGGACGGACACCACCACTCACCTGAGCACCTCGTTAGGGTTGCCTGAGACGGGGGTCTTCTTGTCAGGAGCTCCGTGGCACTCGGACTTGAGCAAGGTGTGCGGCCCTCTGTCCATCATCATGGTGGAGGTCGCCATGGTGATGATAGCCACGCCGTCGCGGACGCGGGCCTCCAGGCCGTAGTCCCACTCGTCGTAGGACACGGACAGCAGCCCTGGGTGCGGGAGACAGAGAGCGCCGATCAGAGGGAGATCCAGAAGGCGGCAGACGGGTTTGTATGAACAGACGTTTGGGGAAGGGGCCGCAATGTGTGAGGTAAACAGAGCGAGATGGCGGAGAGAGAGAGAGAGAGAGAGAGAGAGAGAGAGAGAGAGAGAAGGGCCACAGATGGAGAGTTGATCGGGAGCTTTGGAAGTCCTGCCAAGAAGACAAATACTGTGTTTGTCCATCTGTCCCTCACACCTCCCTTTCTTAGTCTTTCTAGCCGTGCTGCTGCTGGCTGTGGGAACACCGCTCTCTCCTTCATGTGACCTTCAAATCGTCCGCTGAAGAAGCTCACTGTTCCGTGTCGCACTTTATTCAGTCCCCCCCCCCCCCCCCCCCCCCCAAACCCTCCCAGGATTCTGAAGGCTTTTACGGGCCCAAAACGCCTGAATCTGCGGCAGCTTTTCCAGAAAGTTGCTTTGTTTTGAAGGACAGTTTTTGTCCTTTGCACTTTTGTCCACTGTCCTTCAAAAAAGTGGAAAGGATAGAAACCGTCCTTCAAGAAAGTGCAAAAGAAAAAACCCGTCCTTCAAAAAAGTGCAAAGGACAAAAACTGTCTTTCAAAAAAGTGCAGGGGACAAAAACTTTCCTTCAAAAAAAGGAGCAAAAGATAAAAACTGTCCTTCAAAAAATTGCAAAGGACAACAACTGTCCTTTAAAAAAGTGCTGGGTACACGGACTGTCATTCAAAAAAGTGCAAAGGACAAAAACTGTCCTTCAAAAAAGCAGAAAAGATAAAAACTATATTTGAAAAAGTGCAAAAGGACAAAAACTGAGGTAACTGAGTGAGCTTTTGCACTTTTTCAAATAATAGTTTTTATCTTTTGCACTTTTTTTGAAGGACATTATTTGTCCCCTGCACTTTTTTGAAGGACAATTTTTGTCCTTTGCACTTTTTTGAAGGACAGTTTTTGTCCTTTTGCACTTTTTCAAATAATAGTTTTTATTTTTTGCACTTTTGTGAAGGACAGTTTTTATCCTTTGCACTTTTGTCCTTTTGTTTACTGCCCTTCAAAAAAGTCCAAAGGATAAAAATTGTCCTTCAAAAAGTGCATAGGACAAAAAATGTCCTTCAAAAAAGTCCAAAAAAAACCCCATGTCCTTCAAAAAAGTGCAGGGGATAAAAATTGTCCTTCAAAAAAATGCATAGGACAAAAAATGTCCTTCAAAAAAGTGCAAAAGAAAAAACATGTCCTTCAAAAAAGTGCAGGGGACAAAAACTGTCTTTCAAAAAAGTGCAGGGGACACATCGTCCGCTGAAGAAGCTCACTGTTCCGTGTCGCACTTTATTCAGTCCCCCCCAAACCCCTGGGATTCTGAAGGCTTTTACGGGCCCAAAATGCCAAAATCTGCAGCAGCTTTTCCAGAAAGTTGCGGGACAAGTTGCTTTGTTGTGAAGAACAGTTTTTGTCCTTTGCAATTTTTTGAAGGACAGTTTTTATCCTTTTTACTTTTTCAAAGAACAGTTTTTATCTTTTGCACTTTTTTGAAGGACAGTTTCTGTCCCCTGCATTTTTTTGAAGGACAGTTTTTGTCCTTTGCACTTTTTTGAAGGACAGTTTTGTCCCCTGCACTTTTTAGAAGGACGGTTATTTTCCTTTGCACTTTTTCTGCAGGACAGTTTTTGTCCTTTGTACTTTTTCAAAGAACAGTTTGTATCGTTTGCACTTTTTTTAAGGACAGTTTTGTCCCCTGCACTTTTTTAAAAGACAGTTTTTGTCCTTTGCAATTTGGTCCTTTTGTCCACTGTCCTTCAAAAATGTGCAAAGGATAAAAACTGTCCTTCACAAAAGTGCAAAGGACAAAAACTGTCCTTCAAAAACGTGCAAGGGACAAAAACTGTCCTTCCAAAAAAGTTTCAAAAGATAAATACTGTCTTTCAAAAAATTGCAAGGGAGAAAAACTGTCCTGCAGAAAAGGGCAGGGGACACAAACTGTCCTTCAAAAAAGTACAAAAGACAAAAACTGTACTTCAAAAAAGTGCAAAATAAAAACTATTATTTGAAAAAGTGCAAAAGGACAAAAACTGTCTTTCAAAAAAATGCAAAAGATAAAAACTATGGTTTGAAAAAGTGAAAAAGGACAAAAAACTGTCCTTCAAAAAAGTGCAAAAGATAAAAACTATCATTTGAAAAAGTGCCAAGCTCAGATCGACCGCTGAAGAAACTCACTGTTCCGGGTCACACTTTATTCAGTCCCCCCCAAACCCCCAGGATTCTGAAGGCTTTTACAGTCCCAAAATTCCAGAATCTGCGGCAGCTTACCCAGAAAGTTGCGGGACAAGTTGTTCTGTTTTAAAGGAAAGTTTTCGTCCTTTGCACTTTTTTGAAGGACATGTTTTTTCTTTGGCACTTTTTTGAAGGACAGTTTTTATCCTTTGCACTTTTTTGAAGGACAGTTGTTATCCCTTGCACTTTTTTGAATAATAGTCCTTTGCACTTTTGTCCTTTTGTCTACTGTCCTTCAAAAAAGTACAAAGGATAAAAACTGTTTTTAAAAAAAGTGCATAGGACAAAAACTGTCCTTCAAAAAAGTGCAAAAGAAAAAACATGTCCTTCAAAAAAGTGCAAAGGACAAAAACTGTCCTTCAAAATAATGCATAGGACAACAACTGTCCTTCAAAAAAGTGCAGGGGACAAAAACTGTCCTTCAAAAAGTGCAAAAGATAAAAACTATATTTGAAAAAGTACAAAAGGACAAAAACTGACACGGAATAGTGAGCTTTTGCACTTTTTCAAATAATAGTTTTTATTTTTTGCACTTTTTTGGAAGGACATTGTTTATCCCCTGCACTTTTTTGAAGGACAATTTTTGTCCTTTGCACTTTTCTGAAGGACAGTTTTTGTCCTTTGCACTTTTGTCATTTTGTCCACTGTTCTTCAAAAAAGTGGAAAGGATAAAAACCGTCCTTCAAGAAAGTGCAAAAGAAAAAAACCTGTCCTTCAAAAAAGTGCAAAGGATAAAAACTGTCCTTCAAAAAAGTAGAAAAGATACAAACTATATTTGAAAAAGTGCAAAAGGACAAAAACTGAGGTAACTGAGTGAGCTTTTGCACTTTTTCAAATAATAGTTTTTATCTTTTGCACTTTTTTTGAAGGACATTATTTGTCCCCTGCACTTTTTTGAAGGACAATTTTTGTCCTTTGCACTTTTTTGAAGGGCAGTTTTTGTCCTTTTGCACTTTTTCAAATAATAGTTTTTATTTTTTGCACTTTTTTGAAGGACAGTTTTTATCCTTTGCTCTTTTTTGAAAGACAGTTTTTGTCCTTTGCACTTTTATCCTTTTGTCCACTGTCCTTCAAAAAAGTGCAAAGGACAAAAACTGTCCTTCAAAAAAGTAGAAAAGATACAAACTATATTTGAAAAAGTGCAAAAGGACAAAAACTGAGGTAACTAAGTGAGCTTTTGCACTTTTTCAAATAATAGTTTTTATCTTTTGCACTTTTTTTGAAGGACATTATTTGTCCCCTGCACTTTTTTGAAGGACAATTTTTGTCCTTTGCACTTTTTTGAAGGGCAGTTTTTGTCCTTTTGCACTTTTTCAAATAATAGTTTTTATTTTTTGCACTTTTTTGAAGGACAGTTTTTATCCTTTGCTCTTTTTTGAAAGACAGTTTTTGTCCTTTGCACTTTTATCCTTTTGTCCACTGTCCTTGAAAAAAGTGCAAAGGACAAAAACTGTCCTTCAAAAAAGTAGAAAAGATAAAAACTATATTTGAAAAAGTGCAAAAGGACAAAAACTGAGGTAACTGAGTGAGCTTTTGCACTTTTTCAAATAATAGTTTTTATCTTTTGCACTTTTTTTGAAGGACATTATTTGTCCCCTGCACTTTATTGAAGGACAATTTTTGTCCTTTGCACTTTTTTGAAGGACAGTTTTTGTCCTTTTGCACTTTTTCAAATAATAGTTTTTATTTTTTGCACTTTTTTGAAGGACAATTTTTGTCCTTTGCACTTTTTTGAAGGACAGTTTTTGTCCTTTTGCACTTTTTCAAATAATAGTTTTTATTTTTTGCACTTTTTTGAAGGACAGTTTTTATCCTTTGCTCTTTTTTGAAAGACAGTTTTTGTCCTTTGCACTTTTATCCTTTTGTCCACTGTCCTTCAAAAAAGTGCAAAGGACAAAAACTGTCCTTCAAAAAAGTAGAAAAGATAAAAACTATATTTGAAAAAGTGCAAAAGGACAAAAACTGAGGTAACTGAGTGAGCTTTTGCACTTTTTCAAATAATAGTTTTTATCTTTTGCACTTTTTTTGAAGGACATTATTTGTCCCCTGCACTTTATTGAAGGACAATTTTTGTCCTTTGCACTTTTTTGAAGGACAGTTTTTGTCCTTTTGCACTTTTTCAAATAATAGTTTTTATTTTTTGCACTTTTTTGAAGGACAATTTTTGTCCTTTGCACTGTTTTGAAGGACAGTTTTTGTCCTTTTGCACTTTTTCAAATAATAGTTTTTATTTTTTGCACTTTTTTGAAGGACAGTTTTTATCCTTTGCTCTTTTTTGAAAGACAGTTTTTGTCCTTTGCACTTTTATCCTTTTGTCCACTGTCCTTCAAAAAAGTGCAAAGGATAAAAACTGTCCTTCAAAAAAGTGCATAGCACAAAAAATGTCCTTCAAAAAAAGTGCGAAAAAAACCCATGTCCTTCAAAAAAGTGCAGGGGATAAAAATTGTCCTTCAAAAAAGTGCATAGGACAAAAAATGTCCTTCAAAAAAGTGCAAAAGAAAAAACATGTCCTTCAAAAAAGTGCAGTGGACAAAAACTGTCCTTCAAAAGAGTGCAGGGGACACAAACTGTACTTAAAAAAAGTGTATAGGACAAAAACTGTCCTTCAAAAAAGTGCAGGGAGACAAAAACTGTCCTTTAAAAAGTGCAGGGGACACAAACTGTCCTTTAAAAAAGTGCAGGGGGACACAAACTGTACTTCAAAAAAGTGCAAAGGAAAAAAACTGTCCTTCAAAAAAGTGCAAAGGACAAAAGTTCCTAACCCCCGTAAATCCCCAGGATTCTGAAGGCTTTTACAGGCCCAAAATGCCAGTATCTGCGGCAGCTATTCCAAAAAGTTGCGGGACAAGTTGGTTTGTTTTGAAGGACAGTTTTGGTCCTTTGCACTTTTTTGAAGGACATGTTTTTTTTTTGCACTTTTTTGAAAGTCAGTTTTTGTCTTTTGCACTTTTGTCCTTCGTCAAGTTGCAAGTTACAAGTTGCTTTGTTTTGAAGTGGTCACATTCATCCATTTTCTACTGCTTGTCCCTTTTGGGGTCGCGGGGGGGGGTGCCACAGAAGCCTATATCAGCTACAATCAGGTGGAAGGCGGCGTACACCATGGACAAGTCGCCACCTCATCACAGGGCCAACACAGATAGACAGCATCATGATTTATTTTCAACAAAACCAGTGAAGTTGGCACGTTGTCCATCCATTTCCTACAATTTGTCCCTTCCGGGGTAGCGGGGGCTGCATTCGGGCGGAAGGCGGTGTACACCCTGGACAAGTCGCCATCTCATCACATGGCCAACACAGATAGATAGCAACATAATTTATTTTCTACAAAACCCCAAACCCAGTGAAGTTGGCACGTTGTCCATCCATTTTTCTACCGCTTGTTCCTTTCGGGGATGCGGGGGGTTGCTGGAGCTTTTCTCAGCTGCATTCGGGCAGAAGGCAGAGTACACCCCGGACAAGTCGCCACCTCATCACAGGGCCAACACAGATAGACAGCATCATGATTTTTTTTCTACAAAACCCCAAAACCAGTGAAGTTGGTATGTTGTCCATCCATTTTCTACCCGCGTGTCCCTTTCAGGGTCGCGGGGGGTGCTGGAGCCTATCTCAGCTACAATCAGGCGGAAGGCGGCGTACACCATGGACAAGTCGCCACCTCATCACAGGGCCAACACAGATAGACAGCATCATGATTTATTTTCAACAAAACCAGTGAAGTTGGCACGTTGTCCATCCATTTTCTACAATTTGTCCCTTCCGGGGTAGCGGGGGCTGCATTCGGGCGGAAGGCGGTGTACACCCTGGACAAGTCGCCATCTCATCACATGGCCAACACAGATAGATAGCAACATAATTTATTTTCTACAAAACCCCAAACCCAGTGAAGTTGGCACGTTGTCCATCCATTTTTCTACCGCTTGTTCCTTTCGGGGATGCGGGGGGTTGCTGGAGCTTTTCTCAGCTGCATTCGGGCAGAAGGCAGAGTACACCCCGGACAAGTCGCCACCTCATCACAGGGCCAACACAGATAGACAGCATCATGATTTTTTTTCTACAAAACCAGTGAAGTTGGTATGTTGTCCATCCATTTTCTACCCGCTTGTCCCTTTCAGGGTCGCAGGGGGTGCTGGAGCCTATCTCAGCTACAATCAGGCGGAAGGCGGGGTACACCCTGGACAAATCGTTACATTATCACAAGGCCAACACAGATAGACAGACAACATTCAAACACTAGGGGCAATTTAGTGTTGCCAATCAACCAATCAATCAACCAGGTGCATGTTTTTGGAGGTGGGAGGAAGCCGCAGTACCTGGGGGGAACCCACGCAGTCACGGGGAGAACATAAAAACTCCACACAGAAAGATCCCGAGCCCGCGATTGAACTCAGGACCTTGGTATTGTGAGGCACATGCACTATCCCCTACACCACCATGCTGTAAATGGTAAATAAAAACAGAATACAATGATTTGCTAATCCTTTACCTTATATTCAATTGAATAGACTGCAAAGACAAGATATTTAACATACAAACTGGGGAACGTTGTTATTTTTTGCAAATGTTAGCTCATTTGTTTCAAAAAGACCGATAAAGTTGAGGAATGCTCATCAAACACTTATTTGTAAGATCCCACAGGTGAACGGGCTGATTGGGAATAGGTGGCTGCCATGATTGGCTATAAAAGTAGCTTCCACAAAATCCTCAGTCATTCACAAACAAGGACATGCGAGGGTCCCCACTTTGTCAACAAATGCCTGAGCAAATCGTCCAACTGTCTCAGAACAACATTTCTAAACCAGCTATTGCAAGGAGTTTAGGGATTTCACCATCTACGCTCCGGGATATCGTCAAAAGGTTCAGAGAATCTGGAGAAATGTTGACATCCAAGCAACATTATCATTGACGCCCCTGCTTATTTCAGCAAGACAATACCAAGCCAAGTGTGGCTTCATAGTAAAAGAGTGCCGGTACTAGACTCGCCTGCCTGTAGTCCAGACCTGTCTCTCATTGAAAATGTGTGGCGCCTAAACCACCACAACGGAGACCCCGGTCTGTTGAACAACTTTTGCAAGGAATTTGGGGATTTCACCGTCTACAGTCCATAATATCATCAAAAGGTTCAGTGAATTTGAAAAAAATCACTTCATGTAAGCAACAAGGCCAAAAACCAACATTGAATGCCCGTGACCTTTGATCCCTCAGGCGGTAATAAATCAAAAAGTGACATCAGTGTGTAAAGGGTATCACCGCATGGGCTCAGGAACACTTCAGAAAACCACAGTCAGTAACTACAGTTTGGTCCTTACATCTGCAAGTGCAAGTTAAAACTCAACTATGCAAAGCGAATGCCATTAATCAACAGCACCCGGAAACGCCGCCGTTTTCGCTTTGTCCGAGCTCATCTATGATGGACTCATGCTAAAGTTATGTGGTCTGACAAGTCCACATTTCAAATAGTTTTTGGAAACTGTGGATGTTGTGTCCTCCGTATCGAAGATGAAAAGAACCATCCGGGTTGTTATAGGCGCAATGTTGAAAAGGCAGCATCTGTGATGGTATGGGGGTGTATTAGTGCCCAAGGCATGGGTAACTTACACATCTGTGAAGGCACCATTAATGCTGAAAGGTACATACAGGTTTTGGAGCAACATATTTTGCCATTCAAGCAACGTTATCATGGACGCCCCTGCTTATTTCAGCGAGACAATGCCAAGCCACATGTTACACAACGTGGCTTTGTAGTAAAAGAATGCGGGTACTAGACTGGCCTGCCAGTAGTCCAGACCTGTCTCCCATTGAAAATGTGTGGCACATTATGAAGCCTAAAATACCACAACAGAGACCCCGGACTGTTAAACAACTTAAGCTGTACATCAAGCAAGAATGGGAAATAATTCCACCTTAAAAGCTTCAAAAATGTGTCTCCTCAGTTCCCAAACGTTTACAGAGTGGTGTTAAAAGGAAACGCCACGTAACACAGTGGTAAAAATGCCCCTGCGACAACTTTTTTGCAATATGTTGCTGCCATTAAATTTTAAGTTAATGAACTTTTGCAACAACACATTAATTTTCTCAGTTCGAATGTTAAACATCTTGTCTTTGCAGTCTATTCAATTGAATACAAGTTGAAAAGGATTTGTATAGTATTCTGTTTTTATTTACCATTTACACAACGTGCCGACTTATATATATATATATATATATATATATATATATATATATATATATATATATATATATATATATATATATATATATATACAGTAGATGCAGAGATGTGTGTATGTACATATATATGTATATATATATATATATATATATATATATATATATATATATATATATAATACATATGTTCATATGTATATGTACATACATATGCCTATTTACCTACATATATTTATATATACACATAAATACATGCACACACACAAGTATATATATACATATATATATATATATATATATATATATGTATATATATATATATATATATATATATACATATATATATGTGTGTGAATGTATTTATGTGTATATATAAATATATGTAGGTAAATAGGCATATGTAAGTACATATACATATGAACATATATATATATATATATATATATATATATATATATATATGTGTGTGTGTGTATATAAGTATATGTATGTAAATATGCATATGTACGTACATATACATATGAACATAAATGTGTATGTATGTACGTGTATATACAAGATATATATGTATATATATGTATGTATATGAAGACATATATATATATATATATATATATATATATATATATATATATATAAATTTATATGTATATATATGTATTTTTTTACTTATTTTTTTTAATGTAATAATTTTTTAAAGGACATTTCTAGGACATTCTAAATCAATTCATGGATTTCAGAAATCTAAAAAAAAAAATCATAGGATATCAACAATTTTTTATTATAATCCTTTTTTATGTTACATTTTTCAGACTCTTTTAATCAATTCATAGATTTCAAAAATCTAAAAAAAAGTAAAAAAAATATAATCATTTTTAAGGGAAATTTTAAGGACTTTCTAAATCGATTCATACATTAAAAAAAAACTACTACAAGAATATCAACATTTTTTTATCATAATATTTTTTTTATATCACCGCATGTAAGCAGCAAGGCAAAAAACCAACATTGAATGCCCCGTGACCTTTGATCCCCTCAGGCGGTACTAAATCAAAAAGTGACATCAGTGTGTAAAGGATATCACCACATAAGCTCAGGAACACTTCAGAAAACCACTGTCAGTAACTACAGTTTGGTCCCTACATCTGCAAGGGCAAGTTAAAACTCTACTATGCAAAGCGAATGCCATTAATCATGTATTAAGTAATATTTGTTAATGTAATTTTTTAATAGCAATTATGAATCCGAATTTCTATTCGGATGTGAATCAAATTTTATTTATTCCCGTTTGTTTGTCGTTGTTTTAAACAGCCAATTAAGAGGCCGGCGAACAGCTGCCGTTGTGTTGCCCGGGCTCATCTTCACACTGACACCTGACAAGTCGGTGTTGTGACATCTCCACATGCCCTGAGAGATATATGAACACACACACACACACACACACACACACACACACACACACACACACACACAAACACACACACACACACACACACACACACACACACACACACAAAGCCCCACTTCCTGGGTGCAGACACAGCAGCCACCACACAAAAGGTGTGGCACATATGATATATACACATTAGAAAATGGAAAGGGAGTCACTCAAGGCAATGAGCAATGGAGAGCGAGAGAGTGTTGGAGACGTGTCAACAGTGTGCCTGGAGGAAGAGAGCTGTCAGCGGCGAGGCCCCATGAGGCGGGCACTTTGCCAGGAAGCCTGTCTATTTCCGAGCGCTGACATACTAGTGAACTGGCTGACATGTGGCCCTACTGTCACATGGATGCACCCGGAGTAGGGGACCATTACAAAGAGAGAAAGGCGGCTGCATAAACCACTTTGATGGCCATGCGGTCTTCAAAAGGGTCCTGACTGACCCTGATCCCAAAGGTGATTGGCACTGGCCCCTCCCCAAAATGATCACTTAGGCCTCCATCCATCCATCCATCCATCATCTTCCGCTTATCCGAGGTCGGGTCGCGGGGGCAGCAGCCTAAGCAGGGAAGCCCAGACTGTCCTCTCCCCAGCCACTTCATCCAGCTCTTCCCGGGGGATTCCGAGGCGTTCCCAGGCCAGCCGGGAGAGATAGTCTTCCCAACGTGTCCTGGGTCTTCCCCGTGGCCTCCTACCGGTTGGACGTGCCCTAAACACCTCCCTAGGGAGGCGTTCGGGTAGCATCCTGACCAGATGCCCGAGCCACCTCATCTGGCTCCTCTCGATGTGGAGGAGCAGCGGCTTTACTTTGAGTTCCTCCCGGATGGCAGAGCTTCTCACCCTATCTCTAAGGGAGAGCCCCGCCACCCGGCGGAGGAAACTCATTTCGGACGCTTGTATCCGTGATCTTATCCTTTCGGTCATGACCCAAAGCTCATGACCATAGGTGACCGGTAAATTGAGAGCTTTGCCTTCTGGCTCAGCTCCTTCTTCACCACAAGGGATCGGTACAACGTCCGCATTACTGAAGACGCCGCACCGATCCGCCTGTCGATCTCACGATCCACTCTTTCCCCACTCGTGAACAAGACTCCTAGGTACTTGAACTCCTCCACTTGGGGCAGGGTCTCCTCCCCAACCCGGAGATGGCACTCCACCCTTTTCCGGGCGAGAACCATGGACTCGGACTTGGAGGTGCTGATTCTCATTCCGGTCGCTTCACACTCGGCTGCGAACTGATCCAGTGAGAGCTGAAGATCCCGGTCAGATGAAGCCATCAGGACCACGTCATCTGCAAAAAGCAGAGACCTAATCCTGCAGCCACCAAACCGGAACCCCTCAACGCCTTGAATGCGCCTAGAAATTCTGTCCATAAAAGTTATGAACAGAATCGGTGACGAAGGACAGCCTTGGCGGAGTCCAACCCTCACTGGAAACGTGTTAGTGTTCCAACTAACGTGGGATCAGACTCCTCAGCCTTCCCGGTAAGGTTTATTCAAGTGTACTGGAGAGGAGGTTACATCGGATAGTCAAACCTCAGATTCAGGAGGAACAGTGTGGTTTTCGTCCTGGTCGTGGAACTGTGGACCAGCTCTAAACTCTGGGCAGGGTTCTTGAGGGTGCATGGGAGTTTGCCCAACCAGTCTACATGTGCTTTGTGGACTTGGAGAAGGCATTCGACCAAGTCCCTAGGAAGTCCTGTGGGGAGTGCTCAGAGAGTATGGGGTACCGAACTGTTTTATTGTGGCGGTCCGCTCCCTGTATGATCAGTGTCAGAGCTCGGTCCGCATTGCCGGCAGTAAGTCGGACACACTTAGGCCTAACGATTCATTATTTTCTGTAGGACAGATTTTTCCACGTATATCTTGCGGGCGTAACATACTTATCCCCGTGTCATGTTGATAAATTGAGTTTTCGAAATAGCTCAAGAATGTTGTTTATGCTCTAACCTTCGAGCGTACAAAAAAAGATAATAAATGAGGTATAACTCAAACGTGATAAATACCGCGGCGTGTTGCAGAAGCCATTATGTGCCGTCAATTAATGGTGACTATTTGTCATGACTTAATCCTACGAGGTCAATAATGGCAGATTTCATCAATGGAAGTCATTATCAAAATGGCAACTGTCTTTTAACTGATGGGGCTCATTTTCAAGTCTCTCACTTTGTGTGTGTTTTTTTTTTTTTTTTGTGCTAGCAGATGAATGTACTGCCACAAATAAATGACAACATGATTCATAAACAAGCCCGGGTTTGGAGGGTGTGACGATACGGCCGCATGGTAGCGATAAGACGCGGAGGACAGCAGGCGTGCGGGTATAAGGTATTTAATATACCGTATTTCCTTGAATAGACATGTAATATGCACCAGCCTTGAATTACTGCCGGCTCGAACTCGCTCCCCAAATTTATTAGCGCATGCTTACTTTTGACGTCACGAGTGACGCTTCCCCTGTCGTCATTTCCAAAATGGCAGAGGAGTTATTTTTTTGCTTTTACTATGTGTAAACCAGGGGTCTTGTTCCACAGCCATACAGATCACATTGATGGCTGTGATATAAACAACTTGTCTTTAACACTCTTACTAATATGCACCACACTCTGTGAACCTGTCAGGCTTGGACTTGGTCTTGGTTTGTTTTCCCGAGGTGCAAAGCGAATGGAGTGGAAACGGCGTGAAGGTAAAGACATGTTTATTTTAACACTAATAACCTAAAAACAGGAACAAACAAAAAGCGCTCACAATGGAGGTACACAACTTGGGCTACGAAACAAAAGACTAGCACAAAGGCTATAAACTATAAACATGAAACAAAAACACTTGCGCAGTGGCATGAATAACAAAAACTTACGTGGACAAAATGGACAGCATTGCAAGGCAAGAAGCAGATAATCGGGGGCGTCAATGAGGTGATGTTGCCAGACTGACTACCTGGTAACTGTGGCTTAAATAATGAACATAAGTGAAAACAGGTGTGAGACAAGACAGGTGAACTGATTGGTTGTCATGCTAACAAAACAGGGAGCGAAAAAAAAAGGAACTTACAGTCCAAAGGTCAAAAGCACCTGGTAATCCTAGGCAGTCTCTCACCCAAGTACTAAACAGGCCAGACACTACTTAGCTTTGAGAACAGATGAGATTGGGGAAGCTCAGGGTAGTATGGCCATACAAGACTCATGATCAGACATGACAGATGAAAACTAAATCAGTTGGCATGGTAAAAAGACAAACAGTGAAATGCAAAACAGAACTAAATGTCCAAAAAACTAAACATAGCATGACCAAAACAAAACATGAACCATAGGCGTGACAGAACCCACACTTAACACATTTCTGGAGAACATGGGCTCTGTAACACATTATAAACGCAACATAAGAATTACCCAGAATTCCAATGCACCCATGACTCTTGGCTATGTTATACACCCCGCTAGCACCAAACACTGCATACACCCCCCGCCCCCCCCTCCTCTCCGTGCGCCGGTTGAGGTGGCCGGGGTTGGGGGCGTGTGTATAATATAGCCAAGAGTCATGGATGCATTGGGATTCTGGTTAATTCTTATGTTGCGTTTATAATGTGTTACAGAGCCCATGTTCTCCAGAAATGTGTTTGGTGTGGGTTCACAGAGTGTGGCGCATATTAGTAAGAGTGTTTAAGTTGTTTATATCACAACCATCAGTGTAAAAGGTATGGCTGTTGACCAAGTATGCATTGCAATCTCGTATGAGAAGCAACGATATGCATGTGTCCGACCGGCACGCAAATAGCATGGTGTTGAGCAGTGGTTCCCAACCACCGGGCCGCAACCGCAGAAGAATTATTTATTTTTATTCATTTATTTAGATCACACTCAATTTTTTGCTGCATGCTATTTGGTAAGCGCAGGGGTGAGAAGAGGTTTTAAAATTATTAGTGACTGCTTACTTTTACTGCATGCCTTGAATAAGCGCAGGAGTTAGACAAGGTTTTAAATTAATTAGCGCCCCGGCGGCAATTCAAGGAAATACGGTAATTAAAAACAAAAGTCTAGTGCAGCGCGGAGTGCACACAAAGCATAGAGGAATATTTGCACTAACAACACAAAACTGAACAGACTACAATGTAAATGTAACAGAATGCTACCCATAAGCAACATTTTACGCCTGGGAAGCAAAGTAAGCAAAAGAAAAGACTAGTGCAGCTCTGAGTGCACACGAAGCATGGAGAAATCTATGCAATAACACAACAAAACTGAACAGACTACAATGTAAACATAAAACAATGTTACCCGTAAGCAACAGTTTATGCCTGAGATGCAAAGCAAAATAAAAGACTAGTGCAGCTCTGAGTGCACACAAATCATCGAGAAATCCATGCAATATCAAGACAAAACTGAACGGACTACAAAGTAAACGTACCAGAATGCTACCAGTAAGCAACAGTTTACACCTGAGAAGGAAAGCAAAAGAAAAGACTAGTGCAGCGCTGAGTGCACACAAAGCATAAAGGAATCTATGCACTAACAAGACAAAACTGAACAGACTACAAAGTAAACGTAACAGAATGCTACCAGTAAGCAACTGTACATGCCTGGGAAGCGGAGTAAGCAAAAGAAAAGACTAGTGCAGCTCTGCATGCACGGAAAGCATAAAGGAATTTATGCACTAACGAGACAAAACTGAAGGGACTTCAAAGCAAACGAAACAGAATGCTACCGACAAGCAACTGTTCACACCTGAGAAGCAGAGTAAGCAAAAGAAAAGACTAGTGCAGCTCTGAGTGCACACGAAGCATCGAGGAATCTATGCACTAACAAGACAAAACTGAACAGACTACAATGTAAACGTAACAGAATGCTCACAGTAAGCAACAGTTTACGTCTGAGAAGAAGAGCAAAAGAAATGCAATGTTCCGAGAAAGACCAAACTGAGAACAGGTGCGCTGTGAGGGTAAAAGTGTTCCAAAGACCATTAACAGGAAGTGGAAAATACAAAATAAGAGCGCTAGACAGGAAGTAAAACACCAAACAAAGGAAAGTGCCCACAAAACCAAAACAAGGCATTCAAAGAATTGGTTCCTTCAGGAAATTCAAGCGAGGCATCAGAAAAAAACTCCAGAATTGTATCCCCAGGACTAAAATGTCTAACTTTCGAACTTCTGTCAAACCCAGCTCCTGGTTTTAGTCGGATATAGCAGATAAGTGAGATTTGCCCGAGATTTGACAAGTGTGATGTCTCACTCCGACACAAAAGGTGGGGTCCATGTACGTAACAACAAGCCATTTTTAAACAAGTAACCCTGTCTACTAACTTGTTCTTTAAAACTGCAATTTTTCACATGACTTGAAAAGGGGCGGAGCTATGTGCCATACCAATACTTCCACGCTAGGACACGACGTATCTACATGTTCTTTATTATCATAATTTATTTTTATTGTAATCGTTTTTCAAATTACTTATTTCGGATTTTTTATATCGATTCGTAGATTTAAAAACTCTAAAAAACACGAGTGAAAAAATATTAAAATTTGTACTTTTTTTGTTATAATCAATTTTCAAATGACATTTTTGGGATTTCAAAAGATGTTTCATGAATTTCAATAATCTAAAAAAGTGAAAAAAGATCACATTTTCACTTTTTTATAATTATAATCATTTTTTGAAGGACAGTTTTAGGACTTTATAAATTGATAAATATATTTCAGAAATCCCAAAAAAACATAAGAATAAAAAATCTTTTTATTATAATCTTTTTTAATGACATTTTTCAAACTTTCTCAATCAATTTATAGATTTCAAAAATCGATATTATAATTTTTTTAATGAAATTTTGCGGACTTTCTAAATCGATTCATTGATTTAAAAAATATGAAAAAAATTAAAAAGAATATCAACATTTGATTTATTATAATCAATTTTCAAAAGACATTTTTCGGATTTCCGAAATTGATTCATAGATTTCAAAAATCTAAAAACAAGTGAAACAATATTAAAATGTGTACTTCTTTTTTTTAATATAATCATTTTTTAAAGGACATTTTTAGGACATTTTAAATTTAATCTTGGATTTAGAAAATCTAAAAAAAAACTAATTAAAGGATATCAACATTTTTTTATTATAATCCTTTTTTATATTACATTTTCCGGACTCTCTTAATCAATTCATAGATTATAAAAATCTAAAAAAAAGTCCAAGAATATCAACATTTTTTTTATTATAATATTTTTTACAGGACATTTTTAGGACTTTCTATGTCGATTCATTGATTTCAAAATAAATTACAAAAAAAGATAAAATATTTTCAACATGTTTTTATTATAAACATTTTTCAAATGAAATGTTTTGGATTTCCGAAATCGATTCATAGATTTCAAAATTCTAAAAACATTTAAAAAAAAAAATGATTGTAATGATTTTTTTAAAGGACATTTTTATAACAAAAATATCAACATTTTAACTTTAAAAAAAATATATAATCATTTTTAAAGGAAAATTTTAGGATTCTCATAATCGTCTCATAAATTTCAAAAATCTAAAAAAAAGAAAAAAAATATTAAAATGTTTTATTAGAATCAGTTTTTAAAGGAAATGTTTAGGACTTTATAAATCAATTCATAGATTTCAAACATCTAAAAAAACTGATAAAAGAATATCAACATGTTTTATTATAATAATTTTTCAAATGACATTTTTCAGATTTCCAAAATAGATTCATAGATTTCAAATATCTAAAAAACACAAGTGAAAAAATATAATAATTTTTACTGTTTTTCAATTGTAATAATTTTTTCAAACACATTTTTTAGAACTTTCTGAAACGATTCATAGATTTAAAAAAATCTGAAAAAACAAATAAAAGAATATCAACATTTTTTATTATAATCTTTTTTTAGATGACATTTTTCGGACTCTCAATCGATTCATAGACTTCAAAAATCTAAAAAAAAGTAAAAAAAATCAACATTTTTTATTATAATAATTTTTTAAAGGAAATGTGCAGGATTTTCTAAATCGATTAATAGATTTCAAAAATCTAAAAAAGCAAATAAAATAATATAATTTTTTTTTATTATAATCATTTTTTCTAAATATATTTTTCGGCTTTCCGAAATCAATTAAAAGATTTAAAAAAAAATCTAAAAACACAAGTGAAAAAATATCAACAATTTTCCTTTTTTTTTTTTTTTCAAATTATAAATTTTTTTTAAAGAACATATTTAGGACTTCCTAAATCGATTCATAGATTTAAAAAATCTGCGAAAAAAAATAAATAAAAGAATATTAACTTTTTTATAATCATTTTTTAAATTACATTTTTCGGACTTTTTTGATAGATTTAATAGATCATAGATTTCAAAATTTCTACAAAAAAAAGGCGAAAAATATATTTTTTTTATCTTTATCTTTTTTTACTTTTTATTTTATAATAATAGATAAAAATCGATAGATTTTAAAAATCTAAAAAAAAAGGAAATAAAATATCAATTATTTTATTATAATCATTTTTTAAATGAATTTTTTAGGACTTTGGCGACTTGTCAAAGGTGTACCCCGCCTTCCGCCCGATTGTAGCTGAGACAGGCGCCAGCACCCCCCCGACCCCTAAAGGGAATAAGCGGTAGGAAATGGATGGATGGATGGATGGATAAATCAATTCATAGATTTCAAAAATCTAAACAAGGAGTAAAAAAATTAAAACATTTTTTATTATCATTTTTAAAGGACATTTTTGGACTTTCTAAATCGATTAGTGGATTTCAAAAATATAAAAAACTAATAAAAGAATATAATTTTTTTCTTATAATCTTTTTTGATGACATTTTTCGGACTTTTTAATTGATTCATAGATTTCAAAAATCTAAAAAAAAGAGTAAAAAAAATAAAAATATTTTTTATTATAATCATTTTTTAAATGACTTTTTTAGGACTTTCTAAATCGAATCATAGATTTCAAAAAGATAAAACAACAAATAAAAGAATATAGGTATTTTTACAATTTTTTTTAATTACATTTTTCAGACTCTTATCGTTTTATAGAGTTCAAAAATCTCAAAAAAAGAAAAAAAATATATATTTTATTTAATTATAATTATTTTTTAAATGACATTTTTAGGACTTTCCAGATCAATTCAGGATTTTCAAAAATCAATTGGGAAAAAAATACTTTCCTAAATTGTATTCCATTTTTTTTTTAAAGAATTAAATATTTTAAAAAAAACCTTTTTAGGCCATTTTCATGCAACCAGAATGGACTTTTCGAACCTAGTAGCTGCAAACGTCACAGTGGACCCCGCAAGACCCGAACTGAGAATCACCCGGTCACATACTCCTACCTGTGGGGAACTCTGCCGGTACGACGTCGGTGTCTCCGGCGATGAGCGAGGGCACGATCCACGTGTAGCCGTAGCCCGTAATCCCCACGGAGTGCGACACTTCGAAGATGGTGTTGGCCTCTTCCTTGGTGCAGTACAGGAGAATGACGGGACTTTGAAGCTTCTTCAGCTGGTTCTGAATCTTGGAGTCTCCGTCGTCCACCGACATATCAAGGAGTAACACTTCCTCCAGTTCCCAGCCCACGAAGCTGTTCTCGATGGTGCTTCGGATCTAAAGAGAAGGAGAAACCTGTTAAACAGGAGTTGTGTGAACCGGGATACTCACAATTTCCCATTTTCCAGGAAATGTTGCCCATTGGAAATGAATGGGCCATTTTCGAATTTGCACAATTCCCACCTTATTTGAATCGTTCTACCGTCCACACACTCCACTCACCTTGGACAATCAAACTACCAAACCTCAAGTTCAAACAAATCATCATTGTCACCGATGTCCCACTGGGTGTGAGTTTTCCTTGCCCTTATGTGGGCCTACCGAGGATGTCGTGGTGGTTTGTGCAGCCCTTTGAGACACTAGTGATTTAGGGCTATAAAGTAAACATTGATTGATTGATTGATTGAAATTCCAGGAATTCCTGGAATTCCAAAGCTCTTCCTGGAAAGTTGTCGTAGTCCACATTTTTCAACAGTTTTTGACCGGTCCACCCTCAAAACATCCCTCCTAATTGTGGCAACAAATGCTCTTTTTTTTTTTCGGTACAAATTCCCGTTTTCCCCGAAAATTCCAGAAAGTCTGAAATACGGATTCCAGATTCAAACTGTTAATACGAGCAACATTTTTCAACCCATTCCAAAAATCCCAACGCCAACCCATTCATATCATCTAGGACAATTTTGCTAGTGTCAATATTTTTAAAGATTCACGGGTTTCCCAAAATTCCAGGAAATCTGAAATACCCATTCTCATCTCAAACTGTTACTAAGTCAACATTTTTCAACCCATCCCAAAAATCCCAACGCCAACTCATTCATATCATTTAGGAAAATTGTGCTAGTATCAATATTTTAAAAGATTCACGGTTTTCCCAAAATTCCAGGAAATCTGAAATACCCATTCTCATCTCAAACTGTTACTAAGTCAACATTTTTCAACCCATTCCAAAAATCCCAACGCCAACTCATTCATATCATCTAGGACAATTGTGCTGGTGTCAATATTTTAAAAGATTCACGGTTTTCCCAAAATTCCAGGAAATCTGAAATACCCATTCTAAATTCAAACTGTTACAACGTCAACATTTTTCAACCTATTCTAAAAATCCCAACACCAACCCATTCATATCATATCATTGAGGACAACTGTGCTAGTATCAACATTTTCAAAGATTCATGTTTTTTCTGAAATTCCAGGAACTCGAAAATACCCATTCTCAATTCAAACTGTTACTAAGTCAAACATTTTTAACCCATTCCAAATATCCCAACGCCAACCCATTCATATCATCTAGGGAAATTGTGCTAGTATCAATAGTTGTGGGTTATTCCGAGGATGTTGTAGTCGTAATGATTTGTGCAGTCCTTTGAGACATTTGTGATTTGGGGCTATATAAATAAACATTGATTGATTGATTGAATAGTTTAAAAGATTCACAGTTTTTCCAAAATTCCAGGAAATCTGAACTACCCATTCTCAATTCAAACTGTTAAAAAGTCAACATTTTTTAACCCATTCCAAAAATCCCAACACCAACCCATTCATATCATCGGGGAAAACTGTGCTAGTATCAACATTTTCAAAGATTCACGTTTTTTCTGAAATTCCAGGAAATCGAAAATACCCATTCTCAATTCAAACTGTTACTAAGTCAAACATTTTTAACCCATTCCAAAAATCCCAACACCAACCCATTCATATCATCTAGGGAAATTATGCTAGTATCAATAGTTTAAAAGATTCATGGTTTTTCCAAAATTCCAGGAAATCTGAAATACCCATTCTCAATTCAAACTGTTACTAAGTCAATATTTTTTAACCCATTCCAAAAATCCCAACACCAACCCATTCATATCATCTGGGACAATTGTGCTAGTATCAATATTTTAAAAGATTCACGGTTTTCCCCAAATTCCAGGAAATCTGAAATACCCATTCTCATCTCAAACTGTTACTAAGTCAACATTTTTCAACCCATTCCAAAAATCCCAACGCCAACCCATTCATATCATTTAGGAAAATTGTGCTAGTATCAATATTTTAAAAGATTCACGGTTTTCTCAAAATTCCAGGAAATCTGAAATACCCATTCTCAATTCAAACTGTTACTAAGTCAACATTTTTCAACCCATTCCAAAAATCCCAACGCCAACCCATTCATATCATCTAGGGAAATTGTGCCAGTATCAATAGTTTAAAAGATTCACGGTTTTTCCAAAATTCCAGGAAATCTGAAATACCCATTCTCAATTCAAACTGTTACTAAGTCAATATTTTTTAACCCATTCCAAAAATCCCAATGCCAACCCATTCATATCATCTTGGACAATTGTGCTAGTATCAATATTTTAAAAGATTCACGGTTTTCCCAAAATTCCAGGAAATCTGAACTACCCATTCTCAATTCAAACTGTTACTAAGTCAAACATTTTTAACCCATTCCAAAAATCCCAACGCCAACCCATTCATATCATCTAGGGAAATTGTGCTAGTATCAATAGTTTAAAAGATTCACGGTTTTTCCAAAATTCCAGGAAATCTGAACTACCCATTCTCAATTCAAACTGTTACTAAGTCAAACATTTTTAACCCATTCCAAAAATCCCAACACCAACCCATTCATATCATCTAGGACAATTGTGCTAGTATCAATATTTTAAAAGATTCACGGTTTTCCCAAAATTCCAGGAAATCTGAAATACCCATTCTCATCTCAAACTGTTACTAAGTCAACATTTTTCAACCCATTCCAAAAATCCCAACGCCAACCCATTCATATCATTTAGGAAAATTGTGCTAGTATCAATATTTTAAAAGATTCACGGTTTTCCCAAAATTCCAGGAAATCTGAAATACCCATTCTCAATTCAAACTGTTACAAAGTCAACATTTTTTTAACCCATTCCAAAAATCCCAACACCAACCCATTCATATCATATCATTGAGGACAACTGTGCTAGTATCAACATTTTCAAAGATTCACGTTTTTTCTGAAATTCCAGGAAATCAGAAATACCCATTCTCAATTCAAACTGTTACTAAGTCAACCTTTTTTAACCCATTCCAAAAATCCCAACGACAACCCATTCATATCATCTAGAACAATTGTGTTGGTGTCAATATATTAAAAGATTCACGGTTTTCCCAAAATTCCAGGAAATCCGAAATACCCATTCTAAATTCAAACTGTTACTAAGTCAACATTTTTTAACCCATTCTAAAAATCTCAACACCAACCCATTCATATCATTGAGGACAACTGTGCTAGTATCAACATTTTCAAAGATTCAAGTTTTTCTGAAATTCCAGGAAATCTGAAATACCCATTCTCATCTCAAACTGTTACTAAGTCAACATTTTTTAACCCATTTCAAAAATCCCAACGCCAACCCATTCATATCATTTAGGACAATTGTGCTAGTGTCAATATATTAAAAGATTCACGGTTTTCCCAAAATTCCAGGAAATCTGAAATACCCATTCTCAATTCAAACTGTTACTAAGTCAACATTTTTCAACCCATTCTAAAAAGCCTAACACCAACCCATTCATATCATCGAGGACAACTGTGCTAGTATCAACATTTTCAAAGATTCACATTTTTTCTGAAATTCCAGGAAATCTGAAATACCCATTCTCAATTCAAACTGTTACTAAGTCAATATTTTTTAACCCATTCCAAAAATCCCAACGCCAACCCATTCATATCATCTAGGACAATTGTGCTAGTATCAATATTTTAAAAGATTCACGGTTTTCCCAAAATTCCAGGAAATCTGAAATACCCATTCTCATCTCAAACTGTTACTAAGTCAACATTTTTCAACCCATTCCAAAAATCCCAACGCCAACCCATTCATATCATTTAGGAAAATTGTGCTAGTATCAATATTTTAAAAGATTCACGGTTTTCCCAAAATTCCAGGAAATCTGAAATACCCATTCTCAATTCAAACTGTTACAAAGTCAACATTTTTTTAACCCATTCCAAAAATCCCAACACCAACCCATTCATATCATATCATTGAGGACAACTGTGCTAGTATCAACATTTTCAAAGATTCACGTTTTTTCTGAAATTCCAGGAAATCAGAAATACCCATTCTCAATTCAAACTGTTACTAAGTCAACATTTTTTAACCCATTCCAAAAATCCCAACGCCAACCCATTCATATCATCTAGAACAATTGTGTTGGTGTCAATATATTAAAAGATTCACGGTTTTCCCAAAATTCCAGGAAATCCGAAATACCCATTCTAAATTCAAACTGTTACTAAGTCAACATTTTTTAACCTATTCTAAAAATCTCAACACCAACCCATTCATATCATTGAGGACAACTGTGCTAGTATCAACATTTTCAAAGATTCAAGTTTTTCTGAAATTCCAGGAAATCTGAAATACCCATTCTCATCTCAAACTGTTACTAAGTCAACATTTTTTAACCCATTTCAAAAATCCCAACGCCAACCCATTCATATCATTTAGGACAATTGTGCTAGTGTCAATATATTAAAAGATTCACGGTTTTCCCAAAATTCCAGGAAATCTGAAATACCCATTCTCAATTCAAACTGTTACTAAGTCAACATTTTTCAACCCATTCTAAAAAGCCCAACACCAACCCATTCATATCATCGAGGACAACTGTGCTAGTATCAACATTTTCAAAGATTCACATTTTTTCTGAAATTCCAGGAAATCTGAAATACCCATTCTCAATTCAAACTGTTACTAAGTCAATATTTTTTAACCCATTCCAAAAATCCCAACGCCAACCCATTCATATCATCTAGGACAATTGTGCTAGTATCAATATTTTAAAAGATTCACGGTTTTCCCAAAATTCCAGGAAATCTGAAATACCCATTCTCATCTCAAACTGTTACTTAGTCAACATTTTTCAACCCATTCCAAAAATCCTAACGCCAACCCATTCATATCATTTAGAAAAATTGTGCTAGTATCAATATTTTAAAAGATTCATGGTTTTCCCAAAATTCCAGGAAATCTGAAATACCTATTCTAAATTCAAACTGTTACTAAGTCAACATTTTTTAACCCATTCTAAAAATCTCAACACCAACCCATTCATATCATTGAGGACAACTGTGCTAGTATCAACATTTTCAAAGATTCACGGTTTTTCTGAAATTCCAGGAAATCCGAAATACCCATTCTCAATTCAAACTGTTACTAAGTCAACATTTTTTAACCCATTCTAAAAATCCCAACACCAACCCCTTCATATCATCTAGGACAATTGTGCCAGTATCAATATTTTCAAAAATGTACTGTTTTCCTGAAAATCCGAAATACCCATTCTCAATTCAAACTGTACGACCTCAACAATTTCCAACACATTCCAAAATATCCAACACCAACCCCTTCATATGATCTAGGACCAATGTGCTAGTATCAAAATTTTCAAAAATGTACGGCTTTCCTGGAAATCCGAAATACAATTATCAATTCAAACTGTTACTACATCACCATTGTTCAACCCATTCTAAAAAAACAACAACGCCAACACATCCAAATCATCTAGGATAATTGTGCTAACATCAATATTTTCAAAGATTCGTGGTTTTCCCGAAATTTCCAGGAAATGGACATATTCATATTCCCTTAATTCTCACAATTTTGCACCATTTTTAAACCTGATTCCGATCAAAGACAATTGTGCTAATATCAATATCTTCAAAGATTCACTGTTTTTCTGAATTTCCAGGAAATCCCTCAAGTCTCAATTCAGACTTTTACTACGTCAACATTTTTCAACCAATTCCAAAAATTCCAACATTAACCCATCAGTATCATCTAGGAAAAGTGTGCTTGTATCAATATTTTAAAAAAATTACGGTTTTCCTGGAAATCCGAAATTCCCATTCTCAATTCAACCTGTTACTATGTCAACAAATTTTAACAGGTTCCAAAAATTCCAACACCAACCCATTGAAATGATCTAGGACAATTGTGCTAGTATCAATAGTTTCAAAGATTCACGGTTTTCCCCAAATTCCAGGAAATCCGAAGTACCCATTCTCAATTCAATCTGTTACAACGTCAACACTTTTCAACCCATTTTACAAATCCCAACACCAACTCAACATTTTCCAAGATTCAGGGTTTTCCCGAAATTTCCAGGAAATGGACATATTCATAAATGATAAATACGTTGTACTTGTATAGCGCTTTTCTACCTTCAAGGTACTCAAAACGCTTTGACACTACTTCCACATTTACCCATTCACACACACATTCACACACTGATGGAGGGAGCTGCCATGCAAGGCGCTAACCAGCACCCATCAGGAGCAAGGGTGAAGTGTCTTGCTCAGGACACAACGGACGTGACGAGGTTGGTACTAGGTGGGAAATGGACATATTCATATTCCCTATAGTCTCACAATTTTGCGACATTTTTAAACATGATTCCGGCCGTTTCAACCATCCACCCACTCTTACTCTTCCCATACATCAAAAGCAAAACTTGTTGTCCCTTTCCAAAAATTCCCTGTTTTCCTGGAATGTTCTCTCCATTGACAAGGAATGGGCTCTATCCCCAGATTACCCAGAATTCCCAATTTTCAGGGTCATTTTGCTCACAAAAAATGAATGAGCCAATTTCCAAACAGGCACAATTCCCACTTTTCTCTGCCAATTTGAACCGTTCTACCGTCCACACATTCCACTCACCTCGGATAATCAAACTACCAAACTTCAAGTTCAAACAAATTCCAGGAATTACCAGAATTCCAAAGCTCTATGTTCACGTCTTTCTGGAAAGTTGTCATAGTCCACATTTTTCAATTGTTTTTGACCATTCCACCCTCAAAACATCCATCTTATTTGCGGGAACAAACGTTTTGGGTTTTTTCTGGAATTTTCCCCGAAAATTCCAGGAAATCTGAAATACAGATTCTCAATGCAAACTGCTACTACGACCAACATTTTTCAACCCATTCCAAAAATCCCAACGCCAACCGATTTATATCATCTAGGAAAATTGTGCTAGTATCAATATTTTAAAAGATTCACATTTTTCCGAACATTCCAGGAAATCTGAGATACCCATTCTCAAACAGGCACAATTCTCACATTTTTCAGACGATTTGAACCGTTCTACTATCCACACACTCCACTTACCTTGGAGAATCAAAATAACAAGTTCAAACAAATTCCAGGAATTTCAAAGCCTGGAAAGTTTTCACAGTCAATAATTTTTAACTGTTTTTGACCATTCCACTTTCAAAAAAGTATTTGTAGTTGGGACAACAAACGTTCTTGTTTTTTGTTTTTTTATAATGATTTCCCCGAAATTCCAGGAAATCTGAAATACCCATTCTCTAGTCAAACTGTTACTACGTCAACATTTTTCAACCTATTTCAAAAATTCCAACACCAATCCATTCATACAATCCAGGACAATTGCGCTCGTATCAATATTTTCAAAGATTCACGGTTTTCCCGAAATTCCAGGAAATCCGATGTACCCATTCTCAATGCAAACTGTTACTATGTCAACATGTTTCAATTCATTCTAAAAATCCCAACACCAACTCATTCATAAAAAAAAGGGACAACTGTGCTAGTATCAATATTTTCTAAAATGTACGGTTTTCCTGAAAATCCGAAATACCCGTTCTCAATTCAAACTGTACGACCTCAACAATTTCCAACACATTCCAAAAAAATATCATTCATATGATCTAGGACCAATGTGCTAGTATCAATATTTTCAACAGTTTACAGTTTTCCTGGAAATCCGAAATACCCATTCTCAATTCAAACTTTACTATGTAAACATTTTTCAACCCTTTCTAAAAATCCTAACACCAACTCATTCATATTATCTAGGACAACTGTGTTAGCATCAATATTTTCAAAGATTCACGGTTTTCCCTAAATTTCCAGGAAATGGACATATTCATATTCCTGATATTCTCACAATTTTGCGCCATTTTTACACCTGATTCTGACCTTTCAACCATCCACCCACACTACTCTTCCCATACATCGAAAGCAAAACATGTTGTCCCTTTCCAAAATGCACCGTTTTCCTGGACATTTCTCCACATTGACAAGGAATGGGCTTTATCCCCGGATTACCCAGAATTCCCAATTTTCATAGTCATTTTGCACACTAAAAATGAATGAGCCAATTTCTTAAACAGGCACAATTCCCACATTTTTTAGCCGATTTGTACCGTTCTACCGTCCACACATTCCACTCCCCTTGGACAATCAAAGCACTAAACCTCAAGTTCAAACAAATTCCAGTAATTCCCAGAATTCCAAAGCCCTATTTTCACGTCTTTGTGGAAAGTTGTCATCGTCCACATTTTTCAACTGTTTTTGACCATTCCACCCTCATAACATCCCTCTTTGTTGGGGCAACACATGCTCTTTTTTATTTTCTACAAATACCCAGTTCCCCTGAAAATTCCAGGAAATCTGAAATAGGGATTCTCAATTCAAACTGCTACTACGACCAACATTTTTCAACCCATCCCAAAAATCCCAACACCAACCAATTCATATTTTTGAGGACAACCGTGCCAGTATCAATATTTACAAAGATTCACGTTTTTTTGGAAATTCCAGGATATCCATAATACTCATTCTCAATTCAAACTGTTACTACGTCAACATTTTTCAACCCATTCCAAAAATCCCGACGCTAACCCATCTATATCATCTAGGACAATTGTGCTCATATCAATATTTTCAAAGATTCGCGGTTTTCCCGAAATTTCCAGGAATTGGACATATTCATATTCCTGATATTCTCACAATTTTGCGCCATTTTTACACCTGATTCTGACCTTTCAACCATCCACCCACACTACTCTTCCCATACATCGAAAGCAAAACATGTTGTCCCTTTCCAAAATGCACCGTTTTCCTGAAAATTTCTCCACATTGACAAGGAACGGGCTTTATCCCCGGATTACTCAGAATTCCCAATTTTCATAGTCATTTTGCTCACTAAAAAATGAATGAACCAATTTCTTAAACAGGCACAATTCCCACATTTTTAGCCGATTTGAACCGTTCTACCGTCCACACACTCCACTCAACTTCCAAACTTCAAGCCCAAACAAATTCCAGGAATTGCCAAAATTCCAAAGCCCTATTTTCACGTCTTTATGGAGAGTTGTCACAGTCCACATTTTTCAACTGTTTTCGACCATTCCACCTTCAAAACATCCCTCTTAATTGGGGCAACAAATTTGTATTTTTTTTCCTGTACAAATTACCAATTTCCTCAAAAATTCCAGGAAATCTGAAATACAGATTCTCAATTCAAACTGTTACTATGTCAACATTTTTCAACCCATTCCAAAAATCCCGACACCAACCCATCTATATCATCTAGGACAATTGTGCTCATATCAATATTTTCAAAGATTCACGGTTTTCCCAAAATTTCCAGGAATTGGGCATATTCATATTCCCGATATTCTCACAATTTTGCGCCATTTTTACACCTGATTCTGACCTTTCAACCATCCACCCACACTACTCTTCCCATACATCGAAAGCAAAACATGTTGTCCCTTTCCAAAATGCACCGTTTTCCTGAAAATTTCTCCACATTGACAAGGAATGGGCTTTATCCCCGGATTACCCAGAATTCCCAATTTTCATAGTCATTTTGCACACTAAAAATGAATGAGCCAATTTCTTAAACAGGCAAAATTCCCACATTTTTTAGCCGATTTGAACCGTTCTACCGTCCACACATTCCACTCCCCTTGGACAATAAAAGCACACAAACCTCAAGTTCAAACAAATTCCAGTAATTCCCAGAATTCCAAAGCCCTATTTTCACGTCTTTATGGAAAGTTGTCATAGTCCACATTTTTCAACTGTTTTTGACCATTCCACCCTCATAACATCCCTCTTTGTTGGGGCAACAAATGCTCTTTTTTATTTTCTACAAATACCCGGTTCCCCTGAAAATTCCAGGAAATCTGAAATACGGATTCTCAATTCAAACTGCTACTACGACCAACATTTTTCAACCCATCCCAAAAATCCCAACACCAACTAATTCATATTATTGAGGACAACCGTGCCAGTATCAATATTTTCAAAGATTTGCGTTTTTTCTGAAATTCCAGGAAATCCATAATAACCATTCTCAATTGAAACTGTTTCTACGTCAACATTTTTCAACCCATTTCAAAAATCCCGACGCCAACCCATCTATATCCATCCATTTTCTACCGCTTATTCCCTTTCGGGGTCGCGGGGGGCGCTGGCGCCTATCTCAGCTACAATCGGGCGGAAGGCGGGGTACACCCTGGACAAGTCGCCACCTCATCGCAGGGCCAACACAGATAGACAGACAACATTCACACACCAGGGCCAATTTAGTGTTGCCAATCAACCTATCCCCAGGTGCATGTCTTTGGAGGTGAGAGGAAGCTGGAGTACCCGGAGGGAACCCACGCATTCACGGGGAGAACATGCAAACTCCACACAGAAAGATCCCGAGCCTGGATTTGAACCCAGGACTGCAGGAACTTCGTATTGTGAGGCAGACGCACTAACCCCTCTTCCACCGTGAAGCCCACCCATCTATATCATCTAGGACAATTGTGCTCATATCAATATTTTCAAAGATTCACGGTTTTCCCGAAATTTCCAGGGATTGAACATAATCATATTCCTGATATTATCACAATTTTGCGCCATTTTTACACCTGATTCTGACCTTTCAACCATCCACCCACACTACTCTTCCCATACATCGAAAGCAAAACATGTTGTCCCTTTCCAAAATGCACCGTTTTCCTGAAAATTTCTCCACATTGACAAGGAATTAGGCTTTATCCCTGGATTACTCAGAATTCCCAATTTCCATAGTAATTTTGCTCACTAAAAATGAATAAGCCAATTTCTTAAACAGGCACAATCCCCACATTTTTTTAGCCGATTTTAACAGTCCACACACTCCACTCAACTTCCAAACTTCAAGTCCAAACAAATTCCAGGAATTACCAAAATTCCATTGCCCTATTTTCACGTCTTCCAGAGAGTTGTCACAGTCCACATTTTTCAACTGTTTTTGACCATTCCACCTTCAAAACATCCCTCTTAATTGGGGCAACAAATGTGTATTTTTTTTCCTGCATAAATTACCAGTTTCCTAAAAAAATTCAGGAAATCTGAAATACAGATTCTCAACTCTAACTGTTACTATGTCAACATTTTTCAACCCATTCCAAAAATCCCGATGCCAATCCATTTATATCATCTGGGACAATTGTGCTCATATCAATATTTTCAAAGATTCATGGTTTTCCCTAAATTTCCAGGGAATGGACATATTCATATTACCAATATTCTCACAATTTTGCGCCATTTTTACACCTGATTCTGACCTTTCAACCATCCACCCACACTACTCTTCCCATACATCGAAAGCAAAACATGTTGTCCCTTTCCAAAATGCACCGTTTTCCTGGACATTTCTCCACATTGACAAGGAATGGGCTTTATCTCCGGATTACCCAGAATTCCCAATTTTCATAGTCATTTTGCTCACTAAAACTGAATGAACCAATTTTTTAAACAGACTCAATTCCCACATTTTTAGCCGATTTGAACCGTTCTACCGTCCACACACTCCACTCAACTTCCAAACTTCAAGCCCAAACAAATTCCAGGAATTGCCAAAATTCCAAAGCCCTATTTTCACGTCTTCCAGAGAGTTGTCACAGTCCACATTTTTCAACAGTTTTTGACCATTCCCCATTCAAAACATCCCTCTGAATTGGGGCAACAATTGTTTATTTTTTTTCCTGTACAAATTACCGGTTTCCTCAAAAATTCCAGGAAATCTAAAATACAGATTCTCAATTCAAACTGTTACTACGACCAACATTTTTCAACCCATTCCCAAAATCCTAACACCAACCCATTCATATTATCTGGAAAATTGTGCTAGTATCAATATTTTCAAAGATTCACGGTTTTTGCCAAATTCCAGAAAATCCGAAATACCCATTCTCAATTCAAACTGTTACTACGTCAACATTTTTCAACCCATTCCAAAAATCCCGACGCCAACCCATCTATATCATCTAGGACAATTGTGCTCATATCAATATTTTCAAAGATTCGCGGTTTTCCCAAAATTTCCAGGAATTGGACATATTCATATTCCTGATATTCTCACAATTTTGCGCCATTTTTACACCTGATTCTGACCTTTCAACCATCCACCCACACTACTCTTCCCATACATCGAAAGCAAAACATGTTGTCCCTTTCCAAAATGCACCGTTTTCCTGAAAATTTCTCCACATTGACAAGGAATTAGGCTTCATCCCTGGATTACTCAGAATTCACAATTTTCATAGTCATTTTGCTCACTAAAAATGAATGAGCCAATTTCTTAAACAGGCACAATTCCCACATTTTTTAGCCGATTTGAACCGTTCTACCGTCCACACATTCCACTCCCCTTGGACAATCAAAGCACAAAAACCTCAAGTTCAAACAAATTCCAGTAATTCCCAGAATTCCAAAGCCCTATTTTCACGTCTTTATGGAAAGTTGTCATAGTCCACATTTTTCAACTGTTTTTGACCATTTCACCCTCATAACATCCCTCTTTGTTGGGGCAACAAATGCTCTTTTTTTTTTCTACAAATACCCGGTTCCCCTGAAAATTCCAGGAAATCTGAAATACGGATTCTCAATTCAAACTGCTACTACGACCAACATTTTTCAACCCATCCCAAAAATCCCAATACCAACTAATTCATATTATTGAGGACAACTGTGCTAGTATCAATATTTTCAAAGACTTGCGTTTTTTCTGAAATTCCAGGAAATCCATAATAACCATTCTCAATTGAAACTGTTTCTACGTCAACATTTTTCAACCCATTTCAAAAATCCCGACGCCAACCCATCTATATCATCTAGGACAATTGTGCTCATATCAATATTTTCAAAGATTCACGGTTTTACCGAAATTTCCAGGGATTGAACATAATCATATTCCTGATATTATCACAATTTTGCGCCATTTTTACACCTGATTCTGACCTTTCAACCATCCACCCACACTACTCTTCCCATACATCGAAAGCAAAACATGTTGTCCCTTTCCAAAATGCACCGTTTTCCTGAAAATTTCTCCACATTGACAAGGAATTAGGCTTTATCCCCGGATTACGCAGAATTCCCAATTTTCATAGTCATTTTGCTCACTAAAAATGAATAAGCCAATTTCTTAAACAGGCACAATCCCCAAATTTTTTAGCCGATTTGAACAGTCCACACACTCCACTCAACTTCCAAACTTCAAGTCCAAACAAATTCCAGGAATTACCAAAATTCCATTGCCCTATTTTCACGTCTTCCAGGGAGTTGTCACAGTCCACATTTTTCAACTGTTTTTGACCATTCCACCTTCAAAACATCCCTCTTAATTGGGGCAACAAATGTGTATTTTTTTTCCTGCATAAATTACCAGTTTCCTAAAAAAAATCAGGAAATCTGAAATACAGATTCTCAACTCTAACTGTTACTATGTCAACATTTTTCAACCCATTCCAAAAATCCCGATGCCAATCCATTTATATCATCTGGGGCAATTGTGCTCATATCAATATTTTCAAAGATTCATGGTTTTCCCTAAATTTCCAGGGAATGGACATATTCATATTACCGATATTCTCACAATTTTGCGCCATTTTTACACCTGATTCTGACCTTTCAACCATCCACCCACACTACTCTTCCCATACATCGAAAGCAAAACATGTTGTCCCTTTCCAAAATGCACCGTTTTCTTGGACATTTCTCCACATTGACAAGGAATGGGCTTTATCCCCGGATTACCCAGAATTCCCAATTTTCATAGTCATTTTGCTCACTCAAAATGAATGAGCCAATTTCTTAAACAGGCACAATTCCCACATTTTTAGCCGATTTGAACAGTCCACACACTCCACTCAACTTCCAAACTTCAAGTCCAAACAAATTCTAGGAATTTCCAAAATTCCAAAGCCCTATTTTCACGTCTTTATGGAGAGTTGTCACAGTCCACATTTTTCAACTGTTTTCGACCATTCCACCTTCGAAACATCCCTCTTAATTGAGGCAACAAATGTTTATTTTTTTTTCTGTACAAATTACCAATTTCCTCAAAAATTCCAGGAAATCTGAAATACAGATTCTCAATTCAAACTGTTACTATGTCAACATTTTTCAACCCATTCCAAAAATCCCGACGCCAACCCATCTATATCATCTAGGACAATTGTGCTCATATCAATATTTACAAAGATTCACTGTTTTCCCAAAATTTCCAGGAAATGGACATATTCATATTCCTGATATTCTCACAATTTTGCGCCATTTTTACACCTGATTCTGACCTTTCAACCATCCACCCACACTACTCTTCCCATACATCGAAAGCAAAACATGTTGTCCCTTTCCAAAATGCACCGTTTTCCTGAAAATTTCTCCACATTGACAAGGAATTAGGCTTTATCCCCGGATTACTCAGAATTCCCAATTTTCATAGTCATTTTGCTCACTAAAAATGAATGAGCCAATTTCTTAAACAGGCACAATTCCCACATTTTTTTGCCGATTTGTACCGTTCTACTATCCACACACTCCACTCCCCTTGGACAATCAAACCACTAAACCTCAAGTTCAAACAAATTCCAGTAATTCCCAGAATTCCAAAGCCCTATTTTCACGTCTTTGTGGAAAGTTGTCATCGTCCACATTTTTCAACTGTTTTTGACCATTTCACCCTCATAACATCCCTCTTTGTTGGGGCAACAAATGCTCTTTTTTTTCTACAAATACCCAGTTCCCCTGAAAATTCCAGGAAATCTGAAATAGGGATTCTCAATTCAAACTGCTACTGCGACCAACATTTTTCAACCCATACCAAAAATCCCAACACCAACCAATTCATATTTTTGAGGACAACCGTGCCAGTATCAATATTTACAAAGATTCACGTTTTTTGGGGAAATTCCAGGATATCCATAATACTCATTCTCAATTCAAACTGTTACTACGTCAACATTTTTCAACCCATTCCAAAAATCCCGACGCCAACCCATCTATATCATCTAGGACAATTGTGCTCATATCAATATTTACAAAGATTCACGGTTTTCCCAACATTTCCAGGAAATGGACATATTCATATTCCCGATATTCTCACAATTTTGCGCCATTTTTACACCTGATTCTGACCTTTCAACCATCCACCCACACTACTCTTCCCATACATCGAAAGCAAAACATGTTGTCCCTTTCCAAAATGCACCGTTTTCCTGGACATTTCTCCACATTGACAAGGAATGGGCTTTATCTCCGGATTACCCAGAATTCCCAATTTTCATAGTCATTTTGCTCAATAAAAATGAATGAGCCAATTTCTTAAACAGGCACAATTCCCACATTTTTTAGCCGATTTGAACCGTTCTACCGTCCACACATTCCACTCCCCTTGGACAATCAAAGCACAAAAACCTCAAGTTCAAACAAATTCCAGTAATTCCCAGAATTCCAAAGCCCTATTTTCACGTCTTTGTGGAAAGTTGTCATCGTCCACATTTTTCAACTGTTTTTGACCATTCCACCCTCATAACATCCCTCTTTGTTGGGGCAACAAATGCTCTTTTTTTTCTACAAATACCCGGTTCTCCTGAAAATTCCAGGAAATCTGAAATAGGGATTCTCAATTCAAACTGCTACTACGACCAACATTTTTCAACCCATCCCAAAAATCCCAACACCAACCAATTCATATTTTTGAGGACAACCGTGCCAGTATCAATATTTTCAAAGATTCACATTTTTTCGGAAATCCCAGGATATCCATAATACTCATTCTCAATTCAAACTGTTACTACGTCAACATTTTTCAACCCATTCCAAAAATCCCGATGCCAATCCATTTATATCATCTGGGACAATTGTGCTCATATCAATATTTTCAAAGATTCATGGTTTTCCCTAAATTTCCAGGGAATGGACATATTCATATTCCTGATATTCTCACAATTTTGCGCCATTTTTACACCTGATTCTGACCTTTCAACCATCCACCCACACTACTCTTCCCATACATCGAAAGCAAAACATGTTGTCCCTTTCCAAAATGCACCGTTTTCCTGAAAATTTCTCCACATTGACAAGGAATGGGCTTTATCCCCGGATTACTCAGAATTCCCAATTTTCATAGTAATTTTGCTCACTAAAAATGAATAAGCCAATTTCTTAAACAGGCACAATCCCCACATTTTTTTAGCTGATTTGAACAGTCCACACACTCCACTCAACTTCCAAACTTCAAGTCCAAAAAAATTCCAGGAATTACCAAAATTCCATTGCCCTATTTTCACGTCTTCCAGAGAGTTGTCACAGTCCACATTTTTCAACTGTTTTTGACCATTCCACCTTCAAAACATCCCTCTTAATTGGGGCAACAAATGTGTATTTTTTTTCCTGCATAAATTACCAGTTTCCTAAAAAAATTCAGGAAATCTGAAATACAGATTCTCAACTCTAACTGTTACTATGTCAACATTTTTCAACCCATTCCAAAAATCCCGATGCCAATCCATTTATATCATCTGGGGCAATTGTGCTCATATCAATATTTTCAAAGATTCATGGTTTTCCCTAAATTTCCAGGGAATGGACATATTCATATTACCGATATTCTCACATTTTGCGCCATTTTTACACCTGATTCTGACCTTTCAACCATCCACCCACACTACTCTTCCCATACATCGAAAGCAAAACATGTTGTCCCTTTCCAAAATGCACCGTTTTCTTGGACATTTCTCCACATTGACAAGGAATGGGCTTTATCCCCGGATTACCCAGAATTCCCAATTTTCATAGTCATTTTGCTCACTAAAAATGAATGAGCCAATTTCTTAAACAGGCACAATTCCCACATTTTTTTGCCGATTTGAACCGTTCTACCGTCCACACACTCCACTCAACTTCCAAACTTCAAGTCCAAACAAATTCCGGGAATTACCAAAATTCCATAGCCCTATTTTCACGTCTTCCGGAGAGTTGTCACAGTCCACATTTTTCAACTGTTTTTGACCATTCCACCTTCAAAAAATCCCGCCGAATTGGGGCAACAAATATTTATTTTTTTTCCTGTACAAATTACCAATTTCCTCAAAAATTCCAGGAAATCTGAAATACAGATTCTCAATTCAAACTGTTACTACGACCTACATTTTTCAACCCATCCCAAAAATCCCAACACCAACCCATTTATATTATCTAGGAAAATTGTGCTAGTATCAATATTTTCAAAGATTCACGGTTTTTGCCAAGTTCAAAGAAATCCGAAATACCCATTATCAATTCAAACTGTTACTACGTCAGCATTTTTCAACCCTTTGTAAAAATCCCAACACCAACTCATTCATATGATCTAGGACAACTGTGCTGGTATCATATTTCAAAGATCCACGTTTTCCTTAAATTCCAGGAAATGAGAAATACCCACTCAATTCAAACTGTTACTATGTCAAAAATGTTCAACCCATTCCAAAAATCCCAACGCCAACCCATCTACATAATCTAGGATAATTGTGCTAATATCAATATTTTCAGAGATTCACGGTTTTCCCGAAATTTCCAGGAATTAGACAAAAAAATATTCCCTATATTCTAACAATTTTGCGCCATTTTGAAACCTGATTGCGAGCCTCGTTACCTTGGTGACAAAGTCCTGGTACCCCGGGTAGTAGGTGGTGACGATGGAGAAGATGTACCAGTCGTATTCCTCCATGATGTTGAGCATGACCGACGCCTGCTGCTCGATGGAGGGGCCGAACTGGAAGAACATGGAGTCGTCATCCTGCAAAGGACATGAAGACACGGGGTGAGAGAATTCCAACAACTTGCAGGATCCGTTAAAACAAACACGCTGATAACCACACTAAAATCCATTCAACCAGAATGGCGATTCTTGTTCATCTTGATTATAAATCAATTCAAAGATTTCAAAAATCTAAAAAAAACAAGTAAAAAATTACAATATTTGTATTTCTATTTTTTATTATCATTTTTTAAATGACATTTTTCGGACTTTTGAAATTGAATCATAGATTTCAAAAACCTAGAAAGTAATTATTTTTTTTTACTGTATTTAATTATTTTTACTGTATCTAATTACTTTTTACTGTATTTGATTTTTTTCTAACAAAACTTACTTGGCATGGCATGAAGCACGAAACTATGGCAAGGCATGAAACAAGTCAGCACAGGGCGACTGACTGGCAAAGGCGAGCTTAAACACTGCCTCTGATTAGTGCTCGGGAAGCAGGTGAGCGGGCATTGTGTCCACCAGAGACAGGTGGACAAAATGAGTAACCAAGGAAACCAGGCAAGGGAGTGGAAAAAAACAGGAACTTAAAGAGTCCAAAGGACAAACAGCACATGGCCTAAAAAAAACATGATCAACAGACATGACATTTTATTTATTATTGGTTAGCTTCAGAATAACTATGTTATTAAAAAGAATAAAAGACTTATTATACTCTAAACATGTTGGTCTTACATAAAAATGCACGCATTTAGTTGTATTCAGTGTTAAAAAATGCGATATGGCTCTCACGGAAATACATTTTGAAATATTTGTCTTTCATGGCTCTCTCAGCCAAAAAGGTTCCCGACCCCTGTACTAGTGTTTTGAGTTAAGAGCACTTTCACAGAACCAATTCCGCTCGTAAAATTGAATTTCACTGTATTTAATGATTTTTTACTGTATTTAATTATTTTGTACTGTTTAAATTTTTTTTTTTTACTGTATTTCATTTATTTTTTTTACTGAATTTGATATTATTAATATTTTTATTATTATTTTTTTATTAATCTTTTATTTCAATGTGTGAAGTTGTTTTAAGATACAAGTGTTTTGAGTTAAGAGCATTTTCACAGAACCAGTTAGGCGTGCAATTTGAAGTACTACTGTACTCATTATTTTTCCATCCATCCATCCATTTCTACCGCTTTCTGGCGCCTATCTCAGCTACAATCGGGCGGAAGGCAGGGTACACCCTGGACAAGTCGCCACCTCATCGCAGGGCCAACACAGATAGACAGACAACATTCACACTCACACTCACACACTAGGGCCAATTTAGTGTTGCCAATCAACCTATCCCCAGGTGCATGTCTTTGGAGGTGGGAGGAAGCCGGAGTACCCGGAGGGAACCCACGCATTCACGGGGAGAACATGCAAACTCCACACAGAAAGATCCCGAGCCTGGATTTGAACCCAGGACTGCAGGAACTTCGTATTGTGAGGCAGACGCACTAACCCCTCTGCCACCGTGAAGTCCACTCATTATTTTTACAGTATTTAATTATTTTTATGTTGTTTATTTTATTATATGTTTTTTTACACATCTTTTATTTCAATGGGTGAAGTTGTCTTGAGATACAAGTGTTTTGAGTTATAAGCGCTGTAACAGAACCAATTACGCTCGTAAATTAAAGTACTACTGTATTTAATATTTTTTTTTCTATTTTACTATATTTAATTATTGTGTACTGTATTTAATAAATTTTTTACTTTATTTAATTATTTTCACAAATTTTTTATTTAATTTTTTTTTTTACTGTATTTAATTTATTTTTTAAATGTTTTTTTTTAATCATGTGTTTTGCACACATCTTTTATTTCAATGGGTGGAGTTTTTTTGAGATACAAGTGTTTTGAGTTAAGAGCACGTTCACCAAACCAGTTAGGCGTGTAAGTCGAGGTATGGCTGTATTTATTATTTTTAGAGTTTTTAAATCATTTTTATGTTTGTTTTTTTTTAATCATATATATTTTTTTACACATCTTTTATTTCAATGGTCGACGTTGTTTTGAGATACAAGTGTTTTGGGTTAAAAGCACTGTCACAGCACCAATTGCGCTCTTAAAATTGAAGTACTACTGTATTTAATTATTTTTTTACTGTATTTAAATATTTTGTACTGTATTTAATTATTTTATTACTGTGTTACCTTTTTTACTGTATTTCTTTTTTTTTACCGTGTTTCATTATTTCTTTAAAAGTTTTTTCTAATCATGTGTTTTGCACGCATCTTTTCTTTCAGTGGGTGAAGTTGTCTTGAGATACAAGTGTTTTGATTGAAGAACGCTGCCACAGAACCAATTGCTCTCGTAAATTGAAGTAAAACTGTATTTAATTGTTTTTTTAGTGTATTTAATTATTTTTTACTGTATTTAATTATTTGTACTGTAGTTATTTTTTTATGTTTTTTTTACATTACTCTATAATTTTTTACAGTATTTAATTAGTTTTAACAGTACTTAATCATTTTTTTACTATATTTATTTATTTTTTACTGTAGTTAATTATTTTTACTGAGTTTTTATTTTTTAATGTTTTTTTACATTATTGTTATTTGTGACAGTATTAATTTAGTTTTGACAGTAATTATTTTTTTTTTACTGTATTCAAATATTTTCTTCATGTTTTTTTAACTTATAGGTATGTGTAAAGTAAATAAATAAAAACAAAAATACATTTATGTTTTTCACACATCTATTATTTACTTAATATTTAAAAAATATTATTTTTCACTTATCCCTGCATACGCTATCTATTCCTTCCTCACCCTTTCAGAAAATTATGACATTTAAGCGCCGGAAGTGAACAAAATCATAATTTTTTTTACAGTATTTAATGATTTTTTACAGTATTTTCTCTATTTTTTCTACTGTATTCAAAAATATTTTCTTAATGTGTTTTGTACATGTGTACAATACATTTGTACAGCAGCAATATGATTTGTCTGGAAGGCTGGACAGGACATTACATAAAATAAATAAATAAAAAATAAAAATAAATACAACAATGTTTTTTACACTTCTATTATTTACTTATATTTTAAAAATATTTCTTTATCACATCCAGTCCTTCCTCAAACCTTTTAGAAAATGGTGACAAGTGTTGGAAGTGAACAAACTGAGTAATTGCAGAGAGGTGAAAGTAAAAATAAATAAATAAATGTTTCAGTTGAATTATTTAACTGCACTCATGCAACTTGATGAGCTCGTGTGAAACGATATAAAGCTGGCGTAAAAGGATAAAGTTTGTGGTCGCGGCTGTGAGGTGTGAGTAACAAGCGCTCGCTTCCACATCAAAGACCAACCTGCCCTCTCTGGGGAGGGCTGGCGGCCTGATCCTGATCCTGATCCTGATCCTGAACCGCGACCTTGTTCCTGCATTAATGAGAGCAAACCAGAGCACGGAGGTGCATTCTGTGATTGGGGGAAACAATAGCGTGTGGCGCACGTCACGATGGCATGTGAAACATCAAACAAGAGCACCGACTGGGGATGAGTTTTTTTGTTGGGAATCATGAAATAATCATGGCGCTCTGATGTTGGCGTGGCGTTCTCTTTGCTTACCAGAACCCATTTGCCTCCTCCACTTCCTGTCCCCGCCATTGCTGGCCTCCATTACAGCGACTGCCGAGCTGCACTTTGAAGTGAATTTGCAGAATGACACTCTCTGTCTTACTATTGTGAAAGGAGCATTCACGCAGTGAGCAGGCCGGTGGTTCACCGCCGCAACTTTCCATTAGTCCTTAAAACAGACGTCATTAGGCGCAGGAAAACAAATACGTTGGCCAAGGAAAACCTCAGGTCATACTTTTTTCACGGAATGGCATACATTGAAAAAGTTGAAACATGCGCGGGACATTTGGATAGTTAGCATTTTTTAAAACCAATACAACCTATGGAAGTTTGGTCTCAGTACCATCCATCCCCGCAACTTTCCATTAGTCCTTAAAACAGACGTCATTAGGCGCAGGAAAACAAAAACGTTGGCCAAGGAAGACCTCAGTTCAGACTTTTTTCACTGAGGTGCACACATTGAAAAAGTTGAAACATGCGCGGGATATTTGGATAGTTAGCATTTTTAAAACCAATACAACCTATGGAAATTTGGTCTCAGTACCATCCATCCATCCATCATCTTCCGCGTACCCGAAGTCGAGTCACGGGGGCAGCAGCCTAAGCAGGGAAGCCCGGACTTCCCTCTCCCCAGCCACTTCGTCTAGCTCTTCCCGCAGGATCCCGAAGCGTTCCCAGGCCAGCCGGGAGACATAGTCTTTCCAACGTGTCCTGGGTTTTCCCCCGTGGCCTCCTACTGGTTGGACATGCCCTAAAGGCGTTAGGGTGGCATCCTGACCAGATGCCCGAGCCACCTCATCTGGCTCCTCTCCATGTGGAGGAGCAGCGGCTTTACTTTGAGTTCCTCCCGGATGGCACCCCCCACCCGGTGGAGGAAACTCATTTCGGCCGCTTGTACCCGTAATCTTATCCTTTCGGTCATGACCCAAAGCTCATAACCATAGGTGAGGATGGGAATGTAGATCGACCGGTAAATTGAGGGCTTTGCCTTCCGGCTCAGCTCCTTCTTCACCACAACGGATCGGTACAACGTCCACATTACTGAAGACGCCGCACCAATCTCACGATCCACTCTTCCCCCACTCGTGAACAAGACTCCTAGGTACTTGAACTCCTCCGCTTGGGGGAGGGTCTCCTCCCCAACCTGTAGATGGCACTCCACCCTTTTCCAGGCGAGAACCATGGACTCGGACTTGGAGGTGCTGATTCTCATTCCGGTCGCTTCACACTCGGCTGCGAACCGATCCAGTGAGAGCTGAGGATCCCGGTCAGATGAAGCCATCAGGACCACATCGTCTGCAAAAAGCAGAGACCTAATCCCGCGGCCACCAAACCAGAACCCCTCAACGCCTTGACTGCGCCTAGAAATTATGTTCATAAAAGTTATGAACAGAATCTGTGACAAAGGACAGCCTTGGCGGAGTCCAACCCTCACTGGTCTCAGTACGAAATGCTAAAAATAATCAAATGTTGTTTTTTTTGATTAACAGTTACATATGTAGATCAAGGGTCCGCTAACTTTTTGACTCTATCATGACAGGGTCTTTGGTTAGGTTTGTTTCCCCGTGGTGCAAAGCGATTGAACCGGACACGACGTGAAGGTAATGACATCTTTTAATTAGTCTATCAAAAAGTGAAAACAAAAGGCGCTCACAGCGGAGGTACAAAACTTGGCTAAGAAAACAAAAACTACCCTATTTCCTTGAATTGCCGCCGGGGCGCTAATTCATTTAAAACCTTTTCTCACTCCGGCACTTACCAAGGGCATGCAGTAAAAATTTGAGTGTGATGTAAGGATACCATCATGAAAAGCACATTTAATAAAAAAAAAAAAACATTATTATGGTCATACCTTTATGTAACACATGTGTCAAATACATACATACATTTGTGGAGAATATTAGGCTCTTGCCTTTCTATTTACTCTTTGCACGCTTCCTAGTTATGTGACCGCCACAGTCCAAACAGCTGTAGTTCTATGCCAGTAGCAGGAAGCTACTGGTATGCTCTTGCTCTATTTACTCTTTGGGAACTCGGTGCTCGAGTTCCCATGCCGCCAACTCCAGCGTGCCCTGCCTGTCTGTCGGATCGTCAGCTCCACAGGTATTTTATTAAAATATATTTGCTTACTGTTCTTTTTAGCTTGGACCTTAATCCTACTGAATAACTCTTAATATTCTTCCCTTTATGCGATTTCATCCATCCATCCATCCATCCATCATCTTCCGCTTATCCGAGGTCGGGTCGCAGGGGCAGCAGCCTAAGCAGGGAAGCCCAGACTTCCCTATCTCCAGCCACTTCGTCTAGCTCTTCCCGGGGGATCCCGAGGCGTTCCCAGGCTAGCCGGGAGACATAGTCTTCCCAACGTGTCCTGGGTCTTCCCTGTGGCCTCCTACCAGCTGGACGTGCCCTAAACACATCCCTAGGGAGGCGTTCGGGTGGCATCCTGACCAGATGCCCGAACCACTTCATCTGGCTCCTCTCGATGTGGAGGAGCAGCGGCTTTACGTTGAGTTCCTCCCGGATGGCAGAGCTTCTCACCCTATCTCTAAGGGAGAGCCCCGCCACCCGGCGGAGGAAACTCATTTCGGCCGCTTGTACCCGTCATCTTATCCTTTCGGTCATGACCCAAAGCTCATGACCATAGGTGAGGATGGGAACGTAGATCGACCGGTAAATTGAGAGCTTTGCCTTCCGGCTCAGCTCCTTCTTCACCACAACGGATCGATACAACGTCCGCATTACTGAAGACGCCGCACCGATCCGCCTGTCGATCTCACGATCCACTCTTCCCTCACTCGTGAACAAGACTCCTAGGTACTTGGTAATGCGATTTCAAATTACCGGTATTGAAATCAGCCTCCTCCATTTTGAAAATGATGACAAGGGAAGTATCAATCGTGACGTCACGTGTTTGACCAGGCGATAATACTAAGCATGCGCTAATTATTTTGCGAAGCGAGTTTGACCCGGCAGCAATTCAAGGCAGGCGCATACTATATAACCGGCGGCAATTCAAGGAAATACGGTATTACTATAACGTAAACTATGGACATGAAAACATGAACTAAAAAACTTACTGAATTGTGACTTGAATAAACAAAAAAACTTACGTGGCAAGAAAAGAGAAGCATGAACTCTGACCCGGACAGAGTACTCAGAGTGTCCAGAGTGCAGAACATGAATGTGATGTCGCCAGGCTGACTGCCTGGCAACTCCAGGCTTAAATAGTGGTGACGTGATTAACAATAGAATAGAAAGTACTTTGTGGATCCCTTGGGGAAATTCAGCAACAACAGGTGCGTGAGTCCAAATGAATCAGGTGTGTGACATGAGGACAGGTTTGTCATGGAAACAAAACAGGGAGTGAAAAAAACAGGAACTGACAAAATCCAAAAACCAAACAGAACATGATCACCAAGACATGACAGACTCAGGGGCCGCATTGGGTTAAAACAATTTGGTGGGGGTGTATGTATATATATATATATATATATATATATATATATATATATATTATTATTATTATTATTATTTTTTTTTTTTTTTGAGCGAGCGCGATGATGTCACTCCATCGATGGGAAAATGCATTTTTGACAATATGTTTTGCCTGAGCAGCTAACAGACAGAGAGTAACAAGTGGTACAAAATGTGTTAGAAAGGACATTTAAAATGTAGGACAACGGTAGGCCGTATCTGGACCGTGGGCCGTAGTTTGGGGACCCCTGCGCTAGATCAACTTTAGGTCTATCTGTCCATGTAAAGGTTTTTTAAAAAATAAATAAAATGAAAATAACAATTTTCAAAGTGAAATATTTGATCTGAAGTAATTTGAGGCTTAAATAGGTCAGTAATTAATTACAATTCAGATTTCTTTTTTTTAAATTTACTTTTAACACTAAGTCTCTTGATCAACTTCAGATCCATCAGTCCATTAAAATGTTTAAAATACATTTATTTAATCATTCACGCTCAACTATCTTTTATATGGAAAACACACAAAATATGTAATATTTTCCCCCAAAAAAATGTTCAAAGTGGAATATTTAATGTCAATAATTCATAACAATGTTGATTTTGAATCATTATTTTTTCGAGCAATATGAGTTTGGAAAAAAAAAAATCCCCTAAAATTCTCGGGGATCCAAACTCATAACAGTTGTGTGTGTATATTCATATACAAACCCCGTTTCCATATGAGTTGGGAAATTGTGTTAGATGTAAATATAAACGGAATACAATGATTTGCAAATAATTTTCAACCCATATTCAGTTGAATACGCGACAAAGACAACATATTTGATGTTCAAACTGATAAACATTTTTTTTTTTGCAAATAATCATTAACTTTAGAATTTGATGCCCACACCTGAACATCCCACAGGTGTGCAGGATAATTGGGAACAGGTGGGTGCCATGATTGGGTATAAAAACAGCTTCCCAAAAAATGCTCAGTCTTTCACAAGAAAGGATGGGGCGAGGTACACCCCTTTGTCCACAACTGCGTGAGCAAATAGTCGAACAGTTTAAGAACAACGTTTTTTTAAAGTGCAATTGCAAGAAATTTAGGGATTTCAACATCTACGGTCCATAATATCATCAAAAGGTTCAGAGAATCTGGATCTTCGATCAAAAACTGACATCAATTTCTAAAGGATATCACCACATGGACTCAGGAACACTTCAGAAAACCACTGTCACTAAATACAGTTTGACGCTACATCTGTAAGTGCAAGTTAAAGCTCTACTATGCAAAGCCAAAGCCATTTATCAACAACATCCAGAAACGCCGCCGGCTTCTCTGGGCCCGAGATCATCTAAGATGGACTGATGCAAAGTGGAAAAGTGTTCTGTGGTCTGACGAGTCCACATTTCAAATAGTTTTTGGAAATATTCGACATTGTGTCATCCGGACCAAAGGGGAAGCGAACCATCCAAACTGTTATCAACGCAAAGTTCAAAAGCCAGCTTCTGTGATGGTATGGGGGTGCATTAGTGCCCAAAGGATGGGTTACTTACACATCTGTGAAGGCACCATTAATATAATATATATATATATATATATATATATATATAATATATATATATATTATATATATATAATATATATATATATATATATATATATATATATATATATATATATATATATATATATTTACCTTTGTTTTTCTTCAACGCGTATATAAATCAACTTCAGATTCATTTGTCGGTTATAATTATTATTTTTTTCATTGTTTTGTTGGTTTTATGTCCCTTTTGTTCAAGAAAACGTTGTCTTTTTTATGAAAAAACACACATTCAATGCAATATTTCCCACAAATCATATCCCAATTTGGAATGTTTGAAAAGGTCAATAATTCATAACAACCATGATTTTGATACATTATTATATTTTGAGCAATGGCAGTTTTAATAGAAGAAAAACACGGATGGCAATTTTGTGTTATTAAAATCAACATTGCAACTTGTTCCTTGTTACATTTCACCCGTTTGCTCTTTGGCTCCACTTTTTAAATAGTATTTTCAGAATGTACCACTGGGCATTTGAATATTAGCTGCGACCCGCAAATGGCCCTCGGGCCACCCTTTGGACACCCGATTTAAAGCAACAATAATTAGGCTGAGCCAACATTAGCACCTCCTGTTGGCACAATATGATCGATTAGCGAGGATTAAAACTGCCTGAGGGCCCAGCGAGTCGCTCAGTGGGCTTCTGGAATCCGCCCAACAAGGTCTTGAATTGGCCTCTGCGGACGTCAGGACAGGAAAGCGTCCACAACAGTGGGGTAAATGGCCGGTGGAGACACGGCACACAGACCGGCACGAGAAGGACGAAACAGACGCCGGTTAGGATCAAAGTGAGCTAGACTACGAGGGGAGAGGAAGGAAGGCCGGGAGGGTGGTAGATGGAGGATGGTAGGTGGTAGATGGAGGATGGTGGATGAGGTGTGACGCCTCCAGAGGGACAGAAGCAGAGGACAGTGTGACAAAGGAAGAACCAGAAAGGAGGACGAGCTCGCTCTCGGCTGTGATCCAGTGTGAATGTGTATGTTCTGGCAATGCTGACCTAATGGGGACATAGCTTGGTTTACACAGTCACCTTTAGGGGACTTCTGACGGTATGGGGACCAAAAAACTTGTCCCTTTTAAATGATAGTCAGATCCATTCTGAAGATGCCTAAGTGATTTATAAGCTCAGTAGTCACGTACAAATTTGTGTGAATTGTGCAAAATCCTTTAAATTTGGTCCCCATGAACCATATTAACTCTTTTTCCCCAGGGTCCCCAGTATGTACGATCCGCACATTACTTCATCAATCCAGAGATTTAAAGACGTGTATGAGCTAACTGGGCAGTGACCATTTTACCTCATTTTTTTATGCCTTCACAACCTGTAGAAAGGGTGGTCCCCACAAGTCATGAACAACAACTTGGTCCCCATTCTTAATGATGACTAGTAAGTGTGTGTGTGTGTGTGTGTGTGTGTGCGTGTGTGTGTGTGTGTGTGTGTGTGTGTGTGTGTGTGTGTGTGTGTGTGTGTGTGTGTGTGTGTGTTCGGGCAATGCTGACTTAATGGGGACATCGCTCTGTTTACACACTTTAGGGGACCTCTGACGGTATGGGGACCAAAAAACAGGTCTCCTAAAGAGAAACGTTTAAGGTCATTTAATTTAATTTGAACTTTTTTTTTTAAATGGTCCTCAGTAATCACGTACAAATTTGTGTGAATTATGCAAAATCATTTAAATTTGGTCCCCATGACCCATATTAAGTCTTCTTCCCCAGGGTCCCCAGTATGTATGATCAGCACATTACTTCATCAATCCAGATATTTAAAGACGTGTATGAGCTAACTGAGCAGTAACCATTTTACCTCATTTTTTTTATGCCTTCACAACCTGTAGAAAGGGTGGTCCTCACAAGTCATGATCAAAAACTTGGTCCCCATCCCGAACGATAAACCAGCATGTGTGTGTGTGTTTGCGCTAGTTGAGTCAGAGCTGTGTGTCCACAGATGATGACAAAAACTATATTCTCCAAGTTGGATGTTTCAGTAAAAACTTCCACCAACACCAAAATATCGACAACAATGGAAATGTCCAGAGCACGGGAGTCAAACCTAAGGCCCCGAGGCCAGATCTGGCCGACCACATCATTTTATATGGTCCTAGAAATAATAAGCCTCGATAAAGTATCTAGCTCCATTTTTGACAGAAAATCAGGGATCTCTAAACTTTTTGACTTGGGGGCCACATTGGGCTAAAAAAACTTTGGCTCGGGGCCAAAAGTTGACTGGATGTAAAGTAATATATACATACTAGAGATGCGCAGTTTGCGGTCTCATCCGCGGAGTCCGCGGATAAACCGCGGGTCGGGCGGGTGATATGACGAAAAAATAGATTTTAAATAGATTCGGGCGGGTGGCGGTTTAGCCATTCATAAATATTTAATATACATAGTTCAGCAATCGGCAACTTTACCACTCAAAGAGCCATTTTGACCCGTGTCACAAAGTAATAAAGACATTAGGAGCCTCTAACATTCTCACGAATATCTGCTAGTGGTCACCCAGATAACAAGAATAACGGCGTGCTATGAAGCCATTGCCTTTGACGCCTTCTACAACATGTGGAAACTGCTTGCCAGTCCAGTAACATGTTGTATGTGGCTTCCGCAGATATAAGTACACGACTGCAAGGGATACTGAGTGACACAGAGTACACTAATGGTTGTGACATAAACAACTCTAACACTCTTACTAATATGCGCCACACTGTGAAGCTACACCAAACAAGAACGACAAACACATTTCGGTAAAACCTCCTCACAGTAACACAACATAAAAGCAAAACAACAAATACCCAGAATCCTTTGTATCCATGACTCACCTGACTATATTATACACCCCCGTGCCTCGGTAAGGTAGGCGAGGTTGGGGGTGCGGGGGTGTAAAATATAGTCAGGAAGAGTCATGATTACAAAGGATTCCGGGTAACCATCAGTGTACTCTGTATCACCCAGTATGCTTTTTAATCTTGTACGTGTATCAGCAGAAGTTGCTGGACTGCCAAGCAGTTTGTAAATGTTGTAAAAGGCGTCAAAGGTAATGGTTTCATAGCACGCCCTTATTTTCATTATCTGGATTAGCACTAGTAAATATTCGCGAGAATAGTTGCGGATCCCATTGTCTTCTTTACTCTGTGAAACGGGTCAAAATAGCTTTCGAGTGTTGAAGGTTGCCGAACCCTGATATATATCAACGGGTGGGTGGCGGGTGGTTGCGGTTTTGATAAAATGTTGGATCGGGTGGATGGCGGGTGGTTGACGACTTTAGTGATGCGGTCGTGGATGATATAATTGCCTATCCGCGCATCTCTAATACATACATACATAGTCTATACATATGATATTTGGCGTATATTTAGTCATTGATTTGTTGTTCAATATTCTTTTCCCTGGATTGTGTTGCCTGTGCTTAACAAAGAGATCGAACGAGCTTCCATGGCTGCCAAATGTTCTTCAATCAATCAATCAATGTTTACTTATATAGCCCTAAATCACTAGTGTCTCAAAGGGCTGCACAAACCACCACGACATCCTCGGTAGGCCCACATAAGGGCAAGGAAAACTCACACCCAGTGGGACGTCGGTGACAATAATGACTGTGAGAACCTTAGAGAGGAGGAAAGCAATGGATGTCGAGCGGGTCTAACATGATACTGTGAAAGTTCAATCCACAATGGATCCAACACAGTCGCGAGAGTCCAGTCCAAAGCGGATCCAAGACACAGCAGCGAGAGTCCCGTTCACAGCGGAGCCAGCAGGAAACCATCCCAAGCGGAGGCGGATCAGCAGCGCAGAGATGTCCCCAGCCGATACACAGGCAAGCAGTACATGGCCATCGGATCGGACCGGACCCCCTCCACAGGGGAGAGTGGGACATAGGAGAAAAAGAAAAGAAACAGCAGATCAACTGGTCTAAAAAGGGAGTCTATTTAAAGGCTAGAGTATACAGATGAGTTTTAAGGTGAGACTTAAATGCTTCTACTGAGGTGGCATCTCAAACTGTTACCGGGAGGGCATTCCAGAGTACTGGAGCCCGAACGGAAAACGCTCTATAGCCCGCAGTCTTTTTTTGGGCTTTGGGAATCACTAGCAAGCCGGAGTCCTTTGAACGCAGATTTCTTGCCGGGACATATGGTACAATACAATCTGCAAGATAGGATGGAGCTAGACCGTGTAGTATTTTATACGTAAGTAGTTTTGAGTAATATTTAGCTTTAGCTGAGGTAACAACAACGACGGGGTATTTTTTGGATGGCAAGTTTGTCACTCCAGTCGTTTATCTGTTGTTCATCATTCCCGTCGTGTACGTGTGCGTATGTCGTCTGCTGTGTCGCCGTGTGATGGCGCCTTAACCTACTTGATATCAGGTTCATTTTAGCTTCATAACGCCGTTATTCTGAACATCGGTCATCAACAATAGTATTAAAAGCTCTATCCTTGGCCAAAACTCGTCAATATCGCGCGACCTGCGTGTGTTTACTCTGCACACTGTGCCCTTCCCCAGGGGGCCAAGTCTGAATATTTTTGTGCATTGCTGTCCAAAACCGATTACTCTCACGCTTACTGGGAAGCTACAGTATTTATCCGCTTCCTCTTTTCTTCTTCTCCCCTTGTTTGTGAGTTGCAACCTCTGTGTGTGTGTGTGTGTGTGTTTGTGTGTGTTTTCCACGGCTGACAGGCCTTGGTGCGGCGGCTAAGTCGCCCGCTCTGCCCCAGAGCCCCCGAATGAGCCCGCTCACACACTCCTGGACTAGTTATTGGACTGGGAGGAGAGACGCAGTCAATAACTCAGGTAGTTCAATTACACACACAGGGACACATCAGTAAGTGCAAAAAGAAATAGTCCCTCATCCAATTTTCTCTGGAATATGCAAACGCACACACACACACACACACACACATACATAGAAACACACACACGCACGCACAAAAACACTAACGCACACATTCATACCTTCTAAAGACCTCAGAAAAAATGTCTACCTCTTTAGAACCCCCCTTTCTAGATATATAAAGATTTTTATTTCAACATTAATAACATATAAAAACTATGTAAATATAAAAAAGTTTGTTTCACAAAAAAAAGGTCACAATTTTACAAGAAAACGACCCCAAAGAGGGACAAGCAGTAGCAAATTAATAAAATGGAACATATAATTTTGGCAGTAGCTGAGATAGGCGCCAGCACCCCCCGCGACCCCAAAAAGGGAATAAGCGGTAGATAATGGATGGGATGGATGGATAATAAAAGTTGTAATTTTACTCAATGCAAGTCCAAATTTCATAAGAAAAACTGAATATGTGTGCTATATTATGATAAAAGTTGGAATTTTACTTAACAGTCGCAATTTTACAGGAGAAGCTTAAAATTTTATGAAAAGAGTCGTATTTTTTCTCGACAAACCTCACAATTTTAAAAGAAAACTTTAAAGTGTTTACGGTGAGATGGCGACTTGTCCCGGGTGTACGCCGCCTTCCGCCCGATTGTAGCTGAGATAGGCACCAGCGCCCGCCACCCCAAAGGGAATAGGCGTTAGAAAATGAACGGATGGATGGACTTTATTTATTTAATTGTTGCCAATATTATAATTATAATAATAATCGAAATTTTATTTGGCAAAATAATGACAAGTCCTAATTTTACCAAAAAAAAATGTTTTACAAGAACAACAAAAAAATAGGCAATATTGTCACCATTTTGCAGTGACAAGTAATAATTTTACAAGAAAATATTGCAATATTACAGATGCAGAAAGAATATGAGAAATTGTTCCCAATTTTATGAGGAAAAAGTCGACACATTGTGAGAAAAAGACTGCTTTTAGTTCTTTTTTTTTTCTTTTATACGTCAAATTATTACAGTATGTCTCTCTATACATATTTATTTTATTTTTTTGAATACATTTTATCCAAAGGGGGCATATTTCAATTTCTTGCACTCACTTGTTATTTCATATGTTGACCAGAGGGGGAGCACTTTTAAAAGCGACACAGTCAGTTTGAACAATCCCTTCTTTCTGGGACCACCCTCATTTTGATAAATGTCACCACTAGGGGTGCAAATGAGACATTCTTTATTAGATGCAATGTTATCGGGACCATGATTTATGTCATCACATAATCACACCTCCTCATATGGAAGATACTTTTCCTTGTTGATGCCTCAACAAGGGTAGAAATACAAGAACACACACACACACACGCACGCACACACACACACACACACACACACACACACACACACACTCATACCTTCTTGAGACCTCAGAAAAAATGCCTACCTCTTTAGGAACAGCCTTTCTAGATATATAATGATTTGTATTTACAACATTAATAATATATAAAAACTATGTAAATAGAAAAAAGTTTGTTTCACCAAAAAAAAAGGAAATGACCCCAAAGAGGGACAAGCAGTAGGAAATGGATGTATATAACTTAGAATTTTGACAGTATCATAATAAAAGTCGTAATTTTACTTGACACAAGTCCAAATTTTACAAGAAAAACATAATATTTGTGCAATATTATGACAAAAGTTGGAATTTTACTCCAAAAAAAAAAAACATAATATTTTTGGCAATTTAAAAGTAATTATTCTCAATAAAAGTCACAATTTTATAAGACAACTTTAAAATGTTGGCAATACTATGATAATAATAATAATAATAATAATCAGAATCCTACTTGGCAAAATTATGACAAAAGTTTTAAAACAAAAAAAGGGCAATATTGTGATAAATGTTATATATAAATGTATATATTTTATAAAACAAATGTCACCATTTTGCAGTAAAAAGTGATAATTTTACATAAAAAGTTATAATTTTGCAAGAAAATATTGAAATATTGCAGAAACAGAAAGAATATGAGAAATTCTTCCCAATTTTATAAGAAAAAAGTCGACATTGTGAGAAAAATACTGCTTTTAGCTATATATATATATATATATATATATATATATATATATATATATATATACATATATATATATATATATATATATTCATATATATATATTCATATATATATATATATATACATATATACATATATATATATGTGTATATATACATATATACATATATATATGTGTATATATATATATATATATATATATATATATATATATATATATATATATATATATATATATATATATATATATATATATATATACTTAAAATTATTACAGTATGTCTCTATATATATATATTCATTTATTTTTTTTATAAATTTTGTCCAAAGGGGGCGCATTTCAAATTCTTACACACTTGTTATTTCATATGTTGGCCAGAGGGGGAGCACTTCAAATGTTTACGCACACTTGTTGTTTCATATGTTGCCCAGAGGGGGAGCACTTTTAAAAGCGACTCACAGTCATTTAGAAAAATCCCTCCTTTTTCTCTATTAAATGCAATGTTATTGGGAGCATGTCAACACAAGTCATCACTTGTTCACACCTCCTCATATGGAAGCTACTTTTCTTTGTTGATTGAAATACAAGAACAGACACACGCGCGCACACACACACACACACACACACACACACACACACACACACACACACACACACACACATCAGTACAATACACAGCAGTGTTAATAATATATGGAAAATGTTTCTCCCTTCGAAAACTTTGTGGTTGCGTATTATATTGCGGTGCGCTGTATGGTCGGAAAAATACTGTTTTCTCAATGTATTTTTTATATTTTTTAACTAGAATAGACAAAATATAATTATTCATAGTCTTGTACGGCTGATATATGGACAAATAATGTTTCTTCTAAAAACTTGGGGGTGGGGGTGCGTCTTATATTGTGGTGCGGTCTATAGTCTGAAAAATACAGTGTTTTCTCAATATTTTTTTTTTAAACTAGAATAGAAAACAGAGTTATTCTTAGTCTGGTGTAACTAATATATGGGAAAATATTTTTTCTGTTAAAATTTGGTCGGTGCGTCTTATATTTTTGTGCGCTCTATAGTCGGAAAAATACAGCGTTTTCTCAATTTTTAAATTTTTTAAGTAGAATAGAGAAAATATAATTATTCATAGTCTGGTGCGGCTAATGTATGGTAAAATATTTTTTCTTTTGAAATTTTGTGGGTGCGTCTTATATTGTGGTGCACTCTATAGTCCAAAAAATATATGTACATATATTTTTTTTACTAGAATAGACACAATATAATTATTCATGGTCTGGTGCAGCTAACATATGGAGAATGCATTTTTATTTCAAAACTTAGTGGGTGCGTCTTATCTTGTGGTGTGCTATATAGTCTGAAAAACACTGTGGTTTTTTTAAATGTTAAATTTTTTTTAACTAGAATAGACCAAATAGAATTATTCATAGTCTGGTGTGGCTAATATATGGGGAAAAAAAATTATTCTAAATTTTGGTGGGTGCGTCTTATATTGTGGTGCGCTCAATAGTCGGAAAAATACAGTGTTTTCTCAATCTTTACATTTTTTAAGTAGAATAGAGAAAATATAATTAATCATAGTCTGGTGCGGCTGATGTATGGTAAATTATTTTTTCTTTTAAAATTTTGTGGGTGCGTCTTATATTGTGGTAGACTCTATAGTCCAAAAAATATATGTATACATGTTTTTTTACTAGAATAGACACAATATAATTATTCATAGTCTGGTGGAGCTAACATATGGAAAATGCATTTTTATTTTAAAACTTAGTGGGTTCGTCTTATCTTGTGGTGTGCTTTATAGTCTGAAAAACACAGTTTTTTTTAAATGTTAACATTTTTTTTAACTAGAATAGACCAAATAGAATTATTCATAGTCTGGTGTGGCTAATATATGGGGGAAAAAAATGTTCTTCTAAAATTTGGCGGGTGCGTTTTATATTGTGGTGCGCTCTACAGTCGGAAAAATACAGTGTTTTCTCAATGTTTACATTTTTTAAGTAGAATAGAGAAAATATAATTATTCATAGTCTGGTGCGGCTAATGTATGGTAAAATATTTTTTCTTTTAAAATTTTGTGGGTGCGTCTTATATTGTGGTACACTCTATAGTCCAAAAAATACATGTATATATGTTTTTTTACTAGAATAGACACAATATAATTATTCCTAGTCTGGTGCAGCTAACATATGGAAAATGCATTTTTATTCTAAAATTTAGTGGGTGCGTCTTATCTTGTGGTGTGCTTTATAGTCTGAAAAACACAGTTTTTTTTAAATGTTAACATTTTTTTTAACTAGAATAGACCAAATAGAATTATTCATAGTCTGGTGTGGCTAATAAATGGGGAAAAAAAATTATTCTAAATTTTGGTGGGTGCGTCTTATATTGTGGTGCGCTCTATAGTCGGAAAAATACAGTGTTTTCTCAATCTTTACATTTTTTAAGTAGAATAGAGAAAATATAATTAATCATAGTCTGGTGCGGCTGATGTATGGTAAATTATTTTTTCTTTTAAAATTTTGTGGGTGCGTCTTATATTGTGGTAGACTCTATAGTCCAAAAATATATGTATACATGTTTTTTTACTAGAATAGACACAATACAATTATTCATAGTCTGGTGGAGCTAACATATGGAAAATGCATTTTTATTTTAAAACTTAGTGGGTTCGTCTTATCTTGTGGTGTGCTTTATAGTCTGAAAAACACAGTTTTTTTTAAATGTTAACATTTTTTTAACTAGACTAGACAAAATAGAATTATTCATAGTCTGGTGTGGCTAATATATGGAAAACTATTTTTTCCTCATGAAATTGAGTGGGTGCGTCTTATATTGTGGTGCACACTATAGTCGGAAAAATACTGTGTTTTCTGTATATATTTTTTAAACTATAATAGACAAAATATAATTATTCATAGTCTGATGCGGCTAATATAAGGAAACATTTTTTCTTCAAAGATTTAGTGAGTGCCTCTTATATTTTGGTGCGCTCTATAGTTCAAAGAATACATTGTTTTTTCAGTTATAGCATTGTTTTAACTAAAATAGACAAAAGATAATTATTCATTGTCTTGTGCTACAAATATATGGAAACTATTTTTTTCTTTTAAAATTTGGTGGGTGCGTCTTATATTGTGGTGCGCTCTATAGTGGGAAATATACAATATTTTCTCAATAAAAACATTTTTTTAACAAGAATAGACAAAATATAATTATTCATGGTAAAATTAAGACTGTATTTTGAGTTAATGACTGAAAATAAGTAAATATTTCTTAAAATTAGGGAAATGTGTAGAAATAAAAAAATTAAAATATGGAAAAACAATCTTTTTTCTAAAATTTTGTGGTTGCGTTTTATATTGTGGTGCGCTCTATAGTAGGAAAAATAATGGACAAAATACAATTATTCATGCTAAAATCAAGACCTTATTTTGAGTTAATGACTGAAAATAAGTAACTAGCTCTTAAAACTACAGACATTTCTAGAAATAAAATTGAAAATATATGGAAAAATTTTCTTTTTTCTAAAATTTAGTAGTTGTGTCTTATAACGTGGTCCTATAGTCCGAAAAACACAGTGTTTTCTCAATTTTAACATTTTTTTAACTATAATAGAAAAAATATAATTATCCATGCTGAAATTAAGATTTTGATTTAAAAATATTGACTGAAAAAAAGGTAAATAGCTCTTGAAAATAAGGAAATTTCTAGAAATAAAATTTGAAATATATGGAAAAATAATTTTTCTTTTTAAATTTAGTGGGTGCATCTTATATTGTGGTGCGCTCTATAGTCCGAAAAATACGGTGCATTCTAAATTTTAACAGGTTTTTAACCAGGCTATACAAAATATAATCATTAATGGTAAAAACAAGACTGTAATTTGAGTTAATGACTGAAAATAAGTAAATCATTCTTCAAATTTGCAAAATTTCAATTGGAAAAATTTTGAAAATTTGTCTTTTTTCCTGTATTTTGTGGTGCGCCCTATAGTTCAAAAAATACAGTGTGCTCTCAATTTATTTAAAAAAAAAACTACAATAGACAAAATATAATTATTCATGCTGAATTTAAACTTTAGATGTAAAGCTAATGACTGAAAATGATTAAATGGCTCTTAAAACTAGGGAAATTTCTAGAAATTAAATTAGAAAAATATTAAAATTATTATTATTTTTTAAATTAAGTGGGTGCGTCTTATATTGTGGTGTGGTCTATAGTCCGAAAAATACGATGCTTTCTCAATATTAACATGTTTTAAACTAGGATATACAAAATATAATTATTCATGGTAAAATCAAGACTTTATTTTGAGTTAATGACTGAAAATAAGTAAATAGTTCTTAAAATTAGGGAAATTTCAAGAAATAAAAATTCTAAATTATGGAAACATTTTCTTTCTCCTAAAATTTAGTGGGTGCCTTTTATATTAGTCCCAAAAATATGGTGTTTTTTCAATTTTAATATTTTTTAACTAGAATGGACAAATTATATGCTAAAATGCATGCTAAAATTAACATTTTGAGTTAATGACTGAAAATAAGTAAATAGCTCTTAAAACTAGAGATTTTTTTTTAGAAATCCAATTTTAAATATATGGAAAAATAATATTCTGAAGTTTAGTGGGTGCGTCTTATATTTTGGTGCGCGCCATAGTCCGAAAAATACAGTGTTTTCTTAATTATTTTTTTTTAAACTAGAATGGACAAAATATGCTGATATCAAGACTTTATTGTGAGTTAATGACAGCTGAGATAGGCTCCAGCACTCCCCGCGACCCCAAAAGGGACAATCGGTAGAAAATGGATGGATGGATGGACCGAAAATAAGTAAATAGTTAATAAAACTAGGGAGATTTCTAGAAATATAATTTGAAATCAATCTATTCCAATGGGAGATGTTGATTTGAGTGTTAAACTTTCAAATTGAGCTACCACTGTAATTAATTCCAAGGTTTCTTTAACAGAATTTGAGTAAATTTTTTTCTGTTCCAGCAAAAAATCTGGCCTGCAAGTGGAAGTAGATGATTGCTGCAAGTTTTTTGGCCATGCATATTTCTGCACGGGTCCTTTGAACTGGAGCGGGGGGTGTGTGGGGGGGCCGTCACGCTGGCTGAGGGCTGAGTGCGAGAACATCTGGCCTTCACTTGCATGGAGTTCATTTTCCAGACAGTCAGCGGGGGATAAAAGTGCCACGGGCGTTGGCGTGAACTCACAACTGCTCCTTCATCAAGCCTGCGTGTGCATGAATGACATACTGATGTATGAGGGGCCGTTAGGGACATTATTCAGAATTACCTCTCACATACACTACTGAAATGCTCTCACATAAACAACTGAAATGTTTTTTCTCTCACACACACTACTGAAACACTCTTATACACACTACTGAAATGGTCTCACACACACTACTGAAATGCTCTCACGTACACTACTGAAACACTCATACACGTACTGAAAAGCTCTCACATATACTTTTGAAATGTTCTCAAATACATTACTGAAATGCTCTAACATACACTACTGAAACACTATTATATACAATACTGAAATGCTTTCCCATACACTACTGAAATGCTCTCACAAATACTACTGAAACAATCTTATACACACTACTGAAATACTCTCACATACGCTACTGAAATGCTATCACGTACACTACTGAAATGCTCTCACATACACTACTGAAACACTATTATACACACTACTGAAATGCTCTCACATACACTACTGAAATGCTCTCACATACACTACTGCAGGGGTCGGCAACCTAAAATGTTGAAAGAGCCATATTGGAACAAAAATAAAATACAAAAAAAATGTCTGGAACCGCAAGAAAATAAAAGCCATATTACATACAGATAGTGTCATGAGATATAAATTGAATTAAAAGGACTTAAAGGAAACCAAAAGAGCTCAATTATAGCTACAAATGAGGCATTGTGATGCAATATGTACATCTAGCTACCCTAAATAACATGTTAGCATTGATTAGCTTGCAGTCATGCAGTGACCAAATATGTCTGATTAGCACTCCACACAAGTCAATGACATAGACAAAATTCACCTTTGGGTATTCATGCACAACGTTAAAAGTTTGGTGGACAAAATGAGACAGAAAAGGAAGTGGCATAAAACACGTCTTAGAAAGTCGGAGGTGAGTTCAAGGACACCAAAATTAGTAGGACAAAATGGCGCTCGCCAAATACTGAAATCAGTGAGGCATGTTTAATAAAAACAGTGTGCTTTATAGCAATTAGGGAGGTTTGTGTCATGTTTGTCCTGCAACAGAAACTATACTAAAACAAAAAATATATTTTTTACATTTTTTCCCCCTCATCTTTTTCCATTTTGCATACATTTTTTAAAAAGCTACAGAGAGCCACTATGGCAGCGCTAAAGAGCCGCATGCGGCTCGAGTGCCGCGGGTTGCCGACCCCCGCACTACTGAAATGCTCTCACAAACACTATTGAAATGCTCTCACATACGCTACTGAAATGCTCTCACATACACAACTGAAATGCTCTCACATGCACTACTAAAGTGCTCTCACATACACTACTGAAATGCTCTCACATACACTACTGAAATGCTCTCACATAAACTACTGAAATGCTCTCACATAAACAACTGAAATGTTTTTCCCTTATACACACTACTGAAATGCTCTCACATACACTACTAAAACACTCCTTTACAGACTACTGAAATGCTCTCACATACACTACTGAAATGCTCTCACATACACTACCGAAATGCATTCACATACACTACTGAAATGCTCTCACATACACTACTGAAATGCTCTCACATACACTACTGAAATGCTCCAACATATCAACTAAAATGTTTTTTTCTCTCTCTCACACACACACACACACACACACACACGCACACACACACACACACACACACACACACACACACACACACACACACACACACACACACACATGCGCATGAGAGACCACAATTTCAGTAGTAAGTTATGTAAGGATTTCAGCTACAGTATGTGTATGAGAGCATCTTACCAGTGTGTAAAAAAGAAGGATATTTAATATGTTTATGTAAACACATTGGTAAGATGCTCTCATACACATAACTGAAATCCTTGCACACATACTGTACTATTTAAATTGTGGTGTCTCACATGCATGTGGTGTGTGTGTGTGTGTGTGTGTGTGTGTGTGTGTGTGTGTGTGTGTGTGTGTGTGTGTGTGTGTGTGTGTGTGTGTGTGTGTGTATGAGAGAAAAACATTTTAGTTGGTAATGTGAGAGTATTTCAGTAGTTTATGTGAGAGCATTTCAGTAATGTATGTGAGAGCATTTCAGTAGTGTGTGAGAGCATTTCAGTAGTGTATGTGAGAGCATTTCAGTAGTGTGGTGAGAGCATTTCAGTAATGTATGTGAGAGCATTTCAGTAGTGTGTGTGAGAGCATTTCAGTAGTGTGTGAGAGCATTTCTGTAGTGTAAGTGAGAGCATTTCAGTAGTGTGTGTGAGAGCATTTCAGTAGTGTAAGTGAGAGCATTTCAGTAGTGTGTTTAAGAGTGTTTCAGTAGTGTATGTGAGAGCATTTCAGTAGTGTGTATAAGAGTGTTTCAGTAGTGTATGTGAGAGAAAAACATTTCAGCTGTTTGTATGAGAGCATTTCAGTAGTGTATGTAAAAAGTAATCCTGAATAATGTCCTTAACGGCCCTTCATATTGATGACTTGCACGCAGGCATGAATGACGTATTGATAACTTGCACGTGTGCATGAATGACGTACTGATGACTTGCGCGTGTGCCTGAATGACATAGTGATGACTTGCACGTGTGCATGAATGACGTACTGATGACTTGCTCGTGTGCATGAATGACGTACTGATGACTTGCACGTGTGCATGAATGACGTACTGATGACTTGCTCGTGTGCATGAATGACGTACTGATGACTTGCACGTGTGCATGAATGACGTACTGATGACTTGCGCGTGTGCCTGAATGACATAGTGATGACTTGCACGTGTGCATGAATGACGTACTGATGACTTGCTCGTGTGCATGAATGACGTACTGATGACTTGCACGTGTGCATGAATGACGTACTGATGACTTGCACGTGTGCATGAATTACGTACTGATGACTTGCGCATGTGCATGTACTATCTAAACCTCAACTTAACTCCTCCTCTTTCCTGCCAGCTACTCGCGCCTTGTCGGCCCCGTCCTTATCATGGGAGCCTCCCTATCTTTAATCAAACACAGGCACGCTTAATTAGCGCGCACGTTTATCACGGCATCTCCTAATTAACACTGACCCCATTTTTCAGCACTTTTTTCCCAAACCTCCGTTCAAATTATCGCCTCGTCAGGGTTTCCATGACGGCAGCAACTACGGTGGGAACGGGTATCGGTCACACTTGAACCGATACAGTGCCGATTTGATAAACAAACACGCACAGTACCATCAAAAAGGCTTATTAAATAAATCAGAAGTTTATCGCTATTTGAGAAGTTGTTTTACTGAATACTTACTCTTACTCACACCTGCGCAAAATACAGCCAGCGGGCCGCAAGCGGCCCATTAAGATTTTCAACCCGGCCCACTGGATGTTCTACATCATTTTTTTAGACCTTTAAAGGGGAACAGTATCACAATTTCAGAAGGGTTAAAACCAATGAAAATCAGTTCCCAGTGGCTTATTATATTTTTCGAAGTTTTTTTCAAAATTTTACCTATCGTGGAATATCCCGAAAAAAGGCTTTAAAGTGCCTAATTTTCGCTATCTGTGAAGCCACCGTCCATTTTCCTGTGACGTAATCCAGTGATATACATGCTATCCAGGCGGATAGCATAGCAAGATATAGCAACATTAGCTTGGATTCAGACTTGGATTTCAGCGGCTTAAGCGATTCAACAGATTACACGTGTATTGAAACGGATGGTTGGAGTATGGAGGCAGATAGCGAAAAAAAAATTGAAGAAAAAACTGAAGCTATTGAGCGAATAGCTATTGACGCTATTCGGCCATGTCTGCCTTAGAATTGCCGGTAAAATGTGCAGACCAAACGATCGGGACTTTCGCATCTTGTGACACTGGAGCAACTTAAATCCGTCGATTGGTAAGTGTTTGTTTGGCATTAAATGTGGGTGGAGGGAAACGCTGGATGCAAATATAGCTACAAATGTACATACAGCTAGCCTAAATAGCATGATAGCATCGATTAGCTGGCTGTCATGCCGCGACCAAATATGTCTGATTAGCACATAAGTCAATAACATCAACAAAACTCACCTTTGTGATGTTGTTGACTTTATCATTGGAAATGCATCTGCAGGATATCCATACATCTCTGTGCCATGTCTGCCTTAGCATCGCCGGTAAAATGTGCAGACCAAACGAATGGGACTTTCGTATCTTGTGACACTGGAGCAACTTAAATCTGTTGATTGGTAAGTGTTTGTTTGGCATTCAATGTGGGTGGAGGGAAACGCTGGATGCAAATATAGCTACAAATGTACATACAGCTAGCCTAAATAGCTTGTTGGCATCGATTAGCATGCCGTGCTAATCGATGCACATTCTACGTAAATCAACTTGAATCCGTCCCTGATCGTGTTGTTACACCCTCCGACAACACACCGACGAGGCATGATGTTTCCAAGGTACGGAAAACAGTCGAAAAAACAGAAAATAACAGACCTGATTTGACTCGATGTTTATAATGTGTTTGAGAAAATGGCGGTTGACTACCTAGGTGACGTCACAACGTGACGTCATCGCTCCGAGAGCAAATAATAGAAAGGTGTTTAATTCGCCAAAATTCACCCATTTAGAGTTTGGAAATCGGTTAAAAAAATATATGGTCTTTTTTTTTGTAACATCAAGGTACGTATATAATGACGCGTACATAGGTCTGGTGATAATGTTCCCCTTTAACATCATTATGATGTGCAGTGCTATTTTTAAATTACCCTAAGTGTCACGGCCCAGGGTCTGCATTCATCTGGGCGCGCCACTGCGGCTGCAGCAAGCGGCTGCATTCAATTGCCAATCAATCAACTCTACACCCCTGTCACTGATGAGCTTCCTGGGCTTCTTAAGCCAGTGCAAACCTGCGTTCCGGGCCAGAACGTAGTTTCCTGTTTCGTACAGTAAGCCAAACTCGCTTTAAGCTCTCTGTGTTCATTTTGTCTCGTGTCCCTTGTTGTTCCAGCAGCATTTCCTACGTTCCCGCGTTACGAGAGGTGTTTCTCGTCTCCCCGTATTCCTTGGCTGCCTCTGGGATCTCGACCTCCCGCCTGGACACGGACTTTGACGCCTCTCTCCTCCCCCTCGACCTCACGCCTGCTTGAAACCTCCGAATTCGGGAGCTGGGGGCGGGGATTTGGGGGTTGTTGGGGTGTGGGGGGGGGTTAGTGGGGTGTATATATATATATATATATATATATATATATATATATATGTACAGTATATATACATATGTATATATACATACATATATATATATATTACTTTGACTGTGGTTTATCTCTTATACACTATAATATATATATATATATATATATATATATATATATATATATATATATATACATATATATATATATATATATATTATTTTTTTTTTTTTTCTAGATTTTTAACACTGGTTGTTGTATTTAAACATGACAAACGGCCAATTGTGCACACTCAGTGTAGCTATACACAATAAAGAATACAACTCGTTTGTTTCTATAAATGACTTTTTTTGTCGTAGCTGAGATAGGCGCCAGCGCCCCCCGCAAACCCAAAAGGGAATAAGCGGTAGAAAATGGATGGATGGATGGATTATTCAACATTTGACAAAAATTTCTGCCAAAATAACGCACAATTAGGCTAGAATGATATGTACTGATTGATATAATCGTGGAGTGAAGGTCTTTTTTGTCAAATTTAGTTTCTGAGATGCCCCGCAATAACCTTCATAAAAGTGATTTTAAGACAACTTTATACTTAATACCCAAACTGAATCCATTCAGTGGACAAAAACCACATCTTGGTGAAAGGACCGTGACTGAAACGAGGTGACAAACTGTCAAAGTTAACACCGCCGATAACAAAACTGCATCATAGAGAAGGAAGTATGTCATGTTTTGACACAGTTGTCTCAATGTAAGGTCATATGATCCACACACACACACACACACACACACACACACACACACACAGATGTTTTTCTGTGGCCCATTTCTGCTCTAAGTTTAGCAGATGAGCCACCAAGGGGCCTCTGCAGTCTGATGCCTTTCCTTCTGTTTGTCCCGTGTTACTTCTTGGATGGTAGTCCTTCTTTCCGTGTGTGTGTGTGTGTGTGTGTGTGTGCGTGTGTGCGTGCGTGTGTGTGTGTGTGTGTGTGTTGTGGCAATGCTTACTTAATGGGGACATCACTCTGTCTTTAGGAGACCTCTGACGGTATGGGGACAAAAAAAACAGGTCCCCTAAAAGGAAACCTTTTTAAATGATAGTCAGATCCATTCTGAAGATGCCCAAGTCATTTTAAGCTTGATCATGTCATATTTACTGAGAACTTTTTTTTTTTTTAATGGTCCTCAGTAGTCACGTACAAATATGTGTGAAATATGCAAAATGATTTAAATTTGTTCCCCATGAACCATATAAACTCTTTTCCCACAGGGTCCCCAGTAAGTATGATCAGCAAATTAGTTCATCAATCCAGAGATTAAAGACGTGTATGAGCTAACTGGGCAGTGGCCATTTTACCAAATTTTTTTCTATGCCTCCACAACCTGTAGAAAGGGCGGTCCCCACAAGTCATGATTAAAAACTTGGTCCCAATTCTAAATGATAACCAATGTTTGTGTGTGTGTGTGTGTGTGTGCGTGTGTGTGTGTGTGTGTGTGTGTGTGTGCACCAGAGAGGCTTTTTCGGGAACTCTATTGCTCGGTGAAGAGTGACAGGTTTAGAGAGCAAGAGAAAACTCCATCCCTGTCCAGTTTTACACTACGTCTCATTTTTTTTTTACTTTGTGTGTTTTGCATTCTGAAGTGAGGTTGCAACTCTCTACTCCCATCTATCCATCCATCCATCCACCCAATTTCCCCTTTGGGGTTCTTTTTGTATTGTTTCAGTTTCAGAAAAATTCCTCCGTAAATTCACCAAAACGTCACTGCAGAGTTATTGAGTCTGTTTAGCTGATTGGAGAGCTAGCTTGCGCAACTAGTGGGTCCATGCTGATGACTTCTGTTTTGTTTGATCAGCCGTTTTACTGCCACGTTATAGACACCGCTTGGAAACCATTGAGGTGTATAAATAACCATTTACAAAATAGTTCTATGTAAATAATTCATTTCACAATGTACATATCTGTGACTTATAGTCCAATGTGGCTAATATATGGAAACAAATGTTTACTTCTAAAACCTACAATCGGGCAGAAGGCGGCGTACACCCTGAACAAGTCGCCACCTCATCGCAGGGCCAACACAGATAGACAGACAACATTCACACTCACATTCACACACTAGGGCCAATTTAGTGTTGCCAATCAACCTATCCCCAGGTGCATGTCTTTGGAGGTGGGAGGAAGCCGGAGTACGCGGAGGGAACCCACGCATTCACGGGGAGGACATGCAAACTCCACACAGAAAGATCCCGAGCCTGGAATTGAACCCAGGACTACTCAGGACCTTCGTATTGTGAGGCAGACGCACTAACCCCTCTCCCACCGTGCTGCCCTACTCCCATCTAGTGCTAGATATATTTTTTTCATCATTCTAGCTATAGTGGAAAGGGGGGCCCTCATAATCTTCTAACCAAACGTGGGTCCACGCAAAGTAGGCAAGACGTGTGTGTGTGTGTGTGTGTGTGTGTGTGTGTGTGTGTGTGTGTGTGTGTGTGTGTGTGTGCCAGAGAGAGAGAGGCTTTTTCAAACCTATTGCTTGGTGAAGTGGAGTGACAGGTGTCACGCCTGTAAGTTTATGTTTTGGTTTTGGTCAGGTTATGTTTAGTTTTTTTGGACATTTAAGTTCTGTCTTGGCACTTCCTGGTTTGTTTTCGTCTCCATGCCAACTCATTACTTTTCACCTGTCATGTCACGCCCCTGTCCTCAGCCTTACACCTGTTTTCACTAATTATCACAGCTACTTAAGTCACTCTTTTTCTTGTCTTCATTCTGGGATCTTCACACACGCACGCACTATCTTCATGCCCTTGAACACCTCGCTATCAATGCCCTAGTTTTGATCCACGTAAGTTTTGTATTTATGCCACAGTCTTTAGGTTTGCCATCGTGCTGTTTAAGTTTATAGTTAAATTGTCTTTCATGCCATTGAGCAAGCGTTTTTGTTGTCCCTGTTTTGTATATATTATATAATTAAAAGATGTACTCACAGTCACGTCTCGCCCGTGCAAATCATTCTCTGCATCGAAGAAACAACTTTAATCCAAGCCTAGTTGGGACAACAGGTTGAGAGAGAGAGAGAGAGAAAGAGAGAGAGAGAGAGAGAGAGAGAGAGAGAGAGAGAGAGAGAGAGAGAGAGAGAGAGAGAGAGAGAGGGATAAAACTCCATCTCGTCCAGTTTTACACTATGTCTCATTTCGAAAGTTCTTTAATTTTTTTTTTCCTTTTGTTGAAGTGTAATCTAATTACACGCAAATGTTGAAGCTTGTTGTATAATACATTTTCACCCATAACGGATTATTGCAAAAAAAAAAGAAAAAGTGCAGAAAAATATTGCTATGGTTATTTGACAAGTATTAATAATAATTGAGGTATTTATTAGAGGCAGGCTTGGAGGAGATGCTAATATAAAATCAAGGTACCCTACCTAGTGTGTGTGTGCTTAAACCAGTGTTTCTCAAATGGGGGTACGCGTACCCCTGGGGGTACTTGGAGATATGCCAAGGGGTACTTGAGATTTAAAAAAATATATATTCTAAAAATGGCAACAATTAAAAAATCCTTTACAAATATATTTATTGAATAATACTTTAACAAGGTTCCAAACTCATTTTTAGCTCAGGGGCCGCATGGAAGAAAATGCATGTGGGCCAGACGGTTACAATCATGGCATAATAACTTAAAAATACAACTACAACAACTTCAGATTGTTTTTTTTTTTTTTTTTTGCCAAAATAGAACAAGCACATTCTGAAAATGTACATATCACAAAAAATCGTTTTGTCAAAACACTTCAAGTTAGTGAAAAATTCTGAGGAAAAAAATGTGCAGTTTCAAAAACACAATGAAGAACACAATGAACTTGGACTTTACCTCAGTATATAAGTTCATATACTGTGAAAAGAAATGCAACAATGCAATATTCAGTGATGACAGCTAGATTTTTGGTGGACATGTTCCATAAATATTGATGTTAAAGATTTCTTTTTTTTTGTGAAGAAATGTTTAGAATTAAGTTCATGAATCCAGATGGATCTCTATTACAATCCCCAAAGAGGGCACTTTAAGTTGATGATTACTTCTATGTGTAGAAATCTTTATTTAGAATTGAATCACTTGTTTATTTTTCAACAAGTTTTTAGTTATTTTTATATCTTTTTTTTTAAATAGTTCAAAAAAGACCATCACAAATGGCTAAATTTTGCACTGTTATACAATTTAATAAATCAGAAACTGATGACATAGTGTTGTATTTTACTTTTTTATCCCTTTTTTTCCAACCAATAATGCTTTGCTCTGATTAGGGGGTACTTGAATTAAAAAAATGTTCAGGTTGAGAACCACTGGCTTAAACTACCACTAATCAGAACAACGAAACTGAAAAAAATAATCTAAATTAGAAAAATAGAAAAAAAGACAATGAAAAATACATGTGTGTATGTATGTATGTATATATATATATATATATATATATATATATATATATATATATATATATATATATACATACATACATACATACATATATATGTATACATATGTATATATATATATATATATATATGTATATATATATATATATATATATATATATATATATATATATATACATACATATAAACATATATATATATATATACATATATACATATACATGTCACCGCCTCTGTCCATGGTACTGAAGACAGAGCACCATCAGACGGGGCCGTGGCAGTGCTGACGGCGAGACACAGCTAGCAGGTGATTAGATTTCCCAGGTGGTACGAGTTGTCTTATCATCTGTTGTCTTTAACAGTAAGCGGCCAGGAACAGAGAGAGAGAGAGAGAGAGAGGATAAAGACATGACTGAAAAGTGACGTTCTGAGAGAGAAAACTTTGGATAAAAAAACCCATGATAATTTAAACTCTGCTGAAACCTGCACGCTGGGATTCTGTGAACTTCCACTATATATATATATATATATGTATATATATATATATATATATATATATATATATATATATATATATATATATATATTATACTGCAGTGTGCGAACGCACACAAAATATGGGCAAATATGCATGAAAACATTCCTACAAACATCACACATGGGACGCCTTAGTAAGTATGAATTGTTTTAGTTTTATTGTAAAAGTTACAAATGTTGGTTGAAGTAATGAATGAAGAATCCGTGCGAGTAGAAACGCTTTGGATGGCTCCAACAGTGTTTTTGAGCCAAGGCTCTTTTTTTTTTTTATTTAAAAAAATCCCACTACTATTATTAACATTGTGGAGGGGGGTGTGGTCTGCGGGCCGGCCTCGAAGACAGCGACAGGTGAGTAGATTGCCCGGCTGGGGATTGTTATCTAATCAACTGTCGCCATTATTAGCAGCAGCCGGGACGAGACACGGGGGTTGGCATAGGAATGGGAGTTGGAGAGAGAGAGACTCAAAACAAGGACTGAAAAGTCGCAGAGCAGTGTGTCGTAGTGGCGTGTGCACGTGTAAAAACAATTGTCCAACCTGTTTTCTTCGGCTCACAAGAAGATCCGTCATGATCAGGGGAACCCACGGGAGGGCAACTTCCACAGCCATTTCCACCTACTCTGTGGCCTAGTGGTTAAAGTGTCCGCCATGAGACCGGTAGGTTGTGAGTATAACTCCTGTTCGAGTCATACCAAAGACTATAAAAATGGGACCCATTACCTCCCTTCTTGGCACTCAACATCAAGGGTTGGAATTGAGGGTTAAATCACCAAAAATGATTCCCGGGCACGGCACCCCTCACCTCCGAGGAGGTGAACAAGGGGATGGGTCAAATGCAGAGGACACATTTCACCACACCTAATAAGCGTGTGACAATCATTGGTACTTTAACTTTAACTTATTTATCAACAACACCCAGAAACGCTGCTGGGTTCACTGGCCTTAGCACAAACAAAAACACACCTTTTCAGCAACTCTGTTGGTGTTTTATGAACACTAATAGTTGAATACAAAACATAAAGGCCGTTAGCGAAGCAAAATGAACAAATTAGCCGCACTGTGTTATAAACCGCAGGGTTCGAAGCGTGGGAAAAAAATTGTATTTTTCTATTTAATTTTTTAGTAAAAACTGAAGCGCATGTCACACACAAACCGTGTCATAGCTGTTTTAAACTGCGCCTCAAGCATGCACGTTTAACCTCGCTAACGTTTCCCGGACACGGAGCACGGACCTAAACCGTCTCGAGAGGGCAGGAAAGGAACAAGTGGCGAGAGAGAGCAAGAGAAGAGGAAGAGAGTTGCAGGTGCGCCTCGTGTGTGCTTTTCCTGGCAGCGCAATAAGGGCCGCTCCTTAGTCACTGTCAGCGGCGAGAACACCCCCCATATCTCGCCTCCTTCACCTCCTCACCCCGCCACTTCGCCTCCTCACCCCGCCACTTCCGGCCCAGGCGTATCTCTGAGCGTGTCACGCCGACGCTTCGCCGCCTCGGGGATGAGCCCTAGTGCGGCGAGAGCCCCTGATCCACGACGCCAGGTGCACGGCGGGAACGGCTCCAGCGCAGATAAAGCTAATGTTTTTGCAAGCATTAAGCGGGAAAATTAACCACGGAGGTAGGGGCAGGGGCTTAATTACACATGCAGACCTCACTGGATGCACCATCCCTTCCGTATACTGGCAAGAAAATTATCATTTTTGATTATTACATTTTCTGTAGTGGGATTTTTTATTTATTTAAAAAGGTTAAAAAAAATAGCCGTCCATAACGTTATTACTCGCATTAATTCTTCGTTCATCACTCCGAGCAACGTTTGTAAGTTTTACAATATAACTAAAACAATTCTTATATACTAAACCATCCCACGTGTGATATCTGTAGGAGTGTTTTTATGTATATTTTTATCATATTGTAATGAAGTCAGCGTCGTTATATATGCTAACACATTTAGTCTGTGTTAGCATTATGAACTTACGATGGCATTATTTTTGTATTGTTTCAGTTTCGGAAAAATTCCTCGGTAAATTCACCAAAACGTCACTGCGGAGTTATTGAGTCTGTTTAGCTGATTGGAGAGCTAGCTTGCGCAGCTATTGGGTCCATGCTGATGACTTCTGTTTTGTTTGATCAGCCGTTTTACTGCCACGTTATAGACACCGCTTGGAAACCATTGAGGTGTATAAATTACCATTTACAAAATAGTGCTATGTAAATAATTCATTTCACAACGTATATATCTGTGACTTATAGTCTAATGTGGCTAATATATGAAAACAAATGTTTACTTCTAAAACCTAGTGGGTGCGTCTTATATTGTGGTGTCAGAAAAATGTTATGTAAATTATCAAAAAACTTTCCGTTCTCTGAGTTCCCAGTGAACAGACAGAGGCTGTCTTTGTTGTATCAAGCCAAAGGCTTGTAAAATTCTATTGTGTACGATGGGAGGAGACGGGAGGGGTTATCTATCGTGATCCAAGACCTGCCTAAGCTCGATCCAGGACCAGTCCAAGCCCGAGGCATCTTTTTCTTTTGTGTTAATGTGACCGAAAACAAGGGCTGCTTACAAACCCCATTCCTTTAGAAACAGCTGTTGTTATGTAATCACGGAAAGTCCAAAAAAAAAGAGGTGGCATACAATCTTTCGTCAGAGCGTGAGTGAAACTGTAAGAGGTTACAGGTCGACACGTTTCTCCACAAATTGAGCAAAATTTAATTCTATCTCTGTTTAATTCCTTTCTTCTTGTCTCGTTTAATTCGTTTAATAGATGCCATTAGTGTTTGAACCTGACATACGGTGTTTTCTCAATTTTTACATTTGTTAACTACAATAGACAAAATATAATTATTTGTAGTGTGGTGCAACTATATAGAATTGTTTTTTTTTTTTCAATTTTTGTGAGAGTGCCTTATATTGTGGTGTGATCTATAGTCCGAAAAATACAGTGTTTCTTACATTTACATTTTTTTTTAACTAGAAAAGACAAAATATGATTATTCATAGTCTGGTGCGACTAATTTTTCAAAAATAATTTTTGTTCTAAATTAGGTGGGTGCGTCTTGTATTGTGGTGCGCTCTAAAGTCGACAAAAAACTGTGTTTTTTTACATTTAATATTTTTTTAACTAGAATAGACAAAATATGATTAGGTATTTATAGTCTGGTGCATCCAATATTTGAAAAAAAATATTTTTTTTTCTAAAATTTAATGGGTGCGTCTTATATTGTGGTGCGCTCTGTATTTCGAAAACGACAGTGTTTTCTCAATCTTAATAAAAAAAACAAACTCCAATAGACCAAATATAATTATTCATTGTCTGGTGCAACTAATATATGGAAAAGGTTTTTTTCTTCTAAAGTTTTGTGGGTGCGTCTTATATTGTGGTGCGCTCTGTAGTCAGAAAAAATACAGTGTGTTCTCAATTTTAAAATGTTCAACTAGAAATAGATTAAATGTAATTATTCATTGTCTGGTGCAACTAATATATAGAAAATTGTTAGTTCTTCTAGAATTTTATGGGTACATCTTATATTGTGGTTCTCTCTCTAGTCTGAATAATACAGTGTGTTTTCAATTTTAAATTTTCTGAACTACAATAGACAAAATTTGATTATTCATAGTCTGTTGTGGCTAATATTTGGGTGAAAAAATATTCAAAAATTTAGTGGGTGCGTCTTATATCGTGGTGTGCTCTATAGTTCGAAAAATGCAGTGTTTTCTCAATTTCAATTAAAAAAAAAAATAGAACAGACCAAATCTAGTTGTTTGTAGTCTGGTGTGACTAATATATGGAACATTAATTTTTCTTCTAAACTTTAGTGGGTGCATCTTATATTGTGGTGCGCTCTGTAGTCCGATGAAATACAGTGTGTTCTCAATTTTAAAATGTTTGAGTAGAATAGACTAAATATAATTATTCATTGTCTGGTGCAACTAACAAATAGAAGATTATTATTTCTTCAAAAATGTTGTGGATGCATCTTATATCGTGGTTCACTCTGTTGTCCGAATAATACAGTGTTTTTTCAATTTCAATTTTTTAAACTAATATAGACAAAATATGATTATTCATAGTCTGGTGTGGCTAATATTTTGAAGAAAAAAAAAATCAAAACTTTAATGGGTGCGTCTTATATTGTGGTGCTCTCTATGTTTTGAAAAATACAATGTTTTCTCAATCTTCATATATATATATATATATATATATATATATATAAATATATATATATACATATATATATATATACACATAGGTAGTGGGTGTGTCTTATATTGTGGCAAAAAATACAGTGTTTTCTCATTTATAAATATATTTTTACTAGAATAGACATTATATGATTATTTATAGTTTGGTGTGAATAATATTTGGAAAAATATGTTTTACTCTAAAATTTAGTGGGTTTGTCTTATATTGGTAGTCCGAAAAATATGGTGTGTTTTTTTTCTTCAATTTTAACATTTTCAGACAAGAATAGACAAAATATGATTATTTATAGTTTGGTGCGACTGATATATGGAAAAAGAATTAGTTTTTCGAAAATGTAGTGGTTGTTTCTCATAATGTGGTGCGCTCCTTAGTCCGAAAAAATACAGTGTTTTCTCAATTAATTTTTTTTTTAGCTAGAATACACAAAAAATAATTATTATTCATGCTAAAATTAAGATTATATTTCAAGTTAATGACTGAAAATAGCAAATGTTTTCGCAGGAATTAAGCGAAAAAATAAATCACAAAGGAGTAGTGTGTGTGCAGGGGGGTGGTTTTGGGGGGCACTTAATTACTCGTGCAGACGTCCCTGGATGCACCATCCCTTTCGTTCACTGGCAAGAAAATCTTTTTTTTTTTTTTTGTGTCCTCACAATGTCGGAAGAAGCGCAAAGACAATAAGACAGTCTGTATTTTTCTCCCTCTCTCGCCTCACTGCTGATGCTTCATGAAACCGCAGGCACAGTCGTCTCCACCATCTCGCAAGATGTCCTACAAGTTGGTCGATACATCAGTAAGCCCAAGTTATAACTTTACTATGCAAAGCCAAAGCCATTTATCAACAACACCCAGAAACGCTGCCGTCTTCGCTGGGCCCGAGCTCATCTAAGATGAACAGAAGCAAAGTGGAAGAGTGTTCTGTGGTCTGATGAGTCCACATTGTTTTTGGAAACTGTGGACGTCGTGTCCTTCGGGCCAAAGAGGAAAAGAACCATCCGGATTGTTCTAGGTGCAAAGTTGAAAAGCCAGCATCTGAGATGGCATGGGGGTGTATTAGTGCCCAAGGCATGGGTAACTTACACATCTGTGAAGGCACCATTAATGCTGAAAGGTACATACAGGGTTTTGATTAACATATGTTGCCATCCAAGCAGCGTTATAATGGACGCCCCTGCTTATTTCAGCTAGCCACATGTTACATCAGCGTGGCCTCATAGTAAAAGAGTGCGGGTACTAGACTGGCCTGCCTGTACTCCAGACCTGTCTCCCATTGAAAATGTGTGGCACATTATGAAGCTTAAAATAGCACAACAGAGATTTTCGGCACACTCCCGTTTAAGAACAGGATGGCGACGGGTCTGCCAACTTCCGGGGCATCTTACAAAAAAGTGGAGAATTTATGTAGCACCATGACTAGGGAAGGTTATTAGGATATGGTCATATAAGTTCATGCTGTGCTATTATTTTATAGCACTTTCAAGGGTCATGGATCTGATTTACTCACATTGTCCATAAGATGGCAGCAAATATGCCGTCATATAAGTAAATGCTGTGCTAATATTACATCTTATTTTCATGGGTCATTGTTTTGATTTACTCACATCTGTGAAGGCACCATTAATGCTGAATGGTCCATACAGGTTTTGGTGCAACATATGTTGCCATCCAGGCAAAGTTATCATTGACGCCCCTGCTTATTTCAGCAAGAAAATGCCAAGGCATATATTCCGACAGCATGGCTTCATAATAAAAGAGTGTGGGTACTAGACTGGCCTGCCTGTACTCCAGACCTGTCTCCCATTGAAAGTGTGTGGTGGAATTTAAAGCCTAAAATACCACAACAAAAACCCAGGACTGTTGAACAACTTAAGCTGTACATCAAGCAAGAATGGGAAATAATTCCACCAGGTAAGATTCAAAAATGTGTCTCCTCAGTTCCCAAACCTATACTGAGTGTTTTTTTTAAAGGAAAGGCCATGTCACACAGCGGTAAAAATGCCCAAGTGACACATTTTTTGCAATGTGTTGCTGCCATTAAATTCTAAGTTAATGATTATTTGCAACAACAAAAAAAATAACAAAGTTTGTCAGTATGAACATGAAATTTGTCAGGCTTGCCCCTGACAGTTTGTCTATGTTTGAGTTTTTTCCTCTGCATTTGTCTGTTTGCTGTGTTTAGTATTTCCTGTCTTTTAGTTCCTGTCAAGTGCTCTTAATTTGTCAGCTTCCTGTCTTGTTCCCTGAGTGCTGTGTTCCTCCTCAGTGTGTTTAGTAGTTCCTGTCCTTAGTTCCTGTCTAGTGCTCTTATTTTCTCAGCTTCCTGTCTTGTTCCCTGAGTGCTGTGTTCCCCTTCAGCTGCGACTGATTGGCATCTGGCCACACCTGTTGCCAATCAGTCGGCTCCTTTGTCTTGTGTCAGTTGCTGGATCATTCTATTGTCATTTGTATTGTCGTTGCCTCATGTCACTCTTGTGTCTTTGCTACCTGTCGTGTCTGGCATCATTTCAGCTATTACCTGTCGTGCTACATCTTGTCCTGGTCGTCGTAGCGATAAGCTGTTTTTGTTAGCCGTAGCTATTTCCAGTTTTTCTCTTTGTTATCCTCTAGCTTCCATGCTAAAGTTCCTTTTTGTTTCTTGTTAGCTTCTATGCTAAAGGCCTTTTGTTTTTTATCCGCCGACGTGCGCGCTTTTTGGTTTGAACCCTTTGTTTGGTTTTGTCTTAGTATTTATATTAAAATCATCTTTGCTCACTCCATGCCTGCCTCCATCTCTGACTCTTGGGGTTCGTCAACAAATAACTGACAAAAATATCTTATCTTTGCAGTCTATTTAATTGAATATAAGTAGAAAAGGATTTGCAAATCATCATATTCTGTTTTTATTTACTATTTACACAACGTGCCAACTTCATTGGTGTTGTTTTTTGTACATACATACATACATACATACATACATACATACATATATATATATATATATATATATTTAATTGATAAATGGTCCTCTGAGTTTGACAGCCCGATGTGTACAGTAAGCGACGTGTTGTTTCAGTGGCGTCACGGTTCCCTCTGTGGAATGTTGCACTTTTCTCTCATCCAGCTCATTTACGGCGTTCCGCTCTATTTTCCACACGGAGTGAGACGAGGGCGCACCCCGCCTTCCTTGCCTCCCTCGCCGTGTGCGTGTTGCCGTGACAGACATCCTCTGTGGCTGCCAGAGCTTTTTTTAAAACGCAACAATATCAAAAATGGCCCATCCCGGGCGACGGGCAAGGAGCGAGCTAAGGGGGCGTGGAAGGGATAAGGAGGGTAAAGCGGCTGTTGCCAGTGAGAAGGGTGGCGTCCGGTGTGGTGCGTTTTACCCGAGATGTAGTAGTGACGCAACTACAGCTTTTGTAAGGACACAATCTTTGAGTTTAGGAACTGAAATACAAGCAGGAGAGTATATGAATTTTAATTTGAAGGGAGCATCACATCGGTTGGAATGTAAAAAGCACAAGATTTCGATACTGAAGGGCTCGGATTCCACTCGACATGGGAACTGTGGCTAAGAGATTAATTTTTTAGTCATTTAACTTTAAATCATTATCTTCATTTTAGCATGAGTAGTTTTATTTTGCCTTTTCCAGTTTAAAAAACTTAAAATTGAGAAAAAAAAAAAACTTTTTCCGGACTACAAAATGCACCATTTTATAAATGTTTTAAAAAAACAACATTTACATATATTAGCCTCACCGGACCATAAGGCGCAGGTATATACGATGTAAAATTAATTATTTACACAGAAATATTCTGGAATTGTTTATATGCATACCTTAATTGTTTACAAATTGTACATGAAACACGGCAGTAAAACGGCTGATCAAACAAAACAGAAAAACATATATTGTTCCATATATTAGTCGCACCGGACTATAAGTCGCAGATACATACGATTTGAAATGAGTTATTTATACAGAAATATTCTGTAAATGTTTATTTAAATACCTTAATTGTTTTCAAATTGTACATTAAACACGGCAGTAAAACGGCTGATCAAACAAAACAGAACAATATCGTTCCATATATTAGCCACTTCGGACTAGAAGTCGCAGATATATACGATTTGAAATGAATTTTTTGTACAGAAATATTCTGTAAAGTTTTATTTACATACCTTAATTGTTTTCAAATTGTACATGAAACACGGCAGTAAAACGGCTGATCAAACAAAACAGAAAAACATATATTGTTCCATATATTAGTCGCACCGGACTATAAGCCACTGATATACGTTGTGAAATGAGTTATTTATACAGAAATATTCTGTAAATGTTTATTTACATACCTTGTTTTCAAATTGTACATGAAACACGGCAGTAAAACTGCTGATCAAACAAAACAGAACTAAACAATATCGTTCCATATATTAGCCGCTTCGGACTATAAGTTGCAGATACATACGATTTGAAATGAGTTATTTGTACAGAAATATCCTGTATATGTTTATTTACATACCTTAATTGTTTTCAAATTGTACATGAAACACGGCAGTAAAACGGCTGATCAAACAAAACAGAAAAAAACAATATTGTCCCTATATTAGTCGCTTCGGACTGCTGCTGCTGACCCGTCTCTGGCCGGGATGGTCTCCTGCTGGCCCCACTATGGACTGGACTCTATTATGTTGGATCAACTATGGACTGGACTCTCACTATTATGTTAGATCCACTATGGACAGTAATTTTACTATTGTGTTAGATCCACTATGAACTGGACTCTTACTATTATGTTAGATCCACTATGGACTGGACTCTCACTATTATGTTAGAGCAACTATGGACTGGACTCTCACTATTATGCTAGATCCACAATGGACTGGACTCTCACTATTATGTTGGATCCACTATGGACTGGACTCTCACTATTATGTTAGATCCACTATGGACTGGACTCTTACTATTATGTTAGATCCGCTATGGACTGGACTCTCACTATTATGTTAGATCCACTATGGACTGGACTTTCACACTATTATGCTAGATCCACTATGAACTGGACTCTCATGCTATTATGTTAAATCCACTATGGACTGGACTCTCACTATTATGTTAGATCCACTATAGACTGGACTTTCACAATATTATGCTAGACCCATTCGACGTCCATTGCATCCGGTCTTCCCTAAGGGGGAAGGGTGTGGAAGACCCACATCTGCGGTCTTCTCCAAGGTTTTTCATAGTCATCCACATTGACATCCCACTGGGTTGTGAGTTTTTCCTTGCCCTTAATGTGGGCTCTTAACCGAGGATGTCGTTGTGGCTTGTGCAGCCCTTTGAGACACTTGTGATTTAGGGCTATATATATAAATATCGATTGTTAAACATTGGTAAATTGTACATTTAGATATACACTAGTTTTTAGAACTGTTCTCCTAAAATCGTGTCTGTTTAACTTTAATTTTGTCATCTCATTTTTTGCAGTGCAGAAGTTTATAAAATACGATTTTAAACTTTACTGGTGAAAGTTAATCAGAAATAATTCCCCCCAAAAAACACTCCAGACCTAAATGAAGCAAGGATCCACTATTCCAAAAAATGCACTAGCTTGATGCTAATACACTTTGGCTTTGCTATTGACGTGCTACTGATTAGCATTAGCCATTTTACATGGCGATTTCAACACCTCCAAATGTGTTAATGAAAACTACAAATAAGATGCATCAAACGGCCGGAGGGTGAAAAAATGACAATACTTGCAGTATTAACACTTTGTAGGACACAACAAATGACTGGACTGGCAACGACAACTGCAACTTAATGCCATAAAACAAGATATAACAACTGGACAACAGTTATCATAACCAGCTCGAATGTTGCAAAAAAAATAAGATTTAAGTACCAAAACAGAACTAGTGTCGATTCCCAGGTACCAGCAGTTGGTACCGTTTGGTTCAAACGTGAACAGTACCCATCCCAAATTGATTTCCTCTGCCGGTTCTGTCTCCAAGTACAGGACATTCCGATGCAGACTTTGTCAGAACTATGAGTGATGACCTATTTTGGACGCACTTGGTGCAATCAACATTAATGTACCCCAAAAGGATTATTATTCAACAAGGCTGCCAGTTTGTAGCCTTTGCTGGCCAGAAAGCTATAAAAAAAAAACTATGAACCGTCGAGAGTACCTTGGAGAAGTACCGCTCACTGTACCGTAGATCATGTCACCTGTCAAGGTTACGTCGTTTACTGCGGTCGTTTTGTACAAATGATGCAGTGCAGTTAAAAAAAAAAAGGTGTGCAACAACATCAAAGGCCGGATCTACAATACCTAAAATAAATAAATATATGTATATATATGTATGTATGTATGTATGTATGTATGTACAAAAACAACACCAATGAAGTTGGCATGTTTTGTAAATGGTAAATAAAAAGAGAATACAATGATTTGCAAATCCTTTTCAACTTATATTCAATTGAATAGACTGCAAAGACAAGATATTAATTGTTCCAACTGAGAAACTTAATCTGTTTTTACAAATAATCATTAACTTACAATTAAATCGCAGCAACACCTTTTGGACAATTGGACCGTTTATGTTCAACAGTCCAGGGTCTCCGTTGTGGTATTAGAATCATTTAAGTCTCACCTTAAAACTCATCTGTATACTCTAGCCTTTAAATAGAACTCCTTTTTAGACCAGTTGATCTGCCGCTTCTTTTCTTTTTTCTCCTATTTCCCCCCTCCCTTGTGGAGGGGGTCCGGTCCGATGACCATGGATGAAGTACTGGCTGTCCAGAGTCGAGACCCAGGGTGGACCGCTCGTCGGGACCCAGGATGGACCGCTAGCCTGTGTATCGGTTGGGGACATCTCTACGCTGCTGATCCGCCTCCGCTTGGGATGGTTTCCTGTGGACGGGACTCTCGCTGCTGTCTTGGATCCGCTTTGAACTGAACTCTCGCGGCTGTGTTGGAGCCACTATGGATTGAACTTTCACAGTATCATGTTAGACCCGCGGGCTTCACGGTGGCAGAGGGGTTAGTGCGTCTGCCTCACAATACAAAGTTCCTGCAGTCCTGGGTTCAAATCCAGGCTCGGGATCTTTCTGTGTGGAGTTTGCATGTTCTCCCCGTGAATGCGTGGGTTCCCTCCGGGTACTCCGGCTTCCTCCCACTTCCAAAGACATGCACCTGGGGATAAGTTGATTGGCAACACTAAAATGGCCCTAGTGTTTGAATGTGAGTGTGAATGTTGTCTGTCTATCTGTGTTGGCCCTGCGATGAGGTGGCGACTTGTCCAGGGTGTACCCTGCCTACCGCCCGATTGTGGCTGAGATAGGCGCCAGCGCCCCCCGCAACCCCGAAAGGGAATAAGCGGTAGAAAATGGATGGATGGATGTTAGACGCACTCGACATCCATTGCTTTCGGTCCCCTAGAGGGGGGGGGGGTTGCCCACATCTGAGGTCCTCTCCAAGGTTTCTCATAGTCAGCATTGTCACTGGCGTCCCACTGGATGTAAATTCTCCCTGCCCACTGGGTGTGAGTTTTCCTTGCCCTTTTGTGGGTTCTTCCGAGGATGTCGTAGTCGTAATGATTTGTGCAGTCCTTTGAGACATTTGTGATTTGAAGCTATATAAATAAACATTGATTGATTGATTTCAGGCTTCATAATGCGGCACACATTTTCAATCAGAGACAGGTCTGGACTATTTCCAGCTCACTTCTTTTACTATGAAGCCACGCTGTTGTAACACGTGGCTTGGCATTGTCTTGCTGAAATAAGCAGGGGCGTCCATGACAACGTTGCTTGGATGGCAACGTATGTTGCTCCAAAACCTGTATGTACCTTTCAGCAGCATTAATGGTGCCTTCACAGATGTGTAAGTTAACCATGCTTTGGGCACTAATGCACCCCCAGACCATCACAGATGCTGGCTTTTCCACAATGCGCATATAACAACCCGGATGGTTCCTTTCCTCTTTGGTCTGTGGGAAACGACGTCTACAGTTTCCAAAAACCATTGAAAATGGACTTGTATTACCACAGTACACTTTTCCACGTTGCATCAGTCCATCTTAGATGAGCTCGGGCCCAGCGAAGCCGGGGGCGTTTCTGGGTGTTGTTGATAAACGGCCTTTGCTTTGATGTAACGACTAACTGTAGTTACTGACAGTGATTTTCTGAAGTGTTCCTATACCCATGTGGTGATATCCTTTACACACTGATGACGCTTTTTTAAGCAGTACCGCCTGAGGGATCGAAGATCCGTATCATCATCGCTTACGTGCAGTGATTTCTCCAAATTCCACGACCCTTTTGATGATATGACGGAGCGTAGATGGTAAAATCCCTAAATTCCTTGCAATAGCTCGTTGAGAAATGTTGTTCATAAACTGTTGGACAATTTGCTCAGCTATTTGTTGACAAAGTGGCGACCCTTGCCCCATCCTTGTTTGTGAATTACATAGCTTGCTTTTATAAGAACCCACCTGTTTCCAATTAGCCCGTTCACCTGTGGGATGTTCCAAATAAGTTTTTGATGAGCATTCCTCTGTTTATCAGTCTTTTTTTGCCACTTGTGCCAGCTTTTTGGAAACATGTTGCAGGTATCAAATTCCAATTGAACTTATATTAAGAAAAAAAATCAAGTTTTTCAGCTGGAACGTTAAATATCTTGTCTTAGCAGTCTATTCAATTGAATATAGGTTGAAAAGGATATGCAAATCTGTCATGATCCGTGGTCCGGATCATGTTTTTGTGCTATTTCTGTTAGTTTGGACTCCCTTTGTTGTTTGTGCACCTTGTGAGTTAGTTTGGTCACCATGGTAACTTATTAATTTTCACCTGCCGCGGGTTCCAGACGCACATCTGTTTTTGGTAATTACTTTCTTATTTAAGCCTGCCTTGTCCCGTCAGTCAGTCTTGGTCCCTTGTTTGCGGTAAGCAATTATCACGTATGCTATTCTTGTTTCCTGAACCTGTGCTAGTGTTAGCATTAGCTTCCGTGCGTTCGGCACGCCTTTCTTTTGTGTATTTCGTCTGTTTTTGTACCAGTGTTTTTGTTATTAAATCATCTTACCTTTACGTTGTTGTCCGGAGTGTCCATGTTAGCACTGGAGAAACGATCCCGCAGTAAAATGCGACCCAAACGTGACAAAATCATTGTATTGTGTTTCTATTTACAATTTACACAATGTGAAAACATCACTGGTTTGGGGGATTGTATATTCAGTAAAACCTTTTCTGGAATATACAATTGCAATCTATCGACAACAAGAAACATCACAGCAGAAATGCGTTCATGCTACTGGAACGATCCAAATGCAATAAAATATAGGCTTTCATGTAGGAGATATATATTTCTAGAAATAACGTACCTACTGTATATGGGATGTCAAAACTACAGTGCGGTCCGTCAGAGTCTTCAATTTGGCAGCGAGACGTCATGAGTTCAATAAAGCCTCTAAACGCCAAGTGCTTTCAAATGAAAGATAAATTACAGACAATGTGAGCAAATCAAATCAATGATCCTTGACCACTGAGCACAGCAGTTACTTATATGACTCAATCCAAACAACCTTCCCTTGTCATAGTGCAATTTTTTTTCTACAAACCCCGTTTCCATATGAAATGGGAAATTGTGTTGGATGTAAATATAAACGGAATACAATGATTTGCAAATCCTTTTCAACCCATATTCAGTTGAATACGCTACAAAGACAAGATATTTGATGTTCTAACTCATAAACTTTTTTTTTTTTGGCAAATAATAATTAGGTTAGAATTTCATGGCTGCAAAACGTGCCAAAGTAGTTGGGAAAGGGCATGTTCACCACTGTGTTACGTCACCTTTTCTTTTAACAACACTCAATAAACGTTTGGGAACTGAGGAAATTAATTATTGAAGCTTTGAAAGTGGAATTTTTTCCCATTCTTATTTTATGTTGTT
>NC_084633.1:34038578-34081078 GCF_033978795.1 Nerophis ophidion | reverse complement strand
ATATATATATATATATACATACAAAAATTATGGGGTGTGGTAAAAAATGTATTCGAATACAAATCGCGATTCTCACGTTGTGCGATTCAGAATCGATTCTCATTTTTTTAAATGTATTTTTATTTATTTATTTATTTATTCATTTTTTTAATCAATCCAACAAAACAAAACACAGCAATACCATAACAATGCAATCCAATTCCAAAACCAAACCTGACCCAGCAACACTCAGAACTGCAAAGAGCAGAGCAATTGACACAAACACGACACAGAACAAACCAGAAGTACTGAAACAAAAATGAATATTATCAACAACAGTATCAATATTAATTATAATTTCATCATTGCAGTGATTAAAAATCCCTCATTGACATTATCATTAGACATTTATAAAAATAAATAAAAAAAGAAAAATAGTGTCACAGTGGCTTACACTTGCATCGCATCTCAGAAGCTTGACAACACACTGTGTCCAATGTTTAAAAGTTAAAACAAATTTACATTATTGCAATCAGTTGATAAAACATTGTCCTTTACAATTATAAAAGCTTTTTAAAAAAAAAATCTACAACTCTGCTAGCATGTCAGCAGACTGGGGTAGATCCTGCTGAAATCCTATGTATTGAATTAATACAGAATCCTTTTGAATCGTAAAAATATCGTTTCTGAATCGAGAATCGCGTTGAAACGAAAAAAATCGATTTATAATCGAATCGCGACCTCAAGAATCGATATTGAATCGAATCGTGGGACACCCAAAGATTCGCAGCCCCGATACATATATATGTATATACAAAGATTTAATACATATATGTCTATATATAGGGCTATATACACATAAATAAATATATAGGCATACGTATATATAAACATACATATATACATACATATATATGTATATCCATCCATCCATTTTCTACCGCTTATCTGAAAATGCTACATATACATACAAATGCATATATACATACATACAAATAAATATATACATATATATATATTATCATATATATATGTTTATGTGAGTGTGGGGGGGGTGTTCAGGGCAGGTCTGGTAGGAAGCCATGGGGAAGACCCAGGACAGGTTGGAGGGACTATATTCTCCCAGCTGGCCCGGGAACGCCTCGGGATCCAGGGAGAAGAGCAGGGCGAATTGGTTGGGGAGAGCGAAGTCTGGGCTTCTCTGCTTGGGCTGCTGCCCCCGCGACCCCACCTCGGATTAGCAGAAGACATATGCAGAATAAATGAACTAACACACACCCTTAAGTGTGCGTTGCTGCCATTTTAAATCCCCCATCAATGTTCTCCTCCTCCCAAGATATGATCGCGCTCATCTCTCTCATGTCGTGACTCTAAATTCTTAATTAAATGCACTCATTTTCAAAAAGGACTCTAAAAATAACTTCCAAAAAAAAGAAAAAGAAAAGGAAAAGACGTCCACCTCACGTTTCAACTCAGCGTTTGAAACCCGGCAAACATAAGTTATGAAAAATGTATTATCTGTGAGTGGAAGGGAAAAAAAGCAAACAAGTTATGGCGATAAGTGTCAGATTGTTTCTCCACACAGAAGTGAAGTGGAGTGAGGACACGTGTGAAGTGGCAACCTGACAACATTTACAAGAGTGTGCATTAAATCGCCTCGGAGCGCGTCTTCAGGATATGAGCTCCGCCAGGAGCCACAATCGATAGCCGAGGTGGAAGAGGAGGACTATTTACTGAGCAGATGCCTGTCGTGATATTCTTATACGCCATATAAAACCTACAGGAAGGATCCTGAAGTGAATTAATTACCTCATATTATGTTTTGCATATGGTGAATGTTTATATTCATCTTGGAGAAAAAGAACCATCACGTTTAAGTAAATAGTAGCATTTTCAGTTTGGGCACATAATAACATGGAGACCCTTCAGTAGTGACATTTGTGTGTGGACTGGATTAGTTCTTGAATTTATTTTCTATTCAACAATTTGTATGACGAACGTCAGCAAAGAAAGAATCCACAAATTAGCCGCACGTAAAAAATGTAGGAAAAAGTCGGGGATTGACGATAGTCATTTCAAAACTCGTAGTTTAACATGTTGCGTCATTTCTGGAAACATTTGGAAAAATTCCTGTCCTGTGAAAAATTCTAAACATTTCCAGATTTCCCAGAATGCCAGGTTTTCCGGGACATTTATCCCATTTTAAAAAAAAATGGCCATTTTTCAAACTATTCCAACTTCACCACATTCCACTCATCCTCCACATTCAAACTTCCATATTTACAAGTTCCAGACAATTACAGGAATTTTCAAATCATCTTTTATAACCTTTTTTTCTGTCGACTACTCCTTCCACATTGTTCAACCCACTTCAACCGTTCTATTGTCAAATCATTCCTCTTAACGAAAGGAGAGAGTTGGGTCGAAGATAATACCCAGATTCTTTACCGAGTCACCTTGTTTAATTGTTTGGTTGTCAAATGTTAAAGTTGTTTTATTAAATAGAGGTCGGTGTCGAGCAGGACCGATAATCAGCATTTCCGTTTTTTGGGCGTTGAGTTAGCGGACATCCATTGTTTAATTTCATTAAGACACGCCTCCAGCTGACTACAATCCGGCGTGTTGGTCAGCTTTAGGGGCATGTAGAGTTGGATGTCATCAGCATAACAGTGAAAGCTAATACCGTATTTGCGTATGATGTCACCTAGCGGCAGCATGTAGATGCTGAAGAGTGCAGGGCCAAGGACCGAACCCTGGGGAACTCCACACGTTACGTTAACGTAGTCCGAGGTCACATTGTTATGGGAGACGCACTGCATCCTATCAGTAAGATAAGAGTTAAACCAAGACAGGGCTAAGTCTGACATACCAATTCGTGTTTTGATACGTTCTAATAAAATATTGTGATCGACGGTATCGAAAGCAGCGCTAAGATCGAGGAGCAGCAACATAGATGACGCATCAGAGTCCATCGTTAGCAATAGATCATTAGTCATTTTTGCGAGGGGTTTCTGATTTGCCCTGAAACCGGATTGAAAGGTTTCACATAGATTGTTAGACGCTAAGTGTTCATTTAACTGCTCCGCAACAATTTTTTCGAGGATTTTGGAAATAAAGGGAAGGTGAGACACCGGTCGGTAGTTTACCATGAGGTCAGGATCGAGGTTAGGTCCTTTAAGGAGAGGATGAATAACCGCTTTTTTGAATGCTAGGGGAACAGTGCCCGAGGAAAGTGATAAGTTAATAATATTTAGCACTGATGGACCTAATAATACAAAAAGCTCCTTGATAAGTTTCCCAGGAAGAGGGTCAAGTAAACATGTTGTTTGTTTCATTCCATTTACACGTTGTAACAATTCCTCTAATGTTATTTCCTCAAAATGAGAGAAACTATTTTGGAGGGCAGTATCCGCCTTATATACAATCGTGTCAGTGTTAATAGAACCCAGTTGTAGCTGGGACGCATTGTCTTTAATCTCCTTTCTAATGACTTCAATTTTCTTATTAAATAATTGCATAAAGTCATCTGCTGAGTGGGTGGAGCTACTGGAAGGGGTCCCTTGTTGGGTTAGCGATGCTACCGTACTAAACAAAAATTTACGATCGTTTTTATTACGGTGGATGAGATTTGAGTAATATTTAGCTTTAGCTAAGGTAAGCATGCGTTTATAAGTTATTAAACCATCACTAAATGCTTGATGGTGCACCTCAAGTTTATTCGTGCGCCATTTGCATTCCAGCTTTCTACATAATAATTTCTGAGCTCTAGTTTCTTCTGTAAACCACGGGGTGCGCTTTTTTGGAGCCTTTTTTAACTTTAGTGGTGCTATGTTATCAATTGTTTCGCGCAGGGCGTCGTTAAAGTTGTTAGTGAGGTTATCAATCGACCCCACATATTTTGAGCATTAAAAGCGTTACTAAAACGGCCTTCTTTCATCTCCGTAATATCGCTAAAATTCGCTCCATTTTGTCCACTAAAGACGCTGAATCATTATCCATGCGTTTGTTACGTCTCGCCTCGACTACTGTAACGTATTATTTTCGGGTCTCCCCATGTCTAGCATTAAAAGATTACAGTTGGTACAAAATGCGGCTGCTAGACTTTTGACAAGAACAAGAAAGTTTGATCACATTACGCCTGTACTGGCTCACCTGCACTGGCTTCCTGTGCACTTAAGATGTGACTTTAAGGTTTTACTACTTACGTATAAAATACTACACGGTCTAGCTCCAGCCTATCTTGCCGATTGTATTGTACCATATGTCCCGGCAAGAAATCTGCGTTCAAAGGATTCCGGCTTGTTAGTGATTCCCAAAGCCCAAAAAAAGTCTGCGGGCTATAGAGCGTTTTCCGTTCGGGCTCCAGTACTCTGGAATGCCCTCCCGGTAACAGTTCGAGATGCCACCTCAGTAGAAGCATTTAAGTCTCACCTTAAAACTCATTTGTATACTCTAGCCTTTAAATAGACTCCCTTTTTAGACCAGTTGATCTGCCGTTTCTTTTCTTTTTCTCCTATGTCCCACTCTCCCTTGTGGAGGGGGTCCGGTCCGATCCGGTGGCCATGTACTGCTTGCCTGTGTATCGGCTGGGGACATCTCTGCGCTGCTGATCCGCCTCCGCTTGGAATGGTTTTCTGCTGGCTCCGCTGTGAACGGGACTCTCGCTGCTGTGTTGGATCCGCTTTAGACTGGACTCTCGCGACTGTGTTGGATCCATTATGGATTGAACTTTCACAGTATCATGTTGGACCCGCTCGACATACATTGCTTTCCTCCTCTCCAAGGTTCTCATAGTCATCATTCTCACCGACGTCCCACTGGGTGTGAGTTTTCCTTGCCCTTATGTGGGCCTACCGAGGATGTGGTAGTGGTTTGTGCAGCCCTTTGAGACACTAGTGATTTAGGGATATATAAGTAAACATTGATTGATTGATTGATTGATTGATTGATTGATTGATTAATTAAGAGGGTAAAAAAATTGGAAAAAAATTCCTGTTTTCCCAAAATTCCAGGAATTCCTCAATACCATTTCTCAATTAAAAATGTTAATACTTCAACATTTCTCGACCAATTTGAAAAATTCCAACACCAACCGTTTCAACTCATTCAGAAAATTCAAGTCTTTTAACATTTTCCCAAAAATTCCCGCTTTTACTGAAATTCCCAAATTTCCATGAAATTCCCATTGAACTGAATGGAACATTTTACAAAGTTCTACAACTCCAACATTTTTCATCTGATTCAAACTGTTCCAACTTCAAAACATTCAGCCTGTTCTGAGTGTGCTCCCCTTTAACAATTATAAAAATTCCCAGATTTCCCAGAATTCCAGGTTTTCCGGGATATTTTTCCCACTCAAAAATAATTGGCCCTATTTCAAACTTCAACCATTTCCACCCAATTCAAGCCATTCTACCTTCAACACATTCCACTCGTCCTCCACAATCAAATTATCATTTTTCCAAGTTCAAAACAATTCCAGGAATTCCCAGAATTACCGTGTTTTTCCAAACCATTTTTTTTCAACCTTTTTTCTTTCGACTACTCCTTCCACATTTTTCCACCCACTTCAACCGTTCCACCGTCAAATCATTCGTCTTACTCGGGACAAAAAAAAAAGTTGTTTTTTTTAACTGGAAAAATTCCCGTTTTTCCCAAAATTCCGGGAATTCCTTAATACATTTCTCAATTTAAATTGTTACTACTTCAAAATTTCTCGACCGATTTGAAGAAAAATTCCAACACCAATTTCAACCTATTCAGAACATTAATGTTTTTTAACATTTTCCCAAAAATTCACGCTTTTCCCGAAATTCCCAAATTTCCATGAAATTCCTATTGAAATGAATGGGACATTTTTCAAAGTTCCACAACTCCAACATGTTTTATCCGATTCATTCTGTTCCAACTTCAAAATATTCAGCCTGTTCGGAATGTGCTCCCTTTTAACAATTATAAAAAATCCCAGATTTCCCAGAATTCCAGGTTTTCCGGGATATTTTTCGCATTCAAAAAGAATTGACCATATTTCAAACTTCAACCATTTCCACCCGATTCCACTCATCCTCCACATTCAAACTATAATTTTTCCAAATTCAGAACAATTCCAGGAATTCCCAGAATTCCCGTTTTTTCCAAACCAATTTTTTCAACCTTTTTTCTGTCGACTACTCCTTCCATATTTTTCAACCCACTTCAACCGTTCCACCGTCAAATCATTCCTCTTAATCAGGACAAAAAAAACAAAACAGGAAAATTCCCGGTTTTCCCAAAATTCTAGGAATTCCTAATAATAAAATGTTACTACGTCAACATTTCTCGACCGATTTGAAAAATTCCAACACCAACCAATTCAGCTCTTTCAGAACATTCAAGTCGTTTAACATGTTCCCAAAAATTCCCGCTTTTCTTGAAATACCCAAATATTTATGAAATTCCCATTGAAATGAATGGGAAGGTTCCACAACTCCAACATTTTTCATCCAATTCGTTCTGTTCCAACTTCAAAATATTCAGCCTGTTCTGACTGTGCTCCCTTTGAACAATTCTAAAAAATTCCCGGATTTTTAAAGGTGTTTTCCCCATTCAAAATTAATTAGACATTTTTCCAAGTTACACAATCCTGGACATTCAAACTATCACTTTCCCAGGTTCCAAACCAAATTGCGTTTTTCCTGGAAATTCTAACTCTTCAACATTCAAACCATTCCAACTATCAAACTATTCTTACATTCATACTACATTCTGTCAGCATTTCAGTTCAACTTCAGCATTGGAGCATTCACACACAATTCCTTCACAAATTGCTTCATCCAGTTACTTGTTAATATCTGGTTGTTTCTATCTAGACTTCAGTTATAAGGAAATAATTCTTCTTCTGTTATTTGATACTTTAAACTCAGGTATCCATCCAGTAGTCAGTAGTTACCAAGACCTTCTAGGGGGTGCTCAGAGCCTATCAATGGTTAAGAAACACTGTCATGGAGGTTCCATAAGCCCTTGGCAGAGGCAATACACTGAATAGCTACAGTAGATAAACAATCGTTTACATCTGACGCCATTTTTTTTTGTCCACAGACTGGAAAAAAAAAAAGATTGAAAATGTACGCTTTGAGTTGTGAACTTTCAAAGCAACCCGAGACACATGTGCGTCCAAACTGCAGGTGCGTTGGTTAAAAGACTGAAAAGCTATTTTCAGCTTTCAATGGACTCCAGCAGATGGGACGTGATGGATGCACACAACACAACATCACAATACAACAATAACAACTTTTACTTCTAAATGGTGGCAAAGTATATATATATATATATATATATATATATATATATACACACACACATATATATATATACATACACATATATATATATACATATATATATATATATGTATATATATATATATATATATATATATATATATATACACACACATATATATATACATACACATATATATATATACATATATATTTATGTATAAATATATATGTATATATATATATATATATACACACACACACACACACACATGTACATATATATATATATATATATATATATATATATATATATATATATATATATATATATATATATATATATATATATATATATATATATAGATTAATCAATCAATCAATGTTATATAGCCCTAAATCACTAGTGTCTCAAAGGGCTGCGCAAACCACAACACAAACCATTATGACATCCTCGGTAGGCCCACAGAAGGGCAAGGAAAACCTTGGAGAGGACCACATATGTGGGCAACCCCGCCCCTCCATTAGGGGACCGAGGGCATTGGATGTATACATATATATATATATATATATATATATATATATATATATATATATATATATATATATATATATATATATATATATATATATATATATACATATATATATATATATATATATATATATATACAGAGAGAGAGAGATTTTTTATTTTTTTATTTTTATTTTTTTTTCCTACCGCTTGTCCCTCATTGGATCGCGGGGGGATCCAAAGCGCCCCCCGCGACCCCAAAAGGGAATAAGCGGTAGAAAATGGATGGATGGATGAACTTGCTTCCATGGCTGTCATATCTTCTTGTCAACAAACGGGGTATTGTTTGGATGGCAAGTTTGTCGCCTCAATCGTTGAGTTGTTGTTTAATATTGTTTTTACAGGATTGTCTTACCTCCGCCTGATAAAAAGATTGAACGTGCTTCCATGGCTGTCATGTCTTCTTGTCAACAAATGGGATATTGCTTGGATGGCAAGTTTGTTGCCTCAATCGTTGATACATCCATCCATTTTTTACTGCTTGTCCCTCATGGGGTTGTGGTGTGTTTTGTTCAAAAAATTTTCACCGAATTGTGTTATCTCTGCTCATAAAAATAATGAATGCTTCCATGGCTGCCATATCTTCTTGTCAACAAACGGGGTATTGTTTAGATGGAAAGTTTGTTGCCTAAATTGTTGATTTGTTGTTCAATATCATTTCACCGGATTGTGTTACCTGTGATTAATAAAGAGATTGAACTTGCTTCCATGCCGGTCATATCTTCTTGTCAACAAACGGGGTATTGTTTGGATGGCAAGTTTGTCGCCTCAATCGTTGAGTTGTTGTTTAATATTGTTTTTACTGGATTGTGTTACCTCCGCCTGATAAAAAGATTGAACGTGCTTCCATGGCTGTCATGTCTTCTTGTCAACAAACGGGATATTGCTTGGATGGCAAGTTTGTTGCCTCAATCGTTGATACATCCATCCATTTTTTACTGCTTGTCCCTCATGGGGTTGTGGTGTGTTTTGTTCAAAAAGATTTCACCGAATTGTGTTATCTCTGCTCATAAAAATAATGAATGCTTCCATGGCTGCCATATCTTCTTGTCAACAAAAGGGGTATTGTTTAGATGGAAAGTTTGTTGCCTAAATTGTTGATTTGTTGTTCAATATTATTTCACCGGATTGTGTTACCTCTGAATAATAAAGAGATTGAACAGGCTTCCATGGCGATCATATCTTCTTGTCAACAAACGGGGTATTTTTTGGATGGCAAGTTTGTCGCTGCAATCGTTAATTTGCTGTTGAATATTCTATTCACTGGATTTTTTTTACCTCCATTTAATAAAGAGAATGAACGTACTTCCATGGCTGTCATGTCTTCTTGTCAACAAACGGGGTATTGTTTGGATGGCAAGTTTGTTGCCTCAATCGTTGATCCATCCATCCATTTCTACTGCTTGTCCCTCATGGGATTGCGATGAGTTTTGCTCAATATTTTTTTCACTGGATTGTGTTATTATTTCTGCTAATCAAAAGATTGAACATGCTTCCATTGCTGCCATATCTTCTTGTCAACAAACGGGGTATTGTTTGGAAAGCAAGTTTGTTGCCTCAATCTTTGATTTGTTGTCCAATATTATTTTTCACCGGATTGTGTTACCTGTGATTAATAAAGAGATTGAACGTGTTTCCATGGCTCTCCTAGCTTCTTGTCAATAAACGGGGTATTGTTTGGATGGCAAGTTTGTCGTATCAATCGTTGAGTTATTGTTCAATGATGTTTTCACTGGATTCCACCAGATAAAAATGATAGAATGTGCTTTCATAGCTGTCATGTCTTTTTGTCAACAAACGGGATATTATTTGGATGGCAAGTTTATCACTTTTGTCCATTATTCCCGTCGTGTACGCGTGCGTTTGTTGTTGTCTACTTGTTCACGGTGTGATGTTGCCCCTTTCCTGTTTGATATCAAGTTCATTTTACATCTTGCTGTCTTGTTGTCGACATTAATAAAACCACATCACAAATAGCCTGTAACGGCGTTGTAACAAATGTAATTAAATTACTTTATTTTAGTGAAAGAAAAACTTTATTAACAATGTGTGGAGGGGCGCCGTGGCCTGCGAGCCAGCCACAGAATGGGATGTGCCAGGACTGGCCTCAAAGACAGCGACGGGTGCGTAGATGGCCCAGGTGGGCCTTGTTATCTAATCACCTTTTGCCTTTATTAGCACATGGTTGCAGTTGGAGGTGCTGCTGAGCGGATGCAGGAGATAAAGACATTTTGCTGGAAAGCGAAAGCCTCTGCACATTTATGATAATAAAACAGTGTTATACCCTGAATTCCGGGCTCCCATGGCAGTGTGTGGTGGTCCGAAGAACCCACTAGAGGGCAACTTCTACACAAGGTTATTACGAACAGTGTATGTATATTTGGACAACCTCTGACTATGATACTGATAAACTGTGGCGTGTACAGCTGCCTACAAAACAGGGTTCATCTCCCCTAGAAGCCACCGGAGCCTGATCGGAATCCGTCCGTCACTGTTTTCAATGCTCGACCCTCGTCCCGTTCCTGACCGGATTAGCGCGATCCCCTTGTCTTCCGACGCCTCAGCGCTTGGACCGAATACTCAAAGTGGAATTTGGCAAACTTAACGTGTTTCTAACGGATTACCCAGCTGGAATTCCTAAAAGTAGAGTTTAGCGTGTTGATCTTTTAAATTTGTCTCTCCAATACAGAATGCTCTTTCCCCGGCTCCTTTGTCTCTGTCCTACTTTTGAACCCAGTTCTTCTATCTGGGTCCTCCCTCCAGACCCTCGCTCTCCTTCTCCGTCTCCCTGCCAACGCGCCCCTTCACACCCCCGCCTGTGCCGCTTCTCCATCCTCCCTCCCTCAATCAGTCTCCGTGCAATGTTCATTCAAAGTTGGGAGGACGGTACAGTTCCAATAATGCCCCAAGCACTTAGGAGAACCTAATCAATCTCTCTTCTTCCTCCGCTCCTGCTTTTATATTCCGTCGATATGAAGAGAGGGACCCCAACTTTAATTCTCTATCTTGTAACTCGCTTCTAATCGAGCCGTTTGCATACGAATACATTTCCACTTGAATGCCTCAGCTCCGTGCTGATGACGCTCTCTGATTGGACGACAGTGATGTGCGGCATCAGAGTCGGGGGCAGGGAAAAAAAAAAATTACGAGACTCGGTCCTCCGATATGGACTTTCTGAGACGCCGCAGCTAAATGTGAAGAGAAGAGCACTGAAAGAAATAAGTGATCGTGCAAGACAGTAAAAGCATTGTGTTGGACCTAGGCGATAAATCCGTTGAGTTTTTTGCTGCAGACGATTTATAAAATGAATTATGAATGCAAAACAATGATTTTTCTCTTCAGCTCATTCGTATATATGCATATATATATATATATATATATATATATATATATATATATATATACACATATATAAGTATATACAAACCCTGTTTCCATTTGAGTTGGGAAATTGTGTAAGAGGTAAATAAAAACAGAATACAATGATTTGCAAATCCTTTTCAACCCATTTTCAATTGAATGCACTACAAAGACAAGATATTTGATGTTCTAACTCATAAACTTTTTTTTTTTTTTTTCAGGTAATAATTAACTTACAATTTCATGGCTACAACACATGCCGAAGTAGTTGGGAAAGGGCATGTTCACCACTGTGTTACATCACCTTTTCTTTTAACAACAGTAAATAAACGTTTGGGAACTGAGAAAACTAATTGTTGAAGCTTTGAAAGTGGAATTATTTCCCATTCTTGTTTAATTTAGAGCTCCAGTCGTTCAACAGTCTGGGGTCTCCACTGTCGTATTTTACGCTTCATAATGCGCCACACATGTTCGATGGGAGACCGGTCTGGACTGCAGGTGGGCCAGGAAATTATCCTCACTCTTTTTTTACGAAGCCACGCTGTTGTAACACGTGCTGAATGTGGCTTGGCATTGTCTTGCTGAAATAAGCAGGAGCATCCATGACAAAGAGGGCGCTTCGATGGCAGCTATGTTGTTCCAAAACCTGAATGTTCATTTCAGCATTAATGATGCCTTCACAGATGTGTGAGTTACCCATGCCTTGGGCACTAATGCACCCCCATACCATCACAGATGCTGGCTTTTGAACTTTGCGTCGATAACAGTCAGGATGGTTCGCTTCCCCTTTGGTCCGGATGACACAATGTCGAATATATCCCCCCAAAAAATTGAAATGTGGACTCGTCAGACCACAGAACACTTTTCCACTTTGCATCAGTCCATTTTAGATGATCTCGGGCCCAGAAAAGCCGGCGGCGTTTCCAAATATGGTTGATGAATGGCTTTTGCTTTGCATAGTAGAGCTTTAACTTGCACTTATAGATGTAGCGAGCGACCAACTGTATTTAGTAACAGCGGTTTACTGAAGTGTTCCTGAGGTGGTGATATCCTTTAGAGATTGATGTCGGTTTTTGATACAGTGCCGTCTGAGGGATCGAAGGTCACGGTCATTCATTGTTGGTTTCTGGCCGTGCCGCTTTCGTGGAGTGATTTCTCCAGATTCTCTGAGCCTTTTGATGATATTATGGACCATAGATGTTGAAATCGTTAAATTTCTTGCAATTTCACTTTGAGAAATGTTGTTCTTAAACTATTTGACTATTTGCTCACGCAGTTGTGGACAAAAGGGTATACCTCGCCTCATCCTTTCTTGTGAAAGACTGAGCATTTTTTGGGAAGCTGTTTTTATACCCAATCATGGCACCCACCTGTTCCAATTTAGCCTGCACACCTGTGGGATGTTCCAAATAATTGTTTGAAAACATTCCTCTACTTTATCAGTATTTTTTGCCACCTTTCCCAACTTCATTTGTCACGTAATGCTGGCATCAAATTTCTAAAGTTAATGATTATTTGCAAAAAAAAAAAAAATGTTTATCAGTTTGAACATCAAATATGTTGTCTTTGTAGCATATTCAACTGAATATGGGTTGAAAATGATTTGCAAGTCATTGTATTCTGTTGATATTTACATCTAACACAATTTCCCAACTCATACGTGTGACGCTTAGCTGGCATCGTGGTGTGGTTGTGTTCTCTCGTGGGTGCAGCGGAGATGGAACACAGCGTAAGGTAGGAATTATGATTTATTTATAACTACAAAAACCAGACTAGGAACAAAAACACTTGCACGAAGGCACTACAAACCAAAACCAACAGAAAGCGCTAGCATTTTGCTGCTCATACAAAATTGCAATGCATACTTGGTCAACAGCCATTCCGTTTACACTGATGATTGTGATATATACAACTTTAAAACTCTTACTAATATGCACCACACTCTGTGAACCCTAACCAAACAAGAATAACAAACACATTCCTGGAGAACATTTGCTCTGTAACATATCATAAACGCAACATAAGAATTACCCAGAATTCCACTGCATCCATGACTCTTGGCTCTATTATACACGCGCCCCCAACCCCGCCCACCTCAACCGACGCACGGAAGGGGGGGGGGGGGACTGTGGTGCTGAATTCCCCCCAGGGATCAATAAAGTACTTTCTATTCTATATATTCTATATACACATATACATATATATACATACATATATATATATACATATACATACATATACATATATATATATATATATATATATATATATATATATATATATATATATATATATATATATATATATATATATATAAATATATATATGTATATGTATATATAGAATATATAGAATAGAAAGTACTTTATTGATCCCTGGGGGGAATTCAGCACCACAGTTCGCTCACAATAGACAATAATAATTATAAATAATATATAACATATATATAATATATGAATAGTAGAAATATATTCTACATACATTCTACATTTAAAAGGAACATATCCATATATATGTTTATATACATGTATAGATATATACGTGCATATATATGCATACATACATACATATATATAAATATACACATATACATATATATATATACACATATATATATACACGTATACATATATATACACATATATATACATATTTATATATACACACACACACACACAAACGCAGGAGGAAAGGGATTCATATGGCCCCATGTCACGTAAAAGGAAGGTAGGAGGTTAATCATTTTGCAATTCAGTCTGCTAAAAAGGATGGATAGCTCAACTCTACATAGCAGCTGACTCCATAGTCAAAGTTGGAATTGCCTCAAAACACATGTTAAGATATTCAAAACTATAATGTCATCTGCCCGCTGAGGTGGATAGTTCACCCCCTACAATTAGTCACGTTTCATGAGTGAGGTAAACGGTGATGAATCGGGCTATATGAATCCCCTTCCTACTGTATATAAAGATATACAGTACATATACACATGTATACATCCATATACTGTATACATAAATTCATGTACAAAAACACATGAGGACTGTGGATATTGGTCATCTACATGTTAAGTTTGACAAAATGGTGCATTTTGTATTATAGCCAGCATTCAACAGAGCACAATATGTCAACAGAGCACAGTATGTCTCTTCCTGTTCAAAACAATGAAATGTCATTTCAGACTCTAACAGAGAGTTGTTATTAAGACGCCTCTGTGCCAAATTTCTGAAAACAACATGACAGGAAATAAATATCAAACTGTTTTCCCATTGGGTCTGGAAAAAAAAAGGCGGTCCGGTTTGGGATGCCAGGGTTGGCTTGGTAGTGAATTAAGTTATGAATAATGCATTAACCGTACTTTCCGGAATATAGAGCGCACCAATATATAAGCCACACCCACTAAATTGTAGAAGAAAAACATATATTTTCCTTATATTAGCCGCACTGGACTATAAGTTGCAGATATATACGTTGTGAAATAAGGTATTTACACAGTGACTAAATATTTATTTACATGCCTTAATTGCTTCCCAAAAACACGGCAGTAAAACGGTCGATCAAACAAAACAGAAGACAACGTCATGGGCCCACTAACTGCGCAAACTAGCTCTCCAATCAATAAGAATTGATTCTACTCAATTTTTGATTGAAAGCGATTCTCGCAGTCCATCATGAGGCACATAAATGACTACAAAGCAGGTGGAAGGCTACAATAGCGCCTCTTAGCTGCCGGCATGTGACATACAGCGCGGCAAGTAAGTGCAGAGAAGGCCAAAACATTTATTTTGAAAAATCCACTTGACAATTTTAAATCTATATAAATAAGAATCGTAAAAACGGATAAGTGTGTGGTTGCGACAATTTCGAAGCACACCACCGACCTCGGTCTCCTATTCCTCATCACTTGTTTCACTTTGGTCACTTTTGTCTTCTTTGTGAGACACTACCGCCAAAAGAAATATTTGAGAATTCCAAGGAAGAGCAAAAAGTGAACTAAAAAATAACAAACCGACTTAAACGTAAAATCCGACGGCGCTACCTGGGTGGCGCGTGATGTCACCTAAAAACCCTTGCCGATCACTCCAGCAGCACTGAGAGCAAACGCAGCCCAACGACCTCTCGGTAATGTTGCAATTTTCGATGCCGACAAAGAACTTAACTAAAGAAAAAAAAAATGCTTCAACATAAGTAAAGTAAGGCTCCGCTTTTCCGAAAATGCGCTAGCTTGATGCTGATATAGATGTGCTATTGGCATGCTACTGATTAGCATTAGTGATTTTACACGGCACTTCTTGATTTCATGATAAAAACGATAACTGAGATGGATGTTCCAATCAAACAGCTGATGCGTGATATTTACTACACACGCAGTATTAACACTTTGTAGGGCGCAACAAGAACAACAACAAAAACACACCATAAACTATTCACTACTGCCATCTAACGTTGGACTTAATGTTATTCTTGAAATGACTCCGAAACTGGACAGAAGTTAAAATAATCAGCTCATTTTTAAATATTATAATTAAAAAATATATATCATCAAAAACAACTATTATTTATTGACGCACACAAAAATTCTGAAAATTGGTACCACTGAGTACCTGTCACAGTGCATGCACAATCTCTCATGTCTACTGCTGCAAGCACTGCAAGCACCTCCTCTAAAAGCACGCCAGGACACGTCCCTACTCGTTTTTCTCGCATCACAGACACACGCCTGCAAGGCTGCAGGTAATCACCAATCAGCGCACCTGGTTGTGATGAGAGCAGCCAGAATAAAGACCAGCAAACCCGAAGAAGTGCCGGAACTTAGTTCACTCCTCGTAGTAAGCATCCAGTCTCTTGCTTCCCTCCTGCGTACTTTCTCTCGCTCTGCCTTTTCTGTGCCTGTGTCTTATGTCCTCTGTGTTCCCCGCAGTGTTTCCCCTGTTTCTCGTGATCGAGCTGGATTCCGAAATGCCTCCCTCGATCCTCAACCCCTGCTTGGACATGGACCTCATTGCTTCTCTCCAGCCCCCGACCACTTGCTTCTCGCCTTGCCCCTTTGGTCTGATGAAAGATTCATCCAACACACACTAACAACAAACTCTGGTAACATTTACACTGTTACAGTAATTCTACACATCATTTACCATTCATATTTAGTGCCATACACACTCCACCACTCCATCAACATCGAGTTCAATAAAAGTATTAAACTGATCCCTGCTATTGTGTCGTCTCCTTCCCCCGTTGTACGTAACAGTACGTTCCGGCCAAATATGTCGCAACCAGGCGACACCCGCAGACCTCTGTCTGCACCTCTGTCCAGACCCCCCAGGACACCTGATCTCACGACCACGCAAGCGGTCTTGCACGAACACCAGGCTCGTTTTTTTTACCTGGAAAACATGCTAGAGGGTACCTTTGCCAAATTGACTGCTAGGTTGGACAACTTTAGCCTGAGATAGACTTCTGAACCCGTGGCTAGACTTAGTGCCAATCCTGCGACTAGCCCTGGGAACACCACTCAGGCCCGCGAACACAAGATTGTTAACCCCTTAGGAGCGCAGTCTAGATTTGATTTTTTACTCATCCTTCGCCAGCGTTAACCTTTTTCCCATCTTTTACGGGGCGCCTTGTGGCGAACCATCAGCGTTCCTGTTCTGTAACCCTGTAAACTATTTGTTTTTGTCTAATCTTGATCGGGTTTGTGCTGAAAAAGTTTTGTTGTACTTGTGCAATGATAACAAAGACCTATCTATCTACCTATCGAGCGAGACTTTGAACTTTGCAGAGGATTTCTAGTCCAGTGTGACTTGATCTTCAAGCACCAATCCTCGCGCTATGCTTCCGACGGGGTGAAGAGAGCCTTAATTTTTTCTTTGCTGACAGAGCAGGCTCTTAAATGGGCCACAGCGGCCGTGGACAATTACGCTTTCCGGCCTAGTTGATGGGGGGGACTCGGCGCGTCGTCTGCCCACCATGCAGCAGGGCTCCCGCTCGGTCGCGGCCTACACCTTCGAGTTCCGCACTCTAGTGGTGGACAGCCGATGGGATGACACCGCTCTCCAGAGCGCATTCCGACACGGACTGTCTGAGCAGGTCAAGGATGGCCTGCTGATGGACCAACCCACAACATGCCGAGCTCTTATCGACCTAGCGCTCCCCTTTGACCAGAGACTTATTGAACGAACAGCCGAGAGAGCGCAGGTGGCCACTAACTTCACTACCGCGGTCCAGTTCCGACCTGCCTACCACACCACCGTCGTCTGACATATACCTCCACCTGCACCTAGGACAACCACTGAACCCATGCAATTGGGAAGATTGCGTATGGCAGACCGAGGAGAGAGAGGGAAGGTTCAGGCAGCGTCTTTGCATCTACTGTGGACTGGCAGGACACATCATCTGCGACTGCCCATCGAGGGCATTACCTTGAATTGATTTACGTGGACCTCGATTTAAAAAAGTGGAAAAACTTATTCGGGTGTTACCATTTAGTGATCAATTGTAGGGAATATATAATGCACTGTGCAATCTACTAATAAAAGTTTCAATCAATCAATCAATCAATAAATCAATCAATCAAAGGCCAAGAGACCATGCTCACCAGCTAAGGAGATGGTATTGAGCTGGTGAGCCATACTTCAATGCCCCAGGAGAAGAGGGACTCTGGCATCATGTTTCCTGCTACTTTTACGTAGAATGCTAAAACCTTGCGAGTGGAGGCCTACTTGGACTGAGACTTGAGCGGACGAGTGTCCTCGACCACGAGTTCGCCCAGCAAGCAGGTATCCCGCTGGTTCCATTGGAGGCCCTCCTTCTTGCTCAAGCCTTGGATGGACATCCCTTGGGGCCCATAATACATCGCACGGAGTCCCTATCTCTGACCCTTCCTGGTAAACATGTGGAGACGATCAGTTTTTGGGTGCTTGACGCCCCAGGCGCTCTACTAGTCTTCGGGAGATCATGGATGCGTCAGCACGACCCCCATATCTCATGGACCACAGGCAAGATCAGGGCTTGGAGCACCCCATGCCACGCTCACTGTCTCAAGTCAGCAGTTCCCCCGATCAGCAGACCCAAGCCCAGCATCCAAGCCACAGATCTAGCCCATATCCCTGCCATCTATCACGATCTGGCCGCAGTCTTCAGTAAGGAGCGCGCGCTATCCCTTCCCCCGCACAGACCCTATGACTGCGCCATAGAAATACTGCCCAAAGAAGCCCTGCCGTCCAGCCGCTTGTACAATCTGTTACTCCCTGAGAAAGAAGCCATGAGGAACTATATCACTGAGTCCATAGCTTCTGGGATCATCACCCCTTCCAAGTCTCCGCTGGCTGCAGGATTCTTTTTTGTGAGCAAAAAGGACGGCTCTTTAAGGCCATGTATCGACTACCGGCGATTGAACAATATTACCATCAAAAACACTGCCTTCTCGCCTTACGCCTTTGGTCTGATGGATTCATCCAACACACACTTACAACAAACTCTGGCAACATTTACATTTAGTCTCTCCTTTTTGTGTCTTGCCTCTGGTGAGGGCGGTCACATTTTTTTACGCTCCCTTCATCTCCCTGCTTGTTGCTTTCTTTGTTTTGTCTTGTCTACACTTTTTTGAAGCCTCTTTCTGTGCGCTGTCCTCCAAATCTAAACATCGGACATGGAAATGATCAGCTGGACTCTTGACTCTATTGACAAAATCTTTTCGACGGGGAGCCTGGCTGCCATGATGAAACCATTGCTGCGGGGTAGGTGAGAGATTCCTGGGATGAATGGAGAATCATGTGCCTCTCAGTCATTTCCACCGAGGACGTAGAAGACATCTAACTATTTGGAACCGTGATCGCGTGGCACCTACTGATTGCTCTGGTGTATTGTCAAATTCGTAAGACGATGGCAGCCACTCAAGGGGCTCAAAGGCTGTTAATCGTTTTTCAACCTGTTTAAGTCAGGGTCGACGTAAATCAATTCACGGAAAGTTTTGGGCCGGGCTGTGGGATCACAGACTGGGACGATTGCTGAACTGAATCGCAAGATGGATCACATCATGGAAAAGCTGGTTGAAAGGGAAACAATTGGATATGAGAGCCAGCACGGACCATTAAAATAGACAAGCCATTATAATGTCTGCTCGCGGAAAAACAAAAATCCTAATCTACGATTTGACTCCCTCGAATGGCCTTAACGCTGCAACAACAGGAGCAGGTTGTTCTGAAAACATCCCCAGAGGACACCTCGGTGATGGACGCTTTTGACCTTCCTCCCTCCTCAATGACACCTGGAGTCGAACTTCTGCTTGCATGCAGAACGGCCCAGGCCTACGGACACTACATCAAAAAAACCAAGACAATGGGCATATACACACACCCGCCCCCACACCATGCCTTCACCACCGCTTGATTCCCCTCCGGGGTGACGGACGACTGGCAGTGCTTCATAACAGCAGTCGACCTCCAGGGCCCCAACTCCCCCCCCTCTCTGTTGCCAGTTGTCATGATTAAATGTAACATGTTTATGTGTGCATGGCATGGACAATAAAGTCCTATCCTGGTAGCATACACACTCCACCACCTCATCAACAACGACTTCAATAAACCTATCGAACTGATCCTTGCCATTGTGTCGTCTCCTTCCACCGTCGTACGTAACGGTTTCGGTATTAATTCCCAGGTACCGGTACGTTTTAGAGCACAGGTGTCAAACTTAAGGCCACCAAAATCATTTTATGTGAACCACAAAAGCCTAGAAATGAAATGATAAATGTATTTCTTCTTTTCATTTTGACATAATATTTATATATATATATATATATAATTTTTTTTCAACTTCAATATTATGTAATAATGCAACAAAATATTGTATAAAATAAAAATAAACACTTAAATATCTACTCGACCTATGATTTAAAAGCAAGTCATCTATCAAATTGTGCACAGTAAAAAATGACAATTTATTTTACGATACAATTCTGGCGACTGTAAAAACAACTTTTTAGAGGAATAAGTTGTTAAAATCACAGCAAAGTTTTACGGTAAAATTTGGGCGACTGATTTGCCTTTTTTTTTTTACAGTAAAATCTAAAGAGTTTTTTTACAGCGTGCGTGAAAATAATATATTAATATATTTTTCGCACTTCAAATCTTTAGATTTTCTCAAAAAGTGCTTTACAGCCTGGTGTGCCTAATGTATGTATTAATTTTGGTTGTGCTTACCAACTTCGAAGCATTTGGTACACGGTGTAATGATAAATGTGACCAGTCACACATGTGGACTGCAAGATGACGCCTGTTCAATAAATGACCCGTAGGCAAGCAACACCAAAACTTTGATGTTTCTTTGAAAATATAGAACATTAAACTTGGCGCTCTAAACTCTGTCCAAATGTTTTAGTACAGATTTGATAAGCTACGGATAGAACCTGGAGCATAAAGGCTACCATAGTCAGACGTACTGTGCTTCAACATAGGGTATTATTATGGTGTGAGTATAAGGACCCCAAAATGGCACCTACCAGGAAACGTTTCCTGCTGTTTTGTTTGACTATATTATCCAAAACCAACTTTTCTTATCTATTGGTACCTGCTTATGTGTATTTGGGATCTGCATAAGTCCTGAAAATTGACCCGTGTACAACATTGTAGTCAATAAGCTCCTTCGTTTTCTCTATCTTCTTGTTACGGGGCATTCATCCTCCGCTGTTGCCATTTCTGACGTATATCCGTCAGTAGTCTCGCTATGGAAGCGCTAAAAAGTACCTGTACAACAAAGACGATGCTGTCAAAGTGGAGGCACGTAAATAAGACCGCCCATCCAGAAGAGACAGTCAGAAAGCGAGTTGACGATTGTTTGTAAAACATAATCTATGCAAAATTTTCACCAAAGAACTGCCATTACAATTTATGTAGACCACAAGAAAGTGTTTAAATGCCACCCATCCATCCATTTTCTACCGCATGTCCCGTTCGGGGTCACGGGGGGTGCTGCATTCGGGCGGAAGGTGGGGTACACACCTTTGACAAGTCGCCACCTCATCTCAGGGCCAACACAGATAGACAAAGAACATTCACAGTCATTTTAAAAGTAGGGGGGGAAATCATAACATGACCCTGTGGAGGGAGATGTTGCCAGAGCTGCCTGCAGGTGCAAAGGTCACCGCCTCTGTCCATGGTGCCGAGGACAGAGCACCACCAGACGGGATGGGGGCGTGGCAGTTCTGACGGCGAGACACAGCTGGCAGGTGATTAGATTTCACAGGTGGCACGTGCTAATCCAATCATCTGTTGTCTTTAACAGCAAGCGGCCGGGAGCAGGAGAGGAGAGAGGACACGGACGTAACTGAAAAGTCACGTCCTGCCGGAGAAAGACTTGGATGGGGTGGGGTACGCTCAGAGAGCGACGGGGAGCGAGCGCGAGGGCGGACGTGGATCAGAGAGGGAGCGGGACACGTCTAATTCACAGGGACATGCTGTGTTTCCGTGGCAACGTGGTTTCAATGGTAATAGCCCTGCTGAGGATGCCATTAGTGGGGGAACAAAAAGAGAACGCCACTCGTCATGTGTATGACGCACAGACGGGCGCAACACAACATTTGCATTCCCCACAGGACGACACACTCGTTGCAGAACCAAGTATTTCCACACACAGGACGACAGGACACAATAGAACACAGGTGTGTAAACGAGTGGTCCACACCGCCCATCTTTACGCTCCAAAAATCAAATATCCATACTTTTGATGCCTGAGTTCAGGGGTGTCCAAACTTTTTCCACTGGAAAAGTCAAAGTGGGCGGTTATAATGTCCATCCATCCATCCATTTTCTACCACTTATTCCCTTCGGGCTGGCGGGGGGCACTGGAGCTTATCTTAGCTACAGTCGGGCGGAAGGCAGGGGACACCCTGGACAAGTTGCCACCTCATCGCAGGGCCAGTTGTATTGCATTTTTTATTTTTAATTCTCAAAAGAGATATTCTTTGTGACTAAGTTTATTATTATTAATTATTAGTTAGAACGTTGCAGCTTTTTCTCATTACATACCATTTTTTGCCCTTTTTTTCTTACATTTTTACTATTGTTTTTTTACTCGTATGTAAGAATATAATAAAAATGATAATAACAGAAATAAATAACTGCATATTAATGTTCATGTTTATTATTGTTGTTATAATTTTCTGAATTGATTCAAAAGTTAGTATTTTATTTTTAATAACTAACTACATTTTGTTCATATTTCAAATATATATATTTTTTTTATTTTGGGTGTTTTTAAAAATTCCCGGTTTTCCTGGAATTCCCAAATTCCCAGGAAATTCGCATTCAAAAGAATGGACATATCCATACTTCTACAATGCCTTAGATTTTGCGGCGTTTTTAATAAAAAATTAATTAAATAAAATGCTCAAAACAGATATTGTAACTGACTAAGTTTATTATTAATAATTATTAGTTAAAACATTTCAAATTTTTCTCATTATATACCATTTTTTGCTCTTTTTTTTCTTACATTTTTCCTTTTGTTTTTTTTACCAGTATGGAAGAATATAATAAAAATAATAATAATAACACGTATGTATAACTGCAAATTAATGTTTATGCTTATTATTGTTGTTATAATTTTTTGAATTAATTCAAAAGTTAGCATTGTTTTATTTTTAATAACTAACTACATTTTGTTTATATTTGAAATATATTAATTTTTTTTATTTTGGGTGTTTTTAAAGATTCCCGGTTTTCCCAAATTTCCAGAAAATTCACATTCAAATGAATGGACATATCCATACTTCTACAATGCCTTAAATTTTGCACTATTTTGAATTTTAAAAAAACATGCTCAAAAGAGATATTGTAGGTGACTATGTTTATTATTATTAAATATTAGTTAGAACGTTTCAGCTTTTTCTCATGACATAACATTTTTTGCCCTTTTTTTTCTTAAATTTTTACTCTTGTTTTTTTACTCATACGTAAGAATATAATAAAAATGATAATAATGACAGAAATGTATAACTGCATATTCATGTTCATGTTTATTATTGTTGTTTTAATTTTTCGAATTAATTCAAAAGTTAGTATTATTTTATTTTTAATAACTAACTATATTTTGTTTATATCTGAAATATATTTTATTTTTTTTATTTTGGGTGTTTTTAAAATTTGCGGCTTTCCTGAAATTCCCAAAGTTCCAGGAAATTCGCGTTCAAATGAATGGACATGTCCATATTTCTACAAATGCCTTAAATTTTGCAGCATTTTTAATAAAAAATAAATTAAAAAAATGCTCAAAACAGATATTGCAACTGACTAAGTTTATTATTATTAATTATTAGTTAGAACATTTCAAATTTTTCTCATTATACACCATTTTTTTAAATCTTTTTTTCTTACATTTTTCCTTTTGTTTTTTACCCGTATGGAAGAATATAATAAAAATAATAATAATAACACGTATGTATAACTGCAAATTAATGTTTATGTTTATTATTGTTGTTATAATTTTATGAATTAATTCAAAAGTTAGTATTGTTTTTTTTTATATATAACTAACTACATTTTGTTTATATTTGAAATATATTTATTTTTTTATTTTGTGTGTTTTTAAAAATTCCTGGTTTTCCCAAATTTCCAGAAAATTTGTGTTCTTTGATGTTTCCCTCTTACACACATGTGAGAGGGATGTGTACTATGACTATGAGTTGTTGTTGTTTTTTTTTTCCCTTGGCCTCAGTCTGGACCCCCTCTCCAGGACCCAGGCTTAGACCGATTTTTTTTATTTTATTTCAATCTTTTATTTTTTTCTCTTATTATTCACATGTGAATAATGCTGTATAATAGACTGTATTTATGTTATTCATATGTGAATAATGCTGTATAATGGACTGTATTTATATTATTCACATGTGAATCCATCCATCCATCCATTTTCTACCGCTTATTTCCTTTTGGGGTCGCGGGGGGGGGGGGGGGGGGCGCTGGCGCCTATCTCAGCTACAATCGGGCGGAATGCGGGGTACACCCTGGACAAGTCGCCACCTCATCGCAGCACATGAGAATAATGCTGTATAATAGACTGTATTCATGTTATTCACATGTGAATAATGCTGTATAATAGACTGTATTCATGTTATTCACATGTGAATAATGCTGTATAATAGACTGTATTCATGTTATTCACATGTGAATAATGCTGTATAATGAACTGTATTTATGTTATGGGGGCCGGTATAGCTCGGTTGGTAGAGCGGCCGTGCCAGCAACTTGAGGGTTGCAGGTTCGATCCCCGCTTCCGCCATCCTAGTCACTGCCGTTGTGTCCTTGGGCAAAACACTTTACCTACCTGCTCCCAGTGCCACCCATACTGGTTTAAATGTAAAAAAATGAGATATTGGGTTTCACTATGTAAAGCGCTTTGAGTCACTAGAGAAAAAGCGCTATATAAATATAATTCACTTCACTTCACTTCTCCCATTCCCCACCCTTGTTTACCTGTATCTCATCTTTTTTGTAAGGGGCGCTGGAAGCCGGCAGACCCGTCAGCGATCCTGTTCTGCCTCCCTTTAATGTGTGTCTGATCTTGAATGGGGTTGTGCTGAAAATTTTAATTTTCCTGAAGGAACTCTCCTGAAGGAATAAATAAAGTACTATCTAATCTAATCTAATCTAATCTAATTTCTCAACCGATTCCAACCGTTGCAACATCCCCACACTCCACTCACCCTGGACACTAAAGCCAGCATGTTTCTGGGTTGCGAAAATTCCCCGATTACCCGGAATTTTCTCCCATTGAAAATTGGCAACATTAAAACCTCTCCACATGCCACATTTCTCAACCGAATCGAACCGTTACAACATCCACACACTCCGCTCACCCTGGATAATCAAGCCAGTATGTTTTCCAGATTCTGTAAATTCCCTGATTACCCAGAATTACCAGGGAATTTCCCCCACTGAAAATTGACAATATACAAAGCTCTCCAAATCCCACAATTCTAAACCGATTCGAACCGTTACAACATCCACACACTTAAAGGGGAACATTATCGCCAGACCTATGTAAGCGTCAATATATACCTTGATGGTGCAGAAAAAAGACCATCTATTTTTTTAACCGATTTCCGAACTCTAAATGGGTGAATTTTGGCGAATTAAACGCCTTTCTGTTAATCGCGCTGGAAGCGATGACGTCAGAATGTGACGTCGCCGAGGTAACACACCCACCATTTTCATTTTCAACACATTGTAAACATTGGGTCTCAGCTCTGTTATTATCCGTTTTTTTGACTATTTTTTGGAACCTTGGAGACATCATGCCTCGACGGTGTGTTGTCGGAGGGTGTAACAACACTAACAGGGAGGGATTCAAGTTGCACCACTGGCCCGAAGAGGCCAAAGTGTCTGCCGCCAGACCCCCATTGAATGTGCCGGAGTGTCTCCACATTTTACCGGCGATGCTAAGGCAGACATGGCACAGAGATGTATGGATAACCTGCAGATGCATTTGCAACGATAGTCAACGAAATCACAAAGGTGAGTTTTGTTGATGTTGACTGCCAGCTAATCGATGCTAACATGCTACGCTAATCAATGCTAACATGCTATTTACCGGCGGTGCTAAAGCAGACATGGCACAGAGATGTATGGATAACCTGTAGATGCATTTGCAACTATATTACGTTTCCTCCCACCCACATTTAATGCGAAAAAAACACTTACCAATCGACGGATTTAAGTTGCTCCAGTGTCACAAGATGCGAAAGTCCTGATCGTTTGGTCCGCACATTTTACCTGCGATGCTAACGCAGCTATTCGGCCATGCTATGGCTATGAATAGCGTCAATAGCTATTCGCTCAATAGCTTCAGTTTCTTCTTCAATATTTTCATACTCCAACCATCTGTTTAAATACATGCATAATCTGTTGTATCGCTTAAGTCGCTGAAATCCGAGTTTGAATCCGAGCCAATGTCACTATATCTTGCTGTGGTATTCCCATTGTTTGTTTACATTGGCAGCACTGTGTGACGTCACAGGGAAATGGCCAGTGTCTTCGCAGAGAGCGAAAATAAGGCACTTTAAAGCTTTATTTCGGGATATTCCGAGACCGGTAAAATTTTGAAAAAAACTTCCAAAAATACAACAAGCCACTGGGAACTGATTTTTATTGTTTTTAACCCTTTTGAAATTGTGATAATTTTCCCCTTTAACTCACCATGGACATTCAAGCATTTCAGTTCCTCTCACGCATATCGGCAGTTGGGCAGCTCGGGCACATAGGGCAGTTTGATCGGAAACGCGGATGCCGAGCGGGGCTTAAAACAAAGCAGAAGGCTAATCCCCACAGAACACCACTTCCCTCCATCCTGAAGACGGATTTAGATGAAAGATGCGAGACTACTGGTCTGGTCCGGTCCGATCCGGTGGCCATGTACTGCTCGCCTGTGTATCGGCTGGGGACATCTCTGCGCTGCTGATCAGCCTCCGCTTGGGATGGTTTCCTGCTGGCTCCGCTGTGAACGGGACTCTCGCTGCTGTGTTGGATCCGCTTTGGACTGGACTCTCGCGACTGTGTTGGATCCATTATGGATTGATCTTTCACAGTATCATGTTCTCATATGTTCTCATAGTCATCAGTATCATCAGTATCACAGTATCATGTTCTCATAGTCATCATTGTCACCGACGTCCCACTGGGTCATTATTGTCACCGATGTCCCACTGGGTGTGAGTTTTCCTTGCCCGAGGATGTCGTAGTGGTTTGTGCAGCCCTTTGAGACACTAGTGATTTAGGGCTATATAAGTAAACATTGATTGATTGATTGATTACACCGGAATTGCAAATTCCTTGTATGTATGTTTTGCTCTTAAAAAAATAATTCTCACAGCCATTTCTTATAACATAAAATAGTTTCTGAGTAATGGGTAGAACAATAACTGTACTTGGAACGCCCCCTTTCAATCGCCAGACTCGATGTGCCGACCCCTCTTGGTGTGACAAAACGGGAGAAGGCTGTATCGCCCCACTTCACGATGACACCGGAAAAGAAAAGCTGTAAAATTGAAGTATTACTGCTAATAGAGAAGTACTGCGATATGATCTGCAAAATACTCTGCAAAGCTGAATGTTGGCATGACCGCAGGCAGCAGCCATGTTGTTCACTCTCAGCTTGGCTCCAGGGCATCAGAGACAATAACCTACTTTGCAGTGCGGGGCCCGATACCCAAACAGACTTTGGTCATAACCCTCAGAGTCCAAAGTAAGTGATTTGTTTTGCCGTTTCATTTGGAGCCACAAAGTGCCATCGTTGCGAGAGGTTTTCACTACAAATGCCAGGATAACAAACTAATTAGATATGTCAGTGATTCTCAAAGTGTGGCACACGTACACACTTCTGCCCTGTCTTTAATGAATACGTAGGACTACTATGCTACTGGATTGCAATGTTGGCCATTAAAGTGGTACTTGATGAATACTTAGGCCTACAACACTACTGTATTTTAATGTTGTCATTATGGTGGTACCTAATGAATACTTAGGCCTATAACACTACTGTATTTTCATGTTGACATTACGGTGGTACTTAATGAATACTTAGGTCTACCACACTACTGTATTTTAATGTTGTCATTATGGTGGTACTTAATGAATACTTAGGCCTATAACACTACTGAATTTTAATGTTGACATTACGGTGGTACTTGATGAATACTTAGGTCTACAACACTACTGTATTGTAACGTTGGTCATGACGGTAGTACTTAATGAAAACGTAGGTCTACTACATTACTGTATTTTAATGTTGACATTACGGTGGTACTTGATGGTTACTTAGGCCTTCTACACTACTGTATTTTAATGTTGTCATTATGGTGGTACTTGATGAATACTTAGGCCTTTTACACTACTGTATTGTAACGTTGGTCATGATGGTAGTACTTGATGAATACTTTGGTTTACTACACTACTGTATTTTAATATAAATATGGCAGTAGTTAATGAATACTTTGGCCTACTACACTACTGTATTGTAACGTTGGTCATGATGGTAGTACTTGATGAATACTTCGGTTTACTACACTACTGAAGTGAAGTGAAGTGAATTATATTTATATAGCGCTTTTCTCAAGTGACTCAAAGCGCTTTACATAGTGACACCCAATATCTAAGTTACATTTTAAACCAGTGTGGGTGGCACTGGGAGCCAGTGGGTGAAGTGTCTTGCCCAAGGACACAACGGCAGTAACTAGGGTGGCACAAGCGGGAATCGAACCTGCAACCCTCAAGTTGCTGGCACGGCCACTCTACCAACCGAGCTATGCCGTATTTTAATGTTGTCATTATGGTGTTACTTGATGAATACTTAGGCCTACTACACTACTGTATTGTAATGTTGGTTATGATGGTGGTACTTAATGAATACTTAGGCCTACTACTCTACTGTATTATAATGTTGGTTATGATGGGATACTTTGAAGAATACTTAGGCCTACTACACAACTGTATTTTAATGTTGTCATTATGGTGGTACTTGATGAATACTTAGGCCAACTACATTACTGTATTGTAATGTTGGTCATGATGGTGGTACTTAATGAATACTTTAGGCCTACTACGCAACTGTATTTTAATGTTGTCATTATGGTGGTACTTGATGAATACTTAGGCCAACTACACTACTGTATTGTAATCTTGTCATTATGGTGGTACTTGATGAATACTTAGGCCTACTACACTACTGTATTTTAGTGTTGTCATTATGATGGTACTTGATGAATACTTAGGTCTACTAGAATACTGTATTGTAATGTTGTCATTATGGTGGTACTTGATGAATACTTAGGTCTACTACACTACTGTATTATAATGTTGTCATTATGGTGGTCCTAAATGACTACTTAGGCCTACTACACTACTGTATTGTAATGTTGGTCGTGATGGTGGTACTTAATGAATAGTTGGGTCTACTACACTACTGTATTTTAATGTTGTTATTATGGTGGTACTTGATGAATACTTAGATCTACAACACTATTGTATTGTAACGTTGGTCATGATGGTGGTACTTAATGAATACTTAGGTCTACTACACTACTGTATTTTAATGTTGTCATTGTGGTGGTACTTGATAAATACTCAGGTCTTCAGCACTACTGTTTCTTAATGTTGTCATTATGGTGGTACTTAATGAATACTTAGACCTCCTACACTACTCTATTGTAATGTTGGTTATGATGGTGGTACTTGATGGATACTTAGGTCTACAACACTACTGTATTTTAATGTTGTCATTATGGGGGTACTTGATGAATACTTAGGTCTACTAAACTACTGTATTGTAATGTTGGTCAGGATGGTGGTACTGATGAATGCTTAGGCCTACTACATTACCGGATTTTAATGGGGTCCTTGTGGTGGTACTTAATGAATACTTAGGTCTACTACACTACTGTATTTCAATGTTGTCATTATGGTGGTACTTAATAAATACGTACCCTACTATACAACTATATCTTAATGTTGTCATCATGGTGGTACTGATGAATACTTAGGTCTACAACACTATTGCATTGTAATGTTGGTTATGATGGTGGTACTTAATGAATGCTTAGGACTATTACTCCACTGTATTATAATGTTGGTCATGATGGGATACTTTGAAAAATACTTACGCCTACTACACAACTGTATTTTAATGTTTTCATTATGGTGGTACTTGATGAATACTTAGGTCGACTACACTACTGTATTGTAATGTTGTCATTATGGTGGTACTTAATGAATACTTAGGCCTACCACATTACTGTATTGTAATGTTGGCCATGATGGTTGTACTGATGAATACTTACGCCTACTACACTAATATATTTTAATGTTGTCACTATGGTGGTACTTAATGAATACTTTGGTCTACCACACTCCTGTATTTTAATATTTTCATTATGGTGGTACTTGATGAATACTTAGGTCTATTACACTACTGTATATTTAGTGTTGACATTACGGTGGTACTTGAGGGTTACTTAGGCCTACTACACTACTGTATTGTAACATTGGTCATGATGGTAGTACTTGATGTATACTTAGGTTTACTACATTACTGTATTGTTATTGTAATGTTGTCATTATGGTGGTACTTAATGAATACCTAGACCTACTGCACTACTGTATGTTAATGTTGTCATCATGGTGGTACTGATCAATACTTAGGTCTACTACACTACTGTATTTTAATGTTGGTCATTATGGTGGTACTTAATGAATACTTAGGCCTACTACTCTACTGTATTGTAATGTCGGTTATGATGGTGGTACTTGATGATGAATAGTTAGGCCTACTACGCTACTGTATTATAATGTTGGTCATGATGGGATACTTTGAAAAATACTTGGGCCTACTACACAACTGTATTTTAATGCTGTCATTATAGTGGTACTTGATGAAGTGTGGACAAATCAGCAGGGTCTGACTTTCCGTTGTCAAGTGTCACACATTGAGAGCAGGGCGCGGCGTCAACATTCCCGACTTGCGGCACAGCTCAGGGCTGCAGATGTCTCCACACAGGAACAGACCGGGGCTCCTATATAAATGCAGTCATGCTGCGGGGCACCATATGCGTCCCGTGCGACTCCGCGTCATGTCCGAGTTGTGCAGTGCACGCATTACATCGTACGGGTTCGACCTCGGGAGCCAGGCCGAGGTTTTGGACACGCTCGGTGTGTGAGCTGGAGGGCCGTGTCAGGTGATGACAGCTGCTTGCTTTTCCATACGACCTCCGACATGAGCCTTTTGTTCACACCATTTTATTCACACAGCACATTAAAGGGGAACATTATCACCAGACCTATGCAAGCGTCAATATATACCTTGATGGTGCAGAAAAAAGACCATTTATTTTTTTTACCGATTTCCAAACTCTAAATGGGTGAATTTTGGAGAATTAAACGCCTTTCTGTTTATCGGGCTGGAGGCGATGAGGTCAGAATGTGACGTCGCCGAGGTAACACACCCACCATTTTCATTTTCAACACATTACAAACACCGGGTCTCAGCTCTGTTATTTTCCGTTTTTTTGACTATTTTTTGGAACCTTGGAGACATCATGCCTCGACGGTGTGTTGTCGGAGGGTGTAACAACACTAACAGGGAGGGATTCAAGTTGCACCACTGGCCCGAAGATGCCAAAGTGTCTGCCGCCAGACCCCCATTGAATGTGCTGGAGTGTCTCCACATTTTACCGGCGATGACAGACATGGCACAGAGATGTATGGATGACCTGCAGATGCATTTGCAACCATAAAGTCAACAAAATCACAAAGGTGAGTTTTGTTGATGTTGACTGCCAGCTAATCGATGCCAACATGCTACGCTAATCGATGCTAACATGCTATTTACCGGCGGTGCTAAAGCAGACATGGCACAGAGATGTATGGATAACCTGCAGATGCATTTGCAACTATATTACGTTTCCTTCCACCCACATTTAATGCGAAAAAAAACACTTACCAATCGACGGATTTAAGTTGCTCCAGTGTCAAAAGATGCGAAAGTCCTGATCGTTTGGTCCGCACATTTTACCGGCGATGCTAACGCAGCTATTCGGTCATGCTATGGCTATGAATAGCATCAATAACTATTCGCTCAATAGCTTCAGTTTCTTCTTCAATATTTTCATACTCCAACCATCTGTTTCAATACATGCGTAATCTGTTGAATCGCTTAAGTCGCTGAAATCCGAGTTTGAATCCGAGCTAATGTCACTATATCTTGCTGTGGTATTCCCATTGTTTGTTTACATTGGCAGCACTGTGTGACGTCACAGGGAAATTGCCAGTGTCTTTGCAGAGAGTCGAAAATAAGGCACTTTAAAGCTTTATTTAGGGATATTCCGAGACCGGTAAAATTTTGAAAAAAACTTCAAAAAATACAACAAGCCACTGGGAACTGATTTTTATTGTTTTTAACCCTTTTGACATTGTGATAATGTTCCCCTTTAAGGTTGCCAACGATACAGCTTTTAATACTAGCGTCATGCCGTGATCATGCGTGTTGATGACACATGCAACGACAATACTTCACTCCTTTTATGTGTTTTCATCACATTCTAAAAAAATAAAAAATAAATGAATTGATCCTCAAAATGGTCATGTAGGCCAAACGTTCACTCATTTAATGTTATGTTTATTTCAGTCTTGTTACCAATATATATTTTTTGATGTTGTACTAAAAAAAATCCGGCCCTTAATTCTTTAATATGTATTTATCATATAGTTATTAACAATTATACTATAGGACTACATTCATGACACAAAGTTTTTATTGTAAGGAAACCAGTCTATTTTTGGGGAAAAAATGCCAAAAAAGAATTATATCACTGCGGAGGAGAAGACCCTATCTCTCGCTCTTTCAAAGCACAAACACGCAGACACCTCCACCTCCCTCTGCTTCTTTCTCGTCATTTCTCCGCCGTTGTTAATGTGTGTCCATTTTACTTTGAGTTGAGTTTGTGTTTATTTCAAACATGCACGAATACAACACGACACATCAAAATTTCCAGTTTCTCTGTTCAACATGTCTGAAGAGAAGTAGGCATAAGCAGAGCGTATTTAATCATACACCTTTGCCTTTACATTGCAGCTGCTTTAATGTTTTTTTTAATTATTCACTTCCTGCTCTTAATTTATTCACAATATACTACATAAGTAATAACATTAAAAATAAATAATAATTTGTGAAGTAAGTTATATTTCATTTGGTGAGGTAAAGGAGATTATTTAAAAAATGAATGGAGAGATGGAATAAATTCAGAATGTTTATCATGGTTCTTTTTCTTTGTACTTTGTAAAATAAGTTTGAAGAGTTTCTTGAAGGGGATTAAATTAGTAAATTTTTTTGGTTACTCCATTCCATAATTTACTTCTACATACCGATAAACTGAAGGTCTTAAGTGTTGAATGTGCGTACGAATGTTTCTTAAATAATCATTACCGTAGCAAAAAGGTTGTTTTACGTTAAGGATTTTTGTGATTTCTGATCTTTTGTGAGGGCGCCAAATGGACTTCTGTGTTTAGAGTGTACAAACATTCACTAAAACATGGACTTTTGTCAATGTTGGGACTTATTATTGATATTTACGTTGTTTTAAGTGGGGAAGTCTGTGTTGTATGTGCGTGCGAAATTTTCTTAAGTACTCATTACCGTAGCAAAATGGTTTTTGACGTTAAGGATTTTTGTGATTTCTGATCTTTTGTGAGGGCGCCAAAGGAACTTCTGTGTTTAAAGTTTACAAGCCTTCACTAAAACATGGACTTTTGTCGAAATTGGGACTAATTATTGATATTTACGTTGTTTCAAATGGGGAAGTCTGTGTTGTATATGCGTACAAATATTTCTTAAATACCCATTACCGTAGCAAAATGGTTGTTGACGTGAAGGATTATTGTGATTTCTGATCCTTCATGAGGGCGCCAAAGAAACTTCGGTGTTTAAAGTGTACAAACCTTCACTAAAACATGGACTTTTGTCAATGTTGGGACTTATTATTGATATTTACGTTGTTTTAAGTGGGGAAGTCTGTGTTGTATGTGCGTGCGAAATTTTCTTAAGTACTCATTACCGTAGCAAAATGGTTGTTGACGTTAAGGATTTTTGTGATTTCTGATCTTTTGTGAGGGCGCCAAAGGGACTTCTGTGTTTAAAGTTTACAAGCCTTCACTAAAACATGGACTTTTGTCGAAATTGGGACTAATTATTGATATTTACGTTGTTTCAAATGGGGAAGTCTGTGTTGTATATGCGTACAAATATTTCTTAAATACCCATTACAGTAGCAAAATGGTTGTTGACGTTAAGGATTTTAGTGATTTCTGATCTTTTGTGAGGGCGCCAGAGGGACTTCTGTGTTTAAAGTGTACAAACTTTCAACAAAACATGGACTTTTGTCGACGTTGGGACTAATTATTGATATTTACGTTGTTTCAAAAGGGGAAGTCTGTGTTGTATGTGCGTACGAATGTTTCTTAAATACTCATTACCGTAGCAAAAAGGTTGTTTTACGTTAAGGATTTTTGTGATTTCTGATCTTTTGTGAAGGTGCCAAATGGACTTCTGTGTTTAGAGTGTACAAACCTTCACTAAAACATGGACTTTTGTCAAAGTTGGCACTTATTATTGATATTTACGTTGTTTTAAGTGGGGAAGTCTGTGTTGTATGTGCGTACGAAATTTTCTTAAGTACTCATTACCGTAGCAAAATGGTTGTTGACGTTAAGGATTTTTGTGATTTCTGATCTTTTGTGAGGGCGCCAAGTGGACTTCTGTGTTTAGAGTGTACAAGCCTTCACTAAAACATGGACTTTTGTCGAAGTTGGGACTAATTATTGATATTTACATTGTTTCAAATGGGGAAGTCTGTGTTGTACATGCGTACAAATATTTCTTAAATACTCATTACAGTAGCAAAATGGTAGTTGATGTTAAGGATTTTTGTGATTTCTGATCTTTCATGAGGGCGCCAAAGGGACTTTTGTGTTTAAAGTTTACAAGCCGTCACTAAAACATGGACTTTTGTCGAAATTGGGACTAATTATTGATATTTACGTTGTTTCAAATGGGAAAGTCCGTGTTGTATATGCGTACGAATGTTTCTTAAATACTCATTACCGTAGCAAAATGGTTGTTGACGTTAACGATTTTTGTGATTTCTGATCTTTCGTGAGGGCGCCAAAGGGACTTATGTGTTTAAAGTTTACAGGCCTTCACTAAAGCATTGACTTTTGTCGAAGTTGGGACTAATTATGGATATTTACCTTGTTACAAATGGGGAAGTATGTGTTGCATGTGCGTACAAATGTTTCCTTCATACTCATTACCGTAGCAAAATGATTGTTGACGTTAAGGATTTTAGTGATTTCTGATCTTTCGTGAGGGCGCCAGAGGGACTTCTGTGTTTAAAGTGTACAAACTTTCAATAAAACATGGACTTTTGTCAAAGTTGGGACTTATTATTGATATTTACGTTGTTTCAAATGGAGAAGTCTGTTGTATGTGCGTACGAATGTTTCTTAAATACTCATTACCGTAGCAAAATGGTTGTTGACGTTAACGATTTTTGTGATTTCTGATAATTCATGAGGGGACCAAAGGGACTTCTGTGTTTAAAGTTTACAAGCATTCACTAAAGCATTGACTTTTGTCAAAATTGGGACTAATTATTGATATTTACGTTGTTTCAAATGGGAAAGTCTGTTGTATATGAGTATAAATATTTCTTAAATATTCATTACAGTAGCAAAATGGTTGTTGACGTTAAGGATTTTAGTGATTTCTGACCTTTCGTGAGGGCGCCAGAGGGATTTCTGTGTTTAAAGTGTACAAACTTTCAATAAAACATGGACTTTTGTCGAAGTTGGGACTAATTATTGATATTTACATTGTTTCAAATGGAGAAGTCTGTGTAGTATGTTGCTACGAATTTAAAAAAAATACTTATTACCTTAGCAAAATGGTTGTTGACGTTAAGGATTTTTGTGATTTCTGACCTTTCGTGAGGGCGCCAGAGGGACTTCTGTGATTAAAGTGTACAAGCCTTCACTAAAACATGGACTTTTGTCGAAGTTGGGACTAATTATTGATATTTACATTGTTTCAAATGGGGAAGTCTGTGTTGTACATGCGTACAAATATTTCTGAAATACTCATTACAGTAGCAAAATGGTAGTTGACGTTAAGGATTTTTGTGATTTCTGATCTTTCATGAGGGCGCCAAAGGGACTTTTGTGTTTAAAGTTTACAAGCCGTCACTAAAACATAGACTTTTGTCGAAATTGGGACTAATTGTTGATATTTACCTTGTTTCAAATGGGGAAGTATGTGTTGCATGTGCGTACAAATGTTTCCTACATACTCATTACCGTAGCAAAATGGTTGTTGACGTTAAGGATTTTAGTGATTTCTGATCTTTCGTGAGGGCGCCAGAGGGACTTCTGTGTTTAAAGTGTACAAACTTTCAATAAAACATGGACTTTTGTCAAAGTTGGGAATTATTATTGATATTTACGTTGTTTCAAATGGAGAAGTCTGTTGTATGTGCGTACGAATGTTTCTTAAATACTCATTACCGTAGCAAAATGGTTGTTGACGTTAACGATTTTTGTGATTTCTGATAATTCATGAGGGCGCCAAAGGGACTTTTGTGTTTAAAGTTTACAAGCCTTCACTAAAGCATTGACTTTTGTCGAAATTGGGACTAATTTTGATATTTACGTTGTTTCAAATGGGAAAGTCTGTTGTATATGCGTATAAATATTTCTTAAATATTCATTACAGTAGCAAAATGGTTGTTGACGTGTACAAACTTTCACTAAAACATGGACTTTTGTCGAAGTTGGGACTTATTGATATTTACGTTGTTTCAAATGGGGAAGTCTGTGTTGTATATGCGTACAAATATTTCTTAAATACTCATTACAGTAGCAAAATGGTTGTTGACGTTAAGGATTTTAGTGTTTTCTGATCTTTTGTGAGGGCGCCAGAGGGACTTCTGTGTTTAAAGTGTACAAACTTTCAATAAAACATGGACTTTTGTCGAAGTTGGGACTAATTATTGATATTTACATTGTTTCAAATGGAGAAGTCTGTGTAGTATGTTGCTACGAATTTTTTTAAAATACTTATTACCTTAGCAAAATGGTTGTTGACGTTAAGGATTTTTGTGATTTCTGACCTTTCGTGAGGGCGCCAGAGGGACTTCTGTGATTAAAGTGTACAAACTTTCACTAAAACATGGACTTTTGTCGAAGTTGGGACTTATTGATATTTACGTTGTTTCAAATGGGGAAGTCTGTGTTGTATATGCGTACAAATATTTCTTAAATACCCATTACCGTAGCAAAATGGTTGTTGACGTTAGGGATTTTTGTGATTTCTGATATTTCATGAGGGCGCCAAAGGGACTTCTGTGTTTAAAGTTTACAAGCCTTCACTAAAGCATTGACTTTTGTCGAAGTTGGGACTAATTATGGATATTTACCTTGTTTCAAATGGGGAAGTCTGTGTTGCATGTGCGTACAAATGTTTCCTAAATACTCATTACCGTAGCAAAATGGTTGTTGACGTTAAGGATGTTTGTGATTTCTGATCGTTCATGAGGGCGCCAAAGGGACTTCTGTGTTTAAAGTGTACAAACCTTCACTAAAACATGGACTTTTGTCAAAGTTGGGACTAATTATTGATATTTAAGATGTTTCAAATGGAGAAGTATGTATTGCATGTGCGTACAAATGTTTCCTAAATACTCATTACCGTAGCAAAATGGTTGTTGACGTTAAGGATTTTTGTGATTTCTGATCTTTTATGAGGGCGCCAAAGGGACTTCTGTGTTCAAAGTGTACGAACCTTCACTAAAACATGGAATTTTGTCAAAGTTGGAACTAATTATTGATATTTACGTTGTTTCTCACGGGTAAGACTGCTTCAATCTACAAACTTCATGACATCTGACGTGGACTGTTTCTGGCGGGACTTTTGCACGGACGCTGGAGACGAAAAGAGGGGGCAAAGGAGCAGCGGGGGCGGCGTTTGTCTGTATTACGTACAGCAGGGACAGCATTTAGATTCATCACAGGAGCCCACCTCTCCTCAACTCAGCCAGGAAATGTGGGAACGAACAACCCGATGAGATAAAAAGGGGAAAAACAACAGAGAGATGCAGTGAGACAGAATGGGGTTGAGACAAAAGTTTTTTGTGGCCGATGAACTCATACATTTACTTTAATAAGTAAAACATTTCTTGGACCCATGGTAAGAAACAAATACTGTGATTGCAGATGGATAAATAAAAGTACACTCACACACGAAGACCGATACAGGTCACTTTTGAGTCTTATTTGCTTTTGTGAACCAAGCCTGTGCAAGAGTTCGATTTTGCAAAGTCAATTCAATTTCTTTGAAGAGTGGGAATTTGAACAGAACTGGCATCAAACCGCAGGATGTGGAACTCGAATGTGAATTTGAACTACAGGAAGTGGAATTAAATGCATTGCAATTCAGAGAAATGACTTACAGCCAAATAACAGGAAGATTGTGTCACATTTAAATAAGGTTTTGACTTAAATATTCAAAATACTTTAAAATTGGGGAAAAAAGGTGAAGGTTATGGTTAAGGTTTTGTGGGCGGTCATATTTCAATGCAAAAGCCCCGCCTTCTCAAGCTCCATCAGCTATATTGCAGTTTTGTGGTTCAAGATTATATCTGTTAAAACCTTTTTATATTTACTGTATCTTCCGTTAGCGCGTCTGCAGGAGCAAAAGTCACCGCCGCTGTCCATGGTTACTGAGGACGAATACCAGCTGACGGCGAGACACAGCTGGCAGGTGATTACATTTCACAGTAAGTATGTGGTAATCTAATCATCTAATGTCTTTAAAAGTAAGCAAACGGGAGCAGAGCAAAAGAGATGAATGGGAGTGGTGGCAACGTCACAACATGCAGAAAAACATTAAAACTTTGTTAAACCTGCACACTTGGCCCTTGTGCCGTGTCTACAGTGGAGCTGCTAGGAAGCGACTTCCACAATTTTTATTTACATACCTTTGCTGTATGTAACACGGCAGTAAAACGGGTGGACAAACAAAATAGAAGTCATCGTCATGGACCCACTAGCTGCGCAAGCTCGCTCTTGAATCCGCTAAACAGACTCGATAAGAGGACTGGTCCACAGACCCAATAACTACACGGTGACACTTAAATACCGGTGTTATTTACTTTTAAAAAGCAATTTTTTTTTAACACTGTTTACATCACGTTTGTTAAACGTCACAAATTGGGGCAAAAATAAACAGTTTGTCCAAAAACAAGGCAAAATTGTTTCATAAATGTTTGAATTTCCATTTTTCGGTAGTTATTAGGATGCCTAACACCCAAGAACAAGGACAGAGGAGCCAGAAAAGACGGTTTTGAATGATACAACCCTTTGAAAGGAATAGTGTGGGTGAACAGTGTTGTAAAAAGTTACATTTACATGTTATATATGAATAGTGTTGTAAAAAGTTACATTTACATTTTATATATGAACAGTGTGGTAAAAAGGTATATTTACATGTTTTATATGAATTGTTGTAAAAAGTTACATTTACATGTTATATGTGATCACTGTTGTAAAAAGTTACATTTTCATGTTATATATGAACGGTGGTGAACATTTTACATTTACATGTTATATATGAACTGTGTTGTAAAAGGTTATATTTACTTATTATATATGAAAAGTGTTTTAAAAAGTTAAATTTACATGTTATATACGAACAGTGTTGAAAAATGTACATTTACATGTTATATATGAACAGTTGTAAAAAGTTACCTTTACATGTTATATATGAGCAGTGTTGTAAAAAGTTACATTTACATGTTATATATGAACAGTGTGGTAAAAAAGTATATTTACATGTTAGATATGAACAGTGTAGTAAAAAGTTATATTTACTTATTATATATGAACAGTGTTGTAAAAAGTTACATTTACATGTTATATATGAACAGTGTTGTGAACATTTACATTTACATGTTATATATGAACAGTGTTGTAAAAAGTTACATTTACATGTTATATATGAACAGTGTTGTGAACATTTACATTTACATGTTATATATGAACAGTGTTGTAAAAAGTTACATTTACATGTTATATATGAACAGTGTGGTAAAAAGGTATATTAACATGTTTTATATGAATTGTTGTAAAAAGTTACATTTACATGTTATATGTGATCACTGTTGTAAAAAGTTAAATTTACATGTTATATATGAACGGTGTTGTAAACATTTACATTTACATGTTGTATATGAACAGTGTTGTAAAAAGTTATATTTACTTTTTATATATGAAAAGTGTTTTAAAAAGTTAAATTTACATGTTATATACGAACAGTGTTGAAAAATGTACATTTACATGTTATATATGAACGGTGTTGTAAAAAGTTACATTCACATGTTATATATGAACATTGTTGTAAAAATTTACATTTACACTTTATATATGAACAGTGTTGTAAAATGTACATTTATATGTTATACATGAACAGTGTTGTTAAACGTTACATTCACATGTTATATATGAACAGTGTTGTAAAATGTACATTTATGTGTCATGTATGAACAGTGTTGTAAAATGTTACATTCACATGTTATATATGAACAGTGTTGTAAAATGCACATTTATATGTTATATATGAACAGTGTTGTAAAATGCACATTTATATGTTATATATGAACAGTGTTGTAAAATGTTACATTCACATGTTATATATGAACAGTGTTGTAAAATGCACATTTATATGTTATATATGAACAGTGTTGTTAAACGTTACATTTACATGTTAGATGTGAACAGTCTTGTAAAACGTTACATTCCTCCCCCTTTCGGGCATGAGCAGGTAGCGATAAGGCTAACGAGGGTCTTGGCAGAGGCGGGTGTGAAGTCCTCGAGGGGACATGTGGAGAGAATGTGTCGTAGATATCGGCGCTGTTGGTTTGGTGAATGGAAAGTGCCGGGGACGCGGGCAGAGGTGAGAAAAGGAAAGGACAGATATGTTTGTCTCTTGGGGGACCAGAGGTACAGGAGGAGTGACCTTTTCATGCAGGGGGGCCTGCGTGTGGAGTGGGGTGTGAGTGCATGTCTGAAGGGAGACCGGAGACACGAGTGGACGGCTGACATGGACTGGAAGGAGTGATGGAGGGAGAAGACAACCACCCAGGCGGTCGGAGCCAAGTAAGATTTACGCGGCCCTCCATTGTGTGAAGAATAGACCCCTGACGACATGTTTTTCCTCTCCATTGTCTTCTGCTGGCAACGCAACACGGAGCGTGTGTGTGAATTGGCGCTGGCACGTCAAACTACCAGCAACGTGACCGGGACCTTGCCAAGGAAAAACTCTGATAGCCCAAAATTGCTGGAAAAGTCTGCGTTTTAGCTTAGTTTTAATTTGCGTGAGTATTTTTTTTGGGCCGCCTGTCAAGTCCACCAGGGGCCGCTATAACCAGGAAACGTGTAGAACAGTGTTTTTTAAACCCCTTTTTGAGCCAAGGCACATTTTTTTTGGCGTTGAAAAAAATGCGCAGGCACACCACCAGCAGAAATCATTAAAAAAAAGGGTAAAAAGTCGTTGTCGTAATTGTTGGATAGGAATTTAAAGCATAACCAAGAATGCATCACTATAGCTCTTGTCTCAAAGTAGGTGTAATGTCACCACCTGTCACATCACCTCCTGTATTAATTGGACTTTTTTTTTCCTGTGTGTAGTGTTTTAATTCTTGTTTTGCGCTCCTATTTTGGTGGCTTTTTCACTTTTTTTGGTATTTTTCTGAAGCAGTTTCATGTCTTCCTTTGAGCGATATTTCTGTTTTGGCACTCAGGAATATTTCAGTTGTTTTCATCCATTGTTGATTGTCATGTCATGTTCGGATGTACATTGTCGACGCCGTCTTTAGCTCCACAGTTAGTCTTTGCTGTCGTCCAGCATTCTGTTTTTGTTTCCTTTGCAGCAAGTTCAGTTTTAGTTTCGTTCTGCATAGCCTTCCCTAAGCTTCGATGCCTTTTCTTAGGAGCACTCACCTTTTGTTTATTTTTGGTTTAAGCCTTAGACACCTTTTTACCTGCACCCTGCCTCCCGCTGTTCCCGACATCTTCAAAGCAATTAGCTACCCGCTGCCACCTGCTGATATGGAGGAGTATTACACGGTTACTTTGCCGAGCTCTACCAGCACCTAGAGCACCTACCACTCAACAACAACACATGATTTGCAGACTATAATTATTGGTTTACAAAAAATATTTTTAACCCAAATAGGTGAAATTACAGTAGATAATCTCCCACGGCACACCAGGCTGTATCCCACGGCTAGTGAGCCATGGCACAGTGGTTGAAAAATACTGGTTTAGAAAAGGACAAACTACCTATTGGCGAGTCCTGCCGGGCATCAATTCACCTAAAATCCAATCGTGCTATGTTTTGGTACAAGTCATGGCCGGTTGCCAACTTAATTAGACTTTGGTGGTCACTCTAAAAGCACTGAGAGCCAAAGTACCTATAAGTCAGGGCGTGTCCAAACTACCGCCCGCCAAGTCCACGAGACGTTAAAAGGAATCTTACCCACAGGGAGATTTCATTCATTTATTATGTCGCTATCTAGTGAGTTTTTCAGTTGAATGACCTTTAATACTTATATGACCCAATGCAAACGACCTTCCCTAGTCATGGTGCAAAAAGGAAAATTTAACCAAAAATCGCACATAACACAACTTGCTCACTGAACTTTGTCGATAATATAATAAACATCCATTCACCGTAAAACA
>NC_084633.1:33961078-34033578 GCF_033978795.1 Nerophis ophidion | reverse complement strand
CGCAAAAATAATTGATTCGGCCGTGACGCGTGTGTATGTAATTGCCATGGACACTGTAGACTAGAGGAAAATTGCTGTGAGAGAGACCAGGATTAAAAAAAACAAAACTAAAACCAGAACTGAACTTTCTTCGTTTTATTTATATATTTTTTTTTTAATTTTAAAGTCACAAACAAGACGCAGGTTGCTATGAGTGCCTTGCAGGTGGAAGCAGAAGTCCGAGTTTACATGTACCTTCTCTCATTAGACCGTGTGCTGTGTGCCTCCCATACACTAGGGGGCAACAGCTGCTTTAGCAATATTTAGTCAAGGCAATAAATTATAACTTGCTTATTTCTCCATCCATTTTAATGGGCCGTGCTTTATTGTCAATGTAAAAATGTGCTATAAACCTTACCTATGAAAGATTATTGCTATTCTACCATAAAATTACAGTGGTGCTCCTTTTCAATTTACAGTAATGTACTGTAAAAACAATGGCCACCGATTTCCTGGTAAAAAAAAACCAAAACAAAAACAGTCAGCTGAGAAATATGTTACATTAATGCATTTAAAAAACAATTATATTTTTTACCGTAGAAAAAAAGTGGTACTGTTATTCGTTTTACAGTAACGCACTGTAAAAAGAACAACCATTGTTTTTGGTTTGAAAAAACCTATGACTGCAGTCTCCAGATTTTTATCGTTAAAAACTAAAACAAAACAAAAACTGTCAGCTCAGTCGTTTTACTGTAAAAATAACAGTCGTATTATTTTTGCATTAATGATTTGTAAAAACAATATTTTTACCGTAGAAAATAACTGGGACCGTTATCAATTTTAAAGTAATGCACTGCTAAACCGTCAGAATTTAACCCCCCCAAAAAATAGTCATAATGTTTATTTAAAATTACACAAAAAATGCACTGTAAAAAATATATTTTAATGGTAAAAAATAACTGACCACTTCGTTGCCAGAATTTTACTGTAAAACTAACAGTGGTACCGTTGTTATTTTTTGTTCAATTAACAGTAATGCACTGTAAAAATTACAATTGTTTTATGGTTTCAAAAACTGTCAGCTCAACTGCCCAAATTTTATTGTAAAAAGACAGTGGTAACATTGTTTTTCAATTTACAAGAATGCACTGTAAAGAAAAAAATGATGGTAAAAACTGAAACAATTTTATCGTAAAAAATGAAAAAAATAGTACCTTTTTTTTTTTTTTTTTCAATTTACAGGATTCCACTGTAAAAGAAAAAGTTTTATGTTTTTTTATGGTCAGCTCAACCGCCAGAATTTTACCGTAAAAAAACAGTAGCAACGTTTTTCTTGGTCAATTTACACTAATGCACTGTTGAGAAAAAAAGTAATTATGGTTAAAAAAAAAATGTTTTAAATGTATATATAATAACTTATATATATATATATATATATATATATATATATATATATATATATATATATATATATACATACATACATACATACATACATACATACATATATATATATATATATATATATATATATATATATATATATATATATATATATATATATATATATATATATATATATATATATATACATATATATATATATATTTATAATATTACCTTTTTTCAACCCCAATTTACAGTAATGCACTATAAAAAAATATATATTTTTTATGGTTTTAAAAAATGTCAGCTCACACGCCAGAATTTTACCTTGAAAAACAGTAGTAACGTTTTTGGGTTTTTTCAATTTACACCAATGTACTGTGAAAATAAAATATGGTGATAAACTGACTGCTTCGTCACCAGAATTTTACTGTAAAAATAACAGTGATACTGTTTTGTTTTTTTTCCTAACTAACAGTAATGCACTGAAACAAAAAAGTGTTTAATGGTTTTAAAAACTGTCAGCTCAACTGCCGGAATTCTACTGTAAAAAAAACAGTTGTAACGTTTTTTTCAATATACAAAAATTCACTTTAAAGAAAAAAACAAATTACGGTAAAAAAACAAAACAATTTTATTGTACAAAAAAAAGTAGTACGTTTTTGTTTTTTTCCAGTTTACAGTATCCATCCATCCATCCATTTTCTACCGCTTATTCCCTTTCGGGGTCGCGGGGGGCGCTGGCGCCTATCTCAGCTACAATCGGGCGGAAGGCAGGGTACACCCTGGACAAGTTGCCACCTCATCGCAGGGCCAACACAGATAGACAGACAACATTCACACTCACATTCACACACTAGGGCCAATTTAGTGTTGCCAATCAACCTATCGTAATGCACTGTAAAAAAAAAAAAAAAAGTTTTTATGGTTTTAAAAAATGTCACCTCAACCGCCAGAATTTAACCGTAAAAAAAAAGTCATTTTGGAGCCCTCACAAGTGACCAGAAATCCCTCAAATCCTTAACTTTAACCACCTTAATGCTAGAATAATAAATATTTTAAACGGTAAAATCCACTTTCAGTACATGAACACATCGGCACACACACAGAAGAACCTTTGGTGCCCTCACAAGTGACCAAAAAGCCCCCAAATCCTTAACTTTAACAACCATATTGCTACAAACCCCCTTTCCATATGAGTCGGGAAATTGTGTTAGATGTAAATATAAATAGAATACAATGATTTGCAAATAATTTTCAACCCATATTCAGTTGAATATGCTACAAAGACCACATATTTAATGTTCAATCTGATAAACATTTTTTTTTGCAAATAATCATTAACTTTAGAATGTGATGCCAGCAACACGTGACAAAAAAGTTGGGAAAGTTGCCAATAAATACTGATAAAGTTGAAGAATGCTCATCAAAAACTTCTTTGGAACATCCCACAGGTGTGCAGGCTAATTGGGAACAGGTGGGTGCTTTGATTGGGTATAAAACAGCTTCCAAAAAAATGCTCAGTCTTTCACAAGAAAGGATGGGGCGAGGTACACCCCTTTGTCCACAACTGCGTGAGCAAATAGTCAAACAGTTTAAGAACAACGTTTCTCAAAGTGAATTTGCAAGAAATTTAGAGATTTCAACATCTATGGTCCATAATATCATCAAAATGTTCAGAGAATCTGGAGAAATCTCTCCACATAAGCGGCATGGCCGGAAACCAACATTGAATGACCGTGACCTTTGATCTCTCAGACGGCACTGTATCAAAAACCGACATCAATCTCTAAAAGATATCACCACATGGGCTCAGGAACGCTTCAGATAACCACTTTCATTAAGTACAGTTTGTCGCTATATATGTAAGTGCAAGTTAAAGCTCTACTATTTCAAAGCGAAAGCCATTTATCAACAACATCCAGAAACGCCGCCGGCTTCTCTGGGCCAGAGATCATATAAGATGGACTGATGCAAAGTGGAAACGTGTTCTGTGGTCTGACGAGTCCACATTTCAAATTGTTTTTTGAAATATTCGACATTGTGTCATCCGGAACAAAGGGGAAGCTAACCATCCAGACTGTTATTGACAGCATAACAGTGAAAGCTAACACCGTATTTGTGTGTGATGTCACCTAGCGGCAGCAAGTAGATGCTGAAGAGTGCAGGGCCAAGGACCGAACCCTGGGGAACTCCACACGTTACCTTAACGTAGTCCGAGGTCACATTGTTATGGGAGACGCACTGCATCCTATCAGTAAGATAAGAGTTAAACCAAGACAGGGCTAAGTCTGACATACCAATTCGTGTTTTGATACGTTCTAATAAAATATTGTGATCGACGGTATCGAAAGCAGCGCTAAGATCGAGGAGCAGCAACATAGATGACGCATCAGAATCCATCGTTAGCAATAGATCATTAGTCATTTTTGCGAGGGGTTTCTGATTTGCCCTGAAACCGGATTGAAAGGTTTCACATAAATTGTTAGACGCTAAGTGTTCATTTAACTGCTCCGCAACAATTTTTTCGAGGATTTTGGAAATAAAGGGAAGGTGAGACACCGGTCGGTAGTTTACCATGAGGTCAGGATCGAGGTTAGGTCTTTTAAGGAGAGGATGAATAACCGCTTTTTTGAATGCTAGGGGAACAGTGCCCGAGGAAAGTGATAAGTTTATAATATTTAGCACTGATGGACCTAATAATACAAAGAGCTCCTTGATCAGTTTCCCAGGAAGAGGGTCAAGTAAACATGTTGTTTGTTTTATTCCATTTACACGTTGTAACAATTCCTCTAATGTTATTTCCTCAAAACGAGAGAAACTATTTTGGAGGGCAGTATCCGCCGTATATACAATCGTATCAGTGTTAATAGAACCCTGTTGTAGCTGGGACGCTTTGTCTTTAATCTCCTTTCTAATGACTTCAATTTTCTTACTAAAGAATTGCATAAAGTCATCAGCTGAGTGGGTGGAGCTACTGGAAGGAGTCCCTTGTTGGGTTAGCGATGCTACCGTACTAAACAAAAATTTAGGATCGTTTTTATTATGGTGGATGAGATTTGAGTAATATTTAGCTTTAGCTAAGGTAAGCATGCGTTTATAAGTTATTAAACCATCACTCCATGCTTGATGGTGCACTTCAAGTTTAGTTGTGCGCCATTTGCGTTCCAGCTTTCTACATAATAATTTCTGGGCTCTAGTTTCTTCTGTAAACCACGGCGTACGCTTTTTTGGAGCATTTTTTAACTTTAGTGGTGCTATGTTATCAATGGTTTCGCGCAGGGCGTCGTTAAAGTTGTTAGTGAGGTTATCAACAGAGCCCACATATTTTGGGAATGGTGCCATTAACGAGGGCAGTAGGTCAGCAAGAGTTGTCGTTGTGGCCGTATTAATGTTGCGGCTGCTATAGCAGTTATTATTATTATTAATTTGACAAACATGCGTCTGAACCTCGAATTTTATAAGGTAATGATTGGACAATACTTTGGTATACGGGAGTATCGTAACTTTGGAAACAGTGATATCCCTGACAAGCACTACGTCTATCGTACTACCGTTGCGATGCGTGGGTTCATTTATTATTTGTGTGAGACCACAGCTATCAATTATAGTCTGGAGCGCTACGCACGGTGGTTCCGATGGGGTATTCATATGGATATTAAAGTCCCTCATTATGATTATATTATCGGCGTGTGTCACTAGATCAGCAATGAACTCTGAGAATTCATTGATAAAGTCCGAATAGGGCCCTAGGGGGCAGTAGATAACAGCCAGGTGTAGAGGCAGCGGTGTGACAGACTTCATAGTAAGCACCTCAAACGATTTATATTTATTATTTATGTTAGGACTAAGGTTAAAGTTTTCGTTGTATATTAGTGCGACCCCCCCACCCCTTTTAAGAGGACGGGCAATATGCGCATGTGTAAAGTTAGGAGGAGGACATGCCTCATTTAGCGCAAAAAAGTCGTTTGGTTTAAGCCAGGTTTTGCTGAGACCGATGACGTTAAGATTGTTGTCTCTGATGATATCATTAACTAACAACGTTTTGGGAGACAATGATCTTATGTTTAAAAAACCTATATTATAGGTAGTGGGCTGTTTTAGGGAATTTTTGATCTTATTATCCGTAGTAGCAATATTAATAATGTTGTGTTTATTATGCCCAGTGCATTTAGTATAATTACAACCATATCTAGGAATTGATACGACAGGAATTTTCCGATTGTTTGATTCTTGCTTTGATAAACTGCACGCATCATAGTTTGCCCACTCAGTAGAACGCATGTTCCGATTATTTGTTTGTTGCTTTGATAAACTGCACGTATCAGTTTGCCACCTCAGTAAAACACATGTCCAACACTGAAACAATCAAAGCAGAAAAAACTAGTTCTAATTTAACTGACTCTTTACCCAGACCAGTAGTCTCGCATCTTCCATTTAAATCCGGCTTCAGGATGGAGAGAAGTGGTGTTCTGTGGGGATTAGCCTTCTGCTTTGTTTTTAGCCGCGCTCGACATCCGCGTTTCCGATCACACCGCTGGCGTCTGCTCCGTAGACGGCCCCCGCTGCTACTATACTCCCCTGCTTCACAGGCTGCTGGATGTAGCCACCGAGGTATTCCCATGCTAGTTAGCAGGTCTAGCAAGCACGCGTCTATCAGTCCAAAACGGCTCGATATGTCCACATCCAGAAGTGTCTGGCGGTCGTACGTGATCACGGAGTGACCACGATGTGAGCCAGCCATGAAGTTTGCAGAATTGTCCGGTATTTCTGCCAAATGTTCCATATTTAGCAAGAGCTCCACGATGTTGCAGCCCGTCCGGGCGCCGCCATCTTGTAACAGTAAATGAACGAGTAGATTATTACTGATGACAAAATAATAGGTAGATAAATGACACAATATGTTACTGCATACGTTAGCGGACTGATTGGGAGTCTTTGTTTACTTACAACTTTACGACTTTTTTGGGTCGTCAACTTTTATTTTGGAAAGTATCAAAATACATTTTACTTTATTTCACATTTAAACTACTGTGATACTATTATTATTATTATTTGTATGTTTTTATTGTTATAAATGTCTGTAATGATAATGTCAATGAGAGATTTTTTAACCACTTTTTTGTTGATTTTGTTACTAATATTGATACTGTTGTTGATAATATTTCTTTTTGTTTGAGTGCTTTTAGATTGTTTTGTGTCATGTTTGTGTGTCCTCTCAATTGCTCCATTTATTTCGAATCTGAATCTTGCTGGGTCGGGTTTGGTTTTGGGATTGGAATTGCATTATTATGGTATTGTTGTGTATAGTTTTGTTGGATTGATTAATAATTAAAAAAATAATAATAATAAAAAAAATTAAATAAATACAATATCAAAAATAAACAACAAATAGAGTTTAGTACCAGGACATCTCTTACATTGTTTTGTTGGATTGATTAAAAAAAAAAAATACTCAAAAAATTTTTATAAAAAATACATTTTAGTACCGGAACAACCCTTCCATTGTTTTGTTGGATTGATAAATAATAAAAAAAATAATTAAAAAAATAAAATAAAAATATATACATTTCAGTACCGGGACAACCCTTATAGCGTTTTTTATTCTCATTTATTTGAAATGTTATGTTGATTGTTTTTTTTGTGTGTGACCTTAAATCATGGGTGTCAAACTCTGGCCCGTGGGCCAGAGTTGGCCCGCCGTTTAATTTCTTTTGGCCCTTGAGGCAATATCAAATTAACATTAGAGCCTGCCCGCCGGTAACACCAAATTCACCGCCAATACTCATACTTGCCAACCCTCCCGATTTTTCCCGCGAGACTCCCGAAGTTTAGTGCCCTTCCCGAAAATCTCCCTGGGCAACCATTCTCCCGATTTCCACCCGGACAACAATATTGGGAGCGTGCCTTAAAGGCACTGCCTTTAGCTACCTCTACATGTGGTCACGTCCTCTAATCCTCCATATAAACAGTGTGCTGGCCAAGTCACATTATATATGCGGCTTTCACACACACATATGCGAATGCCATGCTTACATGGTCAACAGCCATACAGGTGCCACTGAGGGTGGCCATATAAACAACTTTAACATTGTTACAAATGTGCGCCACACTGTGAACCCACACCAAACAAGAATGACAAAACACATTTCGGGAGAACACCCGCACCGTAACACAACATAAACACAACAGAACAAATACCCAGTATCACTTGCAGCACTAACTCTTCTGTAACGCTACAATATACACCCCCACTACCACCAAACCCCGTCCAACTCATTTTTATTTTATTTTGGAATTTATTAGCCTGTGAAAAAAGTTAATGTTGATATTTACCTCAGAAGGCAGCAAATCGAAAAGAGGCATTATTTTTTTTAAATTAAATTTAATTTAATATATCACTTATGTTTTTTTGTTTGTTTTTTGAAAGTTGATTTTGCACAATTACGTTTTATAAGGTCTGCCTATTCCATGGGAGGAAGCCGGAGTACCCGGCGGGAACCCGCGCAGTCACAGGGAGAACATGCAAACTCCACACAGAAAGATCCCATGCCCGGGATTGAACCCAGGATTACTCAGGACCTTCGTATTGTGAGGCAGATGCACTAACCCCTGTTCCATCGTGCTGCCCTATTTTCAATATTCATTGCAAAACTTGTTTGGGTCCCTATTAAAAGGTTAATTTGTTCAAGCTTGGCCCACGGCTTTGTTCACTTTAAAATTTTGGCCCACTCTGTATTTGAGTTTGACACCACTGCCTTAAATGAATAAAAAGAACAAATAAGAGAGTTGTAGTGACCACATGCCTCCTACAGGAAGTGGCAGAAGTTAATTGATGTTATCCTACTTGTATTGTTCCTCCTTTCCGTGTGTGTGTGTGTATGGGGGGTGGGGGGCTAAGGCCTCGGGGAAAAAAAGGCAATTGTATTTTGTGTTGCATCCCTTCCATGATCAAAGCGGTCATGTACAATACACACACTAATTACCCCCAACACGCCTTTTACTATATATATATATATATATATATATATATATATATATAGATGGTGTGTGTGTGTTCTGGCAATGCTGACTTAATGGGGACATTGCTCTGTTTACACCTTTCGGGGACTTCTGATTGATTGATTGAAACTTTTATTGGTAGATTGCACAGTTCAGTACATATTCCGTACAATTGACCACTAAATGGTGACACCCGAATAGGTTTTTCAACTTGTTTAAGTCGGGGTCCACGTTAATCAATTCATGGTAGTGTTCTGACAGTATGGGGACCAAAAAACAGGTACCCTAAAGGGAAGCCTTTTTAAATGATAGTACGATCCATTCTGAAGATGCCGAAGTGATTTTTAAGCTTTGGCCCATAAAACATGTTTACTGGTTAGTTCGCGTGTGAGACATTTGCACAGCAGCCCCCTCATCGGGCTGTCGCTGGTACTGCACTCACTGCTCTGCTCACACTTCTTCCGTGTATAGTTTTTTTCTCCATTTTAAATGGTCCTCAGTAGTTACGTACAAATTTGTGTGAAATAATTTAAATTTGGTGAACCATATTAACTCTTATTCCCCAGGATCCCCAGTAAGTATGATCGGCACATTACTTCATCAATCCAGAGATTTAAAGATGTGTATGAGCTAACTGGGCAGTGGCCATTTTACCTTTTTTTTAATGCCTCCACAACCTCTTGAAAGGGTGGTCCCCACAAGTCATGATCAAAAACTTGGTCCCCATTCCAATGATAACTAGTGTGTGTGTGTTCTTGTATTTCTACCCTTCTTGAGACAAGGAAAAGTTCCGTCCATATGAGGACCGGTGACCAAGTTAGGACATAAATCATGGTCCCACTACGGAAAACCATCCATCCATCCATCCATTTCCTACCACTTATTCCCTTTGGGGCGCTGGTGCCTATCTCAGCTACAATCGGACGGACAGCGGGGTACAATACGGAAAACCATTACACCTAATAGAGAGCCAAATACGAGAGTCCGTGAACATTGCTCCAAAGTCAGGATAGGACATAAATCATGGTCCCAAAACTGAAAAACATTGCATCATTAAGAGTGTCAAATACTAGAGTCGGTGAACATTGCTCCAAAGTCAGGATTTTTTTGATGATTTAATGTGCGTACAAAAGTAAACGCTGACAGCTGCAAAGGCAGCAATATATGATAAAACAAGACGGCAGCTAAAGAAGGACTTCCTCTCAATGACTTCCTGACAGACCGAAGACAGCACGTGCGGCTGGGGTAGATTGTCTCGGACAGTCGAACCACGAACACTGGTACTCCTCAGGGCTGTCTACTTTCCCCCTGGCTCTTCTCTCTGCTGCACCTCCAGTCACCAGTCCGTAAAGCTGCTCAAGTTTGCGGACTACACTACCCTCATCGGGCTCATCTCGGATGGCGACTAGTCCGCCTACAGGAGAGAGGCAAACCGGCTGGCGTCCAGGTCCACCCTCAACAACCTGGAGCTGAACGCCCAGAAAACAGTGGAGATTATCATGGATTTGAGGAAAGTCACAGCCCCACCATCCCCCCTCACCCTAATTGACCCTCCCACCCCCGTCTCCATTGTGGACTCCACCGTCACTCAGGAGCTCATATGGAACGGCTGGCGTCCTGGCGCAGCCTCAACAACCTGGAGCTGAACGCCCAGAAAACACTGGAGATGATCGTGGACTTGAGGAAAGTCACAGCCCCAGCATCTTCCCGCACCCTGATTGACGCTCCCACCCCCGTCTCCATTGTGGTTTTCTTACGTTTTTTGGGCGCCACTGTCACTCAGGAGCTCAAATGGACCATCTGGCATTCTGGCGCAGCCTCAACAACCTGGGGCTGAACGCCCAGAAAACAGTGGAGATGATCATGGACTTGAGGAAAGTCACAGCCCCACCATCCCCCCTCGCCCTGATTGACGCTCCCACCCCCGTCTCCATTGTGAACTCCTTCCATCCCCGTCTCCATTGTGACATCTTCCGTTTCTTGGGCACCACCGTCACTCATGAGCTCAAATGGACCTGCTGGCGTCCTGGCGCAGCCTCAACAACCTGGAGCTGAACCCCCAGAAAACAGTGGAGATGATCATGGACTTGAGGAAAGACACAGCCCCACCATCCCCCCGCACCCTGATTGACGCTCCCACCCCCGTTTCCATTGTGAACTCCTTCCATCCCCGTCTCCATTGTGGATTTCTTCCGTTTCTTGGGCACCACCGTCACTCAGGAGCTCAAATGGACCTGCTGGCGTTCCGGCGCAGCCTCAACAACCTGGAGCTGAACGCCCAGAAAACAGTCGAGATGATCATGGACTTGAGGAAAGTCACAGCCCCACCATCCCCCTCATCACCCTGATTGACGCTCCCACCCCCGTCTCCATTGTGGACTTCTTCCGTTTCTTGGGCACCACCGTCACTCAAATGGACCTGCTGGCGTCCTGGCGCAGCCTCAACAACCTGGAGCTGAACGCCCAGAAAACAGTGGAGATGATCATGGACTTTAGGAAAGTTACAGCCCCACCATCCCCCCTCGCCCTGATTGACGCTCCCACCCCCGTCTCCATTGTGAACTCCTTCCATCCCCGTCTCCATTGTGACATCTTCCGTTTCTTGGGCACCACCGTCACTCATGAGCTCAAATGGACCTGCTGGCGTCCTGGCGCAGCCTCAACAACCTGGAGCTGAACCCCCAGAAAACAGTGGAGATGATCATGGACTTGAGGAAAGACACAGCCCCACCATCCCCCCGCACCCTGATTGACGCTCCCACCCCCGTTTCCATTGTGAACTCCTTCCATCCTCGTCTCCATTGTGGATTTCTTCCGTTTCTTGGGCACCACCGTCACTCATGAGCTCAAATGGACCTGCTGGCGTTCCGGCGCAGCCTCAACAACCTGGAGCTGAACGCCCAGAAAACAGTGGAGATGATCATGGACTTGAGGAAAGTCACAGCCCCACCATCCCCCTCATCACCCTGATTGACGCTCCCACCCCCGTCTCCATTGTGGACTTCTTCCGTTTCTTGGGCACCACCGTCACTCAAATGGACCGGCTGGCGTCCTGGCGCAGCCTCAACAACCTGGAGCTGAACGCCCAGAAAACAGTGGAGATGATCATGGACTTTAGGAAAGTTACAGCCCCACCATCCCCCCTCACCCTGATTGACGCTCCCACCCCCGTCTCCATTGTGAACTCCTTCTATTTCTTGGGCACCACCCAGGACATCAAGTGTACCACCAGATCCCTCATCAAGAAGACCCAGCAAAGGATGTACTTCCTGCGGCAGCTGAAGAAACTTAAGGTGCCGACCGAGGTGCTGGTGCAGTTTTACTCAGCCATCATCGAGTCCGTCCTCACCTCCTGCATCACCGTGTGGTTCCCCGGCACCACAGTCCAGGATAAGCATCGACTGCAGCGCATCCTACGTGCTGCTGAGAAGGTGATTGGCTGCAAGTTCCCATCCCTCCAGGACCTGTTCCCCTCCAGGACCAGGGGGCGTGCGAGTCGGATAACAGCTGACTCTTCTCACCTTGGACACAAAATATTCTCCCCTCGGGCAGGAGACTACGGTCCATCCAGACCTACACCTCCCTCCACCTGAACAGTTTTTTCCCCTCGGCCATCTGGCACATGAACAATAACAAGATCTGATAGCTCAGGCACAGCTCTTTTTATAACCTATTGTGTGTTTTGTGTTTTATGTTGCACCAAGAAAAATTCCTAGTATGTGAACCCGTTCTCAAACAATGGTAATAAAATACTACTATGATCCTTATTCTGATTCTATTCATCACCGAAAAAACCTGCCAGGTGAAAATCTGATTGTACGACTTTTGGTGCACTATGGTACTAAGACTACAGTGGCCATTGACAGTTAGCTTCTACAGCTAGGTCGCCCAAAGGTGATTGGCTGCAAGCTACAAACCCTCCAGGACCTGTTCTGGGCCATCTTTGGTCTGTGACTCCTTTGTCATCGGCCTTACGCACGTTACAAAAACAAAAAAAAAGTATTCAAAAAATGGTGAAATCTATCACAATAGGGTGGTCCGAAAAAGGACAGATTTTTCAAATTGATTTTGTGTCGGTTTTAAAAGTGCTACCCTTCTTGTCAACATATGAAATAACAAGTGTGTGTAAAAAATTTAAATGCTCCATCTTTGACCAGAATTAATAAAACAATAAATAAATATAACATTGATGTCCCACTGGGTTGTGAGTTTTTCCTTGCCTTTATGTGGGCTCTGAACCGAGGATGTCGTTGTAGCTTATGCAGCCCTTTGAGACACTTGTGATTTAAGGCTATATAAATAAACATTGATTGATTGATTGATTGATTGATATAGAGACATACTGTAATAACGAAGTAAATAATGAAGATTAAAAAACAATTACAAACAAAAACAAACATTCACACATTGAAACACAACCAGGTTACTCAGAATTGCCAGTTTTCCTGGACATTTTTCCTTTTCAAAATGAACGGGCCATTTTTCAAACTTGCAAAACTGCCACAATTCTCACCCGATTCAAACCCTTCCATCGTCCACACACAAGTTAAAAAAAAAATTCCAGCAATTCCCTCAAATTCCCGGTTTTTCCAAAGCCTCTTCCTGGAAAGTTTTCACAGTCCACATTTTTCAAACAATTCACACCATCCCTCTTAATTGGGACAGCAAAAGTATTTTTTTTTTTGTACAAATTGCAGGAATTATGAAATACCCATTCTCAATTCAAACTGTTACTATGTCAACATTTTTCAAGCAATTCCAAAAATTTCAACACCAACCCATTCAAACGATCTAGGACAATCGTGCTATTATCAATCAATTCCCGGTTTTCCTAAATTACGGAAATTTTCAGGAAATCCCCATTCAAATGAATGGACATAATAATAATTCTACAATGCCCTAAATTCTCAAAATGTTGTGCCATTTTTTAAACCCGATTCCAACCATTCAACCATCCACTCACACTATTTTTTTCCATTTATCAAACAAAAAAAATGTTTTCCCTTTCCCAAAATACACGGTTTTCCTGGAATTTTCTCCCCATTGACAATAAATGGGAAATATACAATCGACTGCATATGCCACATTTCACATCCGATTCGAACCGTTTCAAAATCCACACACTCAACTCACCCTGGAAAATCAAGCCAGCATGTTTCCCATTTTGGAAAACTTCCCTATAACCCAGGAACTACCAGGAATTTCTCTAAATTGAAAACTAATGGGCAATATACAACCCTCTCCATATCCCACCATATACATTATTAGTAATTCCTGGTTTTCCAAAGCCCTATTTTCACCTCTTTCTGGAAACTTTTCACAGTCCACATTTTTCAACCAATTCCAACCATTACACCTTCACAACATCCCTTTTAGTTGGGACTTTTGTAAGAATTGCCAATTTTCCTGAAATTCCAGGAATTCTGAAATACCCATCCTCAATTGTTACTACGTCAACATTGTTCAAGCGATTCCCGAAATTCCAACAACAACCCACACATATCATCTAGGACACGGGTCATCAACCTTTTTGAAACCAAGAGAGACTTCTTGGGTACTGATTAATGCGAAGGGCTACCAGTTTGGTACACACTTAAATAAATTGCCAGAATTTCCATCCACAAATAATGAATGGGCAATACACAAAACTCTCCATATCCCACATTTCTCAACCGATTCAAACCGTTCCAAAATCCACACACTCCACTCACCCTGGACATTCACACATTTTAGTTCCTCTCCCGTGCATCACCGGCTTCCCCACATCCGGCATCCCTGCCGGAATTGCAAGTTATAGTTATATACTATATTGCAAAAAGTATTTGGCCACCCATCCAAATGATCAAAATCAGGTGTCCTAATCACTTGGTCCGGCCACAAGTGTATAAAATCAAGCACTTAGGCATGAAGACTGTTCCTACAAACATTTCTGAAAGAATGGGCCGCTCTCAGTGATTTCCAGCGTGGAACTGTCACAGAATGCCACCTGTGCAACAAATCCAGTCGTAAAATTTCCCCGCTCCTAAATATTCCAAAGTCAACTCTCAGTTTAATTATAAGAAAGTGGAAGAGTTCGGGAACAACAGCAACTCAGCCACGAAGTGGTAAGCCGACTTTCTACACAGTCAGTTGCTACAGTGCTCCAAACTTCATGTGACCTTCCAATTAACCCACGTACAGTACGCAGAGAGCTTCATGGAATGGGTTTCCATGGCCGAGCAGCAGCATCTAAGCCAGGGGTAGGGAACCTACGGCTCTTGAGCCAGATGTGGCTCTTTTGATGACTGCATCTGGCTCTCAGATCAATCTTAGCAGACGATAAGTAATTACTAATTCCGCTGGTAATCAGTGTTGAAAATAACGTTCAAAATATAAAACATTCTCATGCAGTTGAATCCATCCATCCGTTTCTACCGCACCTGTTCAAGAAGTCGCATTAATAGTCAAAAGTGTTCGATTTATTATTGGTTACCTTCAGAATAACAATGTTGTTAAAAAGAATAAGCGATGCAAGCATTTTGTTGTTGTAATCAGGGAAAGTCCAAATAAAAGAGGAGGCGTTGACGTCACTGTACAAGAGTACATGTCTATGCCTTTCTCCTCATTGAGCTAAATTGAATCCTGTCTCTGTTTAATTCCTTGCTTCTTGTCTTGTTTAGTAGATGTAATCTGTGTTTGAACCTGACAGTTGTATTCAGTGTTAAAAAGATTAGACGGCTCTCACGGAAATACATTTTTAAATATTTGACTTTCATGGCTCTGTCAGCCCGAAAGGTTCCCGACCCCTGATCTAAGCCATACATCACCAAGTCCAATGCAAAGTGTGGGATGCAGTGGTGACACGTTCTCTGGACTGATGAATCACGCTTTTCCATCTGGCAATAAGATGGACGAGTCTGGGTTTGGAAGTTGCCAGGAGAACGCTACATTTCGGAGTGTGAAATTTGGTGGAGGAGGAATCATGGTGTGGGGTTGTTTTCCAATAGTTGGGCGTGGCTCCTAAGTTCCAGTGAAATGCTCCAGGATACCAAAACATTTTGCACGATTCCATACTCCCAACTTTGTGGGAACAGTTTGGAGCGGGCCCCTTCCTCTTCCAACATGACTGTGCACCAGTGCACAAAGCAAGGTCCATAAAGACATGGGTGAAACGGTCTGGTGCGGATGAACTTTACTGGCCTGCACAGAGTCCTGACCTGAACCCGATAGAACGCCTTTTGGGATGAATTTTTGGAAGTTGCCAGGAGAACGCTACATTTCGGAGTGTGAAATTTGGTGGAGGAGGAATCATGGTGTGGGGTTGTTTTTCCAAGAGTCGGGCGTGGCCCCTAAGTTCCAGTGAAATGCTCCAGGATACCAAAACATTTTGGACGATTCCATGCTCCCAACCTTGTGGGAAACAGTTTGGAGCGGGCCCCTTCCTCTTCCAACATGACTGTATACCAGTGCACAAAGCAAAGTCCATAAAGACATGGATGACACAGTCTGGTGTGGATGAACTTGACTGGCCTGCACAGAGTCCTGACTTGGGATTAATTAGAACGGAGAAGGAGAGCCAGGCCTTCTCGACCTCACCAATGCGCTTTTGAAAGAATGGTGGATAATTCCAGTAAACACACTCCGCAACCTTGTGGACAGCCTAGCCAGAAGATTTGAAGCTGTAATAGCTGCAAAAGGTGGACTGACATCAAAAACCCTATGGGTGAGGAATGGGATAGCACTTTGAGTTCATATGTGAGTCAAGGCAGGTGGCCAAATACTTTTGGCAATGTACTGTATATAGTTATGTCTTGTTTCCTTAACTGCTGACGATGTGGCGTGGACGTGGATGTTATCGCTCTCCTGGATGAGCTGGCTGTTGACGCCCCGGGGCGACCATCGACAAGCGAGCTATTTGTACAGCTACAAAGCCGCACCTTCTGCACAAACGCGGGGAAACGGCGAGGCGTGTCTCCGTAACACGAGCGTCAGCCCAAAGCTGTAGATTGGGGCCCGAGCTGCGTCGTTAGGAGCGACGACACACGGTGAACCGGTGCCGGGAATCGCTGGCAGCCGCAGCCATGTTGGCAAGGTAACACACGATCCCCCAATAAACGCACTCTCGTACAAGGACACACGCGCCCTTAAAGTGTTGGATGAGTTCCCGCTTTCATGCTCCTCCTTTATCGTGTACAATCTGATGAGCACAGCTTCACCGCGCCATTATCTTCTAGTTAGCCTGCACTTGACTTAACAATAGGAAGCTTTTCCTTCTCAGAAGAAAATTGTAATGTGTTTCCTTATTGCCTCTCTCTCAAAGTAGTCCCTTGGAGGATGCCGACACACTCATCTTCTTACAAAATTGTGGATTGGGTTAAGGTTGCAAAATTAGTCCTCCACGGCAGTGTTTCTTAACCACAGCGCCCCCTGGAGACCGCCAAAATCGATCTGTGGTCCGTATGGGCCGCAGAGGTACCCAGTTGTAATGCACTTTTACACCACGTGTGGCAGTAATGACAACATCAAACAAACAGAAGAAGTCTGGGGCTAAAGTTATTGAGAAGTTTCTTCAGCGCAAGAATTATGACTATTTTGAAGAAGCTGTATTTTCATTTGCACTTGATTTTTAAAACGGCTTTTTTAAACAAAACATACATAATACATATTTATGATTAAATTTAGTTCAAATTTATTTTATTCATATTTAATTAATTCAGTTATATTTATTTGTTATGAATTTGACCACAGTAACTAATGAATAGGATTGAAATACAAGAGTGGGATTACTAATTCAGTGTTAGTATTTAAATGGGTCCCGGGCCCCTCTGTAGTTAAAAAGTTTGGGCCACAAAGTCAAAAAGGGGAGAAAATTCTGCCCGAGAGGGCCACAGCGGTACTCAGTTGTAATGCGCTTTTCCACCACTTGTGGCAGTAATGACAACATCAAACAAACAGAAGAAGTCTATAGCTAAAGTCTGAGAGAAGTGCAAAACTTATGACTGAAGTAATAAAGCTGTATTTTGCACTTTAATTTTATAACAGCTTATTTAAATAAAACATACCTTAAAAGATATTCATGATTACATTTAGTTAGTTTTTTTTAAATTGATATTTAATTATTTTAGTCATATTTATTTGTTATTAATTTGACCACAGTAACTAATGAATAGAATTAAAATACAAGAGTAAGATTACTAATTAGGTGTTAATATTCAAGTGGGTTCCAGGCCCCTCGGTAGTTAAACATTTTGGGCCACAAAGTCAAAAAGGTGAGAAAATTCTGCCACAGCGGTACTCAGTTGTAATACATTATTCCACCACTTGTGGCAGTAACTTAATGCCAAAAAAACGGAAATGCTGATTATCGGTCCTGCTAGACACCGACCTCTATTTAATAATACAACTTTAACATTTGACAACCAAATAATAAAACAAGGTGACTCTGTAAAAAATCTGGGTATTATCTTCGACCCAACTCTCTCCTTTGAGTCACACATTAAAAGCGTTACTAAAACGGCCTTCTTTCATCTCCGTAATATCGCTAAAATTCGCTCCATTTTGTCCACTAAAGACGCCAAGATCATTATCCATGCGTTTGTTACGTCTCGTCTCGATTACTGTAACGTATTATTTTCGGGTCTCCCCATGTCTAGCATTAAAAGATTACAGTTGGTACAAAATGCGGCTGCTAGACTTTTGACAAGAACAAGAAAGTTTGATCATATTACGCCTGTACTGGCTCACCTGCACTGGCTTCCTGTGCACTTAAGATGTGACTTTAAGGTTTTATTACTTACGTATAAAATACTACACGGTCTAGCTCCAGCCTATCTTGCCGATTGTATTGTACCGTATGTCCCGGCAAGAAATCTGCGTTCAAAAGACTCCGGCTTATTAGTGATTCCTAGAGCTCAAAAAAAGTCTGCGGGCTATAGAGCGTTTTCCGTTCGGGCTCCAGTACTCTGGAATGCCCTCCCGGTAACAGTTCGAGATGCTACCTCAGTAGAAGCATTTAAGTCTCATCTTAAAACTCATTTGTATACTCTAGCCTTTAAATAGACCTCCTTTTTTAGACCAGTTGATCTGCCGCTTCTCTTCTTTTCTTTCTCCTATGTCCCCCCCTCCCTTGTGGAGGGGGTCCGGTCCGATGACCATGGATGAAGTACTGACTGTCCAGAGTCGAGACCCAGGATGGACCGCTCGTCGGGACCCAGGATGGACCGCTCGCCTGTATCGGTTGGGGACATCTCTACGCTGCTGATCCGCTTCAGATGGTTTCCTGTGGACGGGACTCTCGCTGCTGTCTTGGAGCCACTATGGATTGAACTTTCACAGTATCATGTTGGACCCGCTCGACATCCATTGCTTTCGGTCCCCTAGAGGGGGGGGGTTGCCCACATCTGAGGTCCTCTCCAAGGTTTCTCATAGTCAGCATTGTCGCTGGCGTCCCACTGAATGTGAATTCTCCCTGCCCACTGGGTGTGAGTTTTCCTTGCCCTTTTGTGGGTTCTTCCGAGGATGTTGTAGTCGTAATGATTTGTGCAGTCCTTTGAGACATTTGTGATTTGGGGCTATATAAATAAACATTGATTGATTGATTGATAATGACAACATCAAACAAACAAAAGAAGTCTAAAGCTAAAGTCTTAGAAGTGCAAAAATGATGAATAAAGTGAAAAAGCTGTATTTTCATTTGCACTTTAATTTTATCACAGCTTATTTAAATAAAACATACATTAATACATATTCATGATTACATGTATTTTGAATGTATTTTATTGATATTTAATTAATTTAGTTATATTTATTTTTTATTAATTTGACCACAGTAACTATTGAATAGGATTAAAATACAAGAGTAAGATTACTAATTTAAGTGGGTGCCGGGCCCCTCAGTAGTTAAAAATTTTGGGCCAAAAAAACAAAAAGGTGAGAAAATTCTGCCCAAGAGGGCCACAGTGGTACTCAGTTGTAATGTACTTTTCCACCACGTGTGGCAGTAATGACAATATCAAACAAACAGAAAAAGTCTAAAGCTAAAGTCTTAGAGAAGTGCAAAATGTATGACTGAAGTAATAAAGCTGTATTTTGCACTTAAATTTTTTAACAGCTTATTTAAATAAAACATACCTTAAAAAATATTCATGATTACATTTAGTTAGTTTTTTTTTAATTGATATTTAATTATTTTAGTCATATTTATTTGTTATTAATTTGACCACAGTAACTAATGAATAGGATTAAAATACAAGAGTAAGATTACTAATTCAGTGTTAATATTTAAGTGGGTTCCGGGCCCCTCTGTAGTTAAACATTTTGGGCCACAAAGTCAAAAAGGTGAGAGAATTCTGCCAGAGCGGTACTCAGTTGTAATGCACTTTTCCACCACTTGTGGCAGTAATGACAACATCAAACAAACAGAAGAAGTCTATAGCTAAAGTCTTAGAAGTGCCAAAATTATAAATAAAGTGAAAAAGCTGTATTTTCATTTGCACTTTAAATTTATCACAGCTTATTTAAATAAAACATACATTAATAAATATTTATGATTACATGTATTTTGAATGTATTTTATTGATGTTTAATTAATTTAGTTATATTTATTTATTATTAATGTTACCACAGTAACTATTGAATAGGATTAAAATACAACAGTAAGATTACTAATTTAAGTGGGTCCCGGGCCCCTCTGTAGTTAAAAAGTTTGGGCCACAAAGTCAAAAAGGGGAGAAAATTCTGCCCGAGAGGGCCACAGCGGTACTCAGTTGTAATGCACTTTTCCACCACTTGTGGCAGTAATGACAACATCAAACAAACAGAAGAAGTCTATAGCTAAAGTCTGAGAGAAGTGCAAAACTTATGACTGAAGTAATAAAGCTGTATTTTGCACTTTAATTTTATAACAGCTTATTTAAATAAAACATACCTTAAAAAATATTCATGATTACATTTAGTTAGTTTTTTTTTAATTGATATTTAATTATTTTAGTCATATTTATTTGTTATTAATTTGACCACAGTAACTAATGAATAGGATTAAAATACAAGAGTAAGATTACTAATTCAGTGTTAATATTTAAGTGGGTTCCGGGCCCCTCTGTAGTTAAACATTTTGGGCCACAAAGTCAAAAAGGTGAGAGAATTCTGCCACAGCGGTACTCAGTTGTAATGCACTTTTCCACCACTTGTGGCAGTAATGACAACATCAAAACAAACAGAAGAAGTCTATAGCTAAAGTCTTAGAAGTGCAAAAATTATAAATAAAGTGAAAAAGCTGTATTTTCATTTCCACTTTAAATTTATCACAGCTTATTTAAATAAAACATACATCAATAAATATTTATGATTACATGTATTTTGAATGTATTTTATTGATGTTTAATTAATTTAGTTATATTTATTTATTATTAATGTTACCACAGTAACTATTGAATAGGATTAAAATACAAGAGTAAGATTACTAATTTAAGTGGGTCCCGGGCCCCTCAGTAGTTAAAAATTTTGGGCCAAAAAAACAAAAAGGTGAGAAAATTCTGCCCAAGAGGGCCACAGTGGTACTCAGTTGTAATGTACTTTTCCACCACGTGTGGCAGTAATGACAATATCAAACAAACAGAAAAAGTCTAAAGCTAAAGTCTTAGAGAAGTGCAAAATGTATGACTGAAGTAATAAAGCTGTATTTTGCACTTACATTTTTTAACAGCTTATTTAAATAAAACATACCTTAAAAAATATTCATGATTACATTTAGTTAGTTTTTTTTTAATTTATATTTAATTATTTTAGTCATATTTATTTGTTATTAATTCGACCACAGTAACTAATGAATAGGATTAAAATACAAGAGTAAGATTACTAATTCAGTGTTAATATTTAAGTGGGTTCCGGGCCCCTCTGTAGTTAAACATTTTGGGCCACAAAGTCAAAAAGGTGAGAGAATTCTGCCACAGCGGTACTCAGTTGTAATGCACTTTTCCACCACTTGTGGCAGTAATGACAACATCAAACAAACAGAAGAAGTCTATAGTTAAAGTCTTAGAAGTGCAAAAATTATAAATAAAGTGAAAAAGCTGTATTTTCATTTGCACTTTAAATTTATCACAGCTTATTTAAATAAAACATACATTAATAAATATTCATCATTACATGTATTTTGAATGTATTTTATTGATGTTTAATTAATTTAGTTATATTTATTTATTATTAATGTTACCACAGTAACTATTGAATAGGATTAAAATACAACAGTAAGATTACTAATTTAAGTGGGTCCCGGGCCCCTCTGTAGTTAAAAATTTTGGGCCAGAAAAGTAAAAAAGGTGAGAAAATTCTGTCCGAGAGGGCCACAGTGGTACTCAGTTGTAATGCACTTTTCCACCACGTGTGGCAGTAATGACAACATCAAACAAACAGAAGAAGTCTAAAGCTAAAGTCTTAGAGAAGTGCAAAAATTATTACTGAGATGATAAAGCTGTATTTTGGACTTTAATTTTATATATATATATATATATATATATATATATATATATATATATATATATATATATAGTACGACACATCAAAAAGTATTTCCTAAAATAGAGTGCATCTTGGAGACGAATATGAAATCTGAATTTGTTACATTGATTCAACGTCTCTTCCCGCTCTGTAGAAATATATTTGATGGAAATATCTTGTACTTTTCCCCAGTTTTTTTTCTCTCTCCAAATTTGGAACATAAAAAAAAAATCTAAATGCTGGGTTTTATTATTTCAGTTTTCTTTCCCCTTTGCATGTGTAGCAAAAAGTAGGTTTTGTCTTGCCAAATGGAATCTCAGCATCTGTCTTTCAGGATGGCGTGTGTGTGTGTGTGTGTGTGTGTGTGTGTGTGTGTGTGTGTGTGTGTGTGTGTGTGTGTGCGTACGTGCGTGTGTGTGCATATTGTTGTGGCAATAACAAGACTAAAGGAGGTTCTGTCAAGTATATTTAAAATCAAACTGCTGGGATCCCGAACACAAAGTGTATGTGTAAGCAGGTAAATAACAGAAATTAGGGTTGGGCCGATACATTTTTCTCCCGATATGATATTAGCACGAATCAAAGTTGTATTATTTTGTAAGGTAGACTGTTAGAAGTGACTCCGAGAACAATTACAGATGTATTAAACAGGCTGCAGGACTGCTTGTATCGCACATGATATCAGACACAAGTAAACAGGCCGCAGGACTGCTTGTATCGCACATGATATTAGACACAATTAAACAGGCTGCAGGACTGTTTGTATCGCACATATCAGACACAAACAATCTCGCTGCAGAATGGCATGTATCACATATGTGATACATGCCATATGATATCACACACAAGAAAACAGGTTGCAGGACTGCTTGTATCGCACGTGATATCACACTCAACTAAACAGGCTGCAGGACTGCTTGTATTGCATATGATATCACACACAAGAAAAACAGGTTGTAGGACTGCTTGTATCACATATGATATCACACTCAACTAAACAGGCTGCAGGACTGCTTGTATCACACATGATATTAGACACAATTAAACAGGCTGCAGGACTGCTTGTATCGCACAAGATATCACACACAATTAAAGAGGCTGCAGGACTGCTTGTATCGCACGTTATCAAATATAAGTCAACACGCTGCAGGACTGCTTGTATCGCATACTATGTCACCCACAAGTAAACAGGCTGCAGGACTGCTTGTATCACATATGATATCACACACAACTAAACAGGCTGCAGGACTGTTTGTATTGCACATGATATCACACACAATCACGTTGTAGGATGGCTTGTATCACACATGTTATCAAATACAAGTAAACACGCTGCACGACTGCTTGTATCGCATACGAAATCACACACAAGTAAACAGGTTGCAAGAAGCTTGTATCGCATATGATATCACACACAAGTAAACAGGCTGCAGAACTGCTCGTACCGCACATGATATCAGGCTGCAGGACTGCTTGCATTGCACAATATCACACACAATAAATCACGCTGCAGGATGGCTTGTATCACACATGTTATCGAACACAAGTAAACACGCTGCACGACTGCTTGTATCGCATATGAAATCACAAAAGTAAACAGGTTGCAGGAAGCTTGTATCGCATACATGACACACAAGTAAACAGACTGCAGGACTGCTTGTATCGCACACGATATCAGACACGATTAAACCGGCTGCAGGACTGTTTGTATTGCACATGATATCACACACAAATATTCAGGGAGCAGGATGTCTTGTATCGCACATGTTATCAAATACAAGTAGACATGCTGCAGGACTGCCCGTATGGCATATGATATCGCACACAAGTAAACAGGCTGCAGGACTGCTTGTATCTAATATGATATCACACACAAATAATCACGCTGCAGGATGACTTGCATCACACATGTTATCAAATACAACTAAACCTGCTGCAGGACTGCTTGTATCGCACATGATATCACACACAACTAAACAGGCTGCATGATTGCTTGTATCGCACATTATATCACACACAACTAAACAGGCTGCAGGACTGCTTGTATCGCACATGATATCACACACGATTAAACAGGCTGCAGGACTGCTTGTATCGCACATATCACACACACAATTAAACAGGCTGCAGGACTGCTTGTATCGCACACGATATCACACAAAACTAAACAGGCGGCAGGACTGCTTGTATCACACATGATATCACACGCAAATAATCACGCTGCAGGATGGCTTGTATCACACAGGATATCACACACGATTAAACAGGCTGCAGGACTGTTTGTATCGCACATGATATCACACACACAACTAAACAGGCTGCAGGGCTGCTTGTATCGCACATGATATCACACAAAACTAAACAGGCTGCAGGACTGCTTGTATCGCACATGACATTACACGCAACTAATCACGCTGCAGGATGGCTTGTATCACATATGATATCACACACAAGTAAACAGGTTGCAGGAAGCTTGTATCGCAAAATATATCACACACAAGTAAACATGCTGCAGGACTCCTCGTACTGCACATGTTATCAAGCTGCAGGACTGCTTGCATTGCACGATATCACACACAAATAATCACGCTGCAGGATGGCTTCTATCACACATCTTATCAAATAAAAGTAAACACGCTGCAGGACTGCTTGTATCGCATATGATATCACACACAAGTAAACAGGCTGCAGGACTGCTAATATCGTATATGATATCACACACAAGCAAACAGGCTGCAGGACTGCTTGTATCGCACATCATATCAGACACGATTAAACCGGCTGCAGGACTGTTTGTATTGCACATGATATCACACAAATATATTCCATGAGCAGGATGGCTTGTATCGCACATGATATCAAATACAAGTAGACATGCTGCAGGACTGCCCGTATGGCATAGGATATCGCACACAAGTAAACAGGCTGCAGGACTGCTTGTATCGCATATGATATCACACACAAATAATCACGCTGCAGGATGGCTTGCATCACACGTTATCAAATACATGTAAACCTGCTGCAGGACTGCTTGTATCGCACATGATATCACACACGATTAAACAGACTGCAGGACTGCTTGTATCGCACATGATATCACACACAACTAAACCGGCTGCAGGACTGCTTGTATCGCACATGTTATCACACACGATTAAACAGTCTGCAGGACTGCTTGTATCGCACATGATATCACACACACAACTAAACAGGCTGCATGACTGCTTGTATCGCACATGATATCACACACAACTAAACAGGCTGCAGGACTGCTTGTATCGCACATGATATCACACGCATATCACGCTGCAGGATAGCTTGTATCACACATGTTATCAAATACAAGTAAACACACTGCAGGACTGCTTGTATCACACATGTTATCACACACGATTAAACAGTCTGCGGGACTGCTTGTATCGCACATGATATCACACACACAACTAAACAGGCTGCATGACTGCTTGTATCGCACATGATATCACACACAACTAAACAGGCTGCAGGACTGCTTGTATCGCACATGATATCACACGCAAATCACGCTGCAGGATAGCTTGTATCACACATGTTATCAAATACAAGTAAACACACTGCAGGACTGCATGTATCGCATATGATATCACACACAAGTAAACAGGCCGCAGGACTGCCTGTGCCGCACATTTTACATGCAAGCCGATCCCATCCACTTTTGCTGATACTAGAACGATATGCAACATCAGACCGGGATCATCTTGCAATGTGACCATAGTCCAAGTCCTTCCAGACCGAGCTCCTGACACCCTTTAAACAAAACACGTTCTTTCTTTGGTCACACCCATGTGACGGTTCTCGTACAGGTGATGTTTTTTCCCGTTGGTGTGGTGTTTAAGTTCCTGTCCGGTACTCTTATTTTGTAGTTTTACTTCCCCTTGTTGTCCAGTCTCCCATTCCATCATTTCCACCTCATGTATTCTTCAGCCCTTTTTAGTTGCACTCTCCTTCTTTTGTTTTGGTTTTTTTTCTCCACAGCGTGGGTCTCCGGTCAAGCACACTTGACTTCATTATTTCTCCCACCCAATCTCATCCTCTTGCTCTAAATTCCGCCCTTCCCCGCATGTTTCCTGTGCCCGTCCCCCTTCTGCTGGTCCTGTGCCATGGTCTCAGCCCATTAGTCCGTTCAGAGAGGAGGTCTAAATTGAGTCCTAACATAAGGTGAAAGTGCTGATGACAGGTACAACCTGCTGCTACTCGGACATCTGCTCCAACTTTAGCTCCTGCCTGATGTGTCCAGGCGGCGGGACCACTTCCTGTTCCTTCCCAGCGAGGAACAAACGCCACCCTCCACTTTACAGATGGCAAATAGGGCGACTGTAGTCGTTTTAGTAGGGCTGTCGAAGCATTCAAATTTTTAAATCACGATTATTCGCAGTCACTCACACTGAACTCAAAATTAATCGCGATTAATCGCAGATAGATGTACAATTTTGTCATTAAGAAGTGTACCCTGGACCAGGGGTGTCCAAACTTTTTAATTTGGGGATTGCATTGGGCTAAAAACAATATTTGATAAGCTGACTGCATGTATTTCCTTTCCACACACACACACACACACACACACACACACACACACACACACACACACACACAATATATATGGTATACACACACAAAGCTTTTGCTCCCTTTTTACCATATATTTACATATTAAATGATAGCAAAACTGCTATTTCTTCTTCTATGGACCTTTTGCTCTCTTTCTAACATATCTTTCATTTTTCGCAAAACCGCTCTCCAATCTTTTTGGGCTTTTGCTCTCTTTTTACCATATTTTTTAGTTTTAAATGATCGCAAAACCTGTTTCTCGTCTTCTTTGGGCCTTTTGCTCTCTTTTTACCATATATGTACATTTTAAATGATTGCAAAACGGCTCTTTCTTCTTCTTTGGGCTTCTGCTCTCTTTGTACCATATTTTTCAGTTTTAAATGATCACAAAACCTGTTTCTCGTCTTCTTTGGGCCTTTTGCTGTATTTTTAATCATATATTCACATTTTAAATGATTGCAAAACTGCTCTTTCTTCTTCTTTGGGCAGTTCGCTCTCTTTCTGCCATATATTTCAGTTTTAAAAGATCGCAAAACCGCTCTCCCATCTTCTTTGGGCTTCTGCTTTCTTTGTACCATATTTTTCTGTTTTAAATGATCACAAAACCTGTTTCTCGTCTTCTTTGGGCCTTTTGCTGTCTTTTTAATCATATATTGACATTTTAAATGATTGCAAAACTGTTCTTTCTTCTTCTTTGGGCCTTTTGCAATCTTTCTGCCATATGTTTCAGTTTTAAAAGATCGCAAACCCGCTCTCTATTCTTCTTTGGGCTTTTGTTCCCTTTTGTACCATATTTTTCAGTTGTAAATGATCGCAAAACGTGTTTCTCGCCTCCTATTTGGCCTTTTTGCTCTCGTTTTACCATGCATGTACATTTTAAATGATTGCAAAACTGCTCTTTCTTCTTCTTTGGGCAGTTTGCTCTCTTTCTGCCATATATTTCAGATTTAAAAGATCGCAATACCGCTCTCCCATCTTCTTTGGACTTCTGCTCCCTTATGTACCATATTTTTGTGTTTTAAATGATCACAAAACCTGTTTCTCGTCTTCTTTGGGCCTTTTGCTGTCGTTTTAATCATATATTGACATTTTAAATGATTGCAAAACTGCTCTTTCTTCTTCTTTGGGCCTTTCGCACTCTTTCTGCCATATATTTCAGTTTTAAAAGATCGCAAACCATCTCTCTATTCTTCTTTGGGCTTTTGTTCCCTTTTGTACCATATTTTTCAGTTGTAAATGATCGCAAAACCTGTTTCTCGTCTTCTTTGGGCCTTTTGCTGTCTTTTTACCATACATGTACATTTTAAATGATTGCAAAACTGCTCTTTCTTCTTCTTTGGGCCTTTCGCACTCTTTCTGCCATATATTTCAGTTTTAAAAGATCGCAAACCATCTCTCTATTCTTCTTTGGGCTTTTGTTCCCTTTTGTACCATATTTTTCAGTTGTAAATGATCGCAAAACCTGTTTCTCGTCTTCTTTGGGCCTTTTGCTGTCTTTTTACCATACATGTACATTTTAAATGTTTGCAAAACTGATCTTTCTTCTTCTTTGGGCAGTTCGCTCTCTTTTTTCCGTATATTTTAGTTTTAAAAGATCGCAAAAACCGCTCTTCCATCTCCTCTGGGCTTCTGCTCTCTTTGTACCATATTTTGCAGTTTTAAATGATCGCAAAACCTGTTTTTCGTCTTCTTTGGGCCTTTTTCTGTCTTTTTACCATACATGTACATTTTAAATGATTGCAAAACTGCTCTTTCTTCTTCTTTGGGCCTTTCGCAATCTTTCTGCCATATATTTTAGTTTTAAAAGATCGCAAAACCGCTCTCCCATCTTCTTTGGACTTCTGCTCTCTTTGTACCATATTTTTCTGTTTTAAATGATCACAAAACCTGTTTGTCGTCTTCTTTGGGCATTTTGCTGTCTTTTTAATCATATATTCACATTTTAAATGATTGCAAAACGGTTCTTTCTTCTTCTTTGGGCCTTTTGCAATCTTTCTGCCATATATTTCGAATTGAAAAGATCGCAAAACCGCTCTCCCATCTTCTTTGGACTTCTGCTCCCTTATGTACCATATTTTTGTGTTTTAAATGATCACAAAACCTGTTTCTCTTCTTCTTTGGGCCTTTTGCTGTCGTTTTAATCATATATTGACATTTTAAATGATTGCAAAACTGCTCTTTCTTCTTCTTTGGGCCTTTCGCACTCTTTCTGCCATATATTTTAGTTTTAAAAGATCGCAAAACCGCTCTCCCATCTTCTTTGGACTTCTGCTCCCTTATGTAGCATAATTTTGTGTTTTAAATGATCACAAAACCTGTTTGTCGTCTTCTTTGGGCATTTTGCTGTCTTTTTAATCATATATTCACATTTTAAATGATTGCAAAACGGTTCTTTCTTCTTCTTTGGGCCTTTTGCAATCTTTCTGCCATATATTTCAGATTGAAAAGATCGCAAAACCGCTCTCCCATCATCTTTGGACTTCTGCTCCCTTATGTACCATATTTTTGTGTTTTAAATGATCACAAAACCTGTTTCTCGTCTTCTTTGGGCCTTTTACTGTCTTTTTAATCATATATTGACATTTCAAATGATTGCAAAACTGTTCTTTCTTCTTCTTTGGGCCTTTTGCAATCTTTCTGCCATATATTTCAGTTTTAAAAGATCGCAAACCCGCTCTCTATTTTTCTTTGGGCTTTTGTTCCCTTTTGTACGATATTTTTCAGTTGTAAATGATCGCAAAACCTGTTTCACGTCTTCTTTGGGCCTTTTGCTCTCTTTTTTACCATGCATTTAAGTTTTAAAAGATCGAAAAACTGCTCTCGCATTCTCTCTGGGCTTTTGCTCTTTTTGTACCATATATTTCAGTTGTGAATGATCACAAAACCTGTTTCTCATCTTCTTTGGGCCTTTTGCTCTCTTTTTACCATACATGTACATTTTAACCTTCCTCTTGTGTTAGCTTCCTGTTACCATCTCTTATGTTAACGGGTCGGTTTTGACCCATGTCTTAAATCAGCTGTAAAATACACTAAAAACAATTATCTATCATCCAATTTGTTTCTTATCTCTTGGTTGCCTTGCTAGGCTTCCTAATCCATGAAAATATTGTTTTTTAATATTTTTGGTGTGGGCCATTGGGCCTGTTTTTTGTCAGTATACCCCACGATTTCAATTTTAAAAAATGGTAAAATGAACCTCAAGAGAATTGTATAAATAAATAAAAAATAAATAAAATGTTGTGTTACTTGACTATAACTGAGGGATATTAGAACACATCTCTTAAATAAATTGTATTTATGTTTTCATTTTAATCATTTTATACTGAATTGACCTCACATGTCTGGACATGCCCGTCTTTGTTTGTTTTTGTACTGGATAACAAGGTAAAATGAGAATCCCCTAAAGCTCACATGATTGGGAGAGGAGCTGGCTGTCAGTGTGTTTAGTTTTAGCTGTAATTATTGCTTGAAAATCTTATTTTTATAATTGGGTCAAAACCGACCCTAACAACACCAAGGTCATAATTTCAACCGGAGCATTTTATAATTGAGTGAAACACAAAAAAAATGTTTTTTTTTTGTTAAAATAGAGGTTCCTGACAAAGTCAAAAAGCCTTGATGCAAAAAACATAAATGTATGTGTTTTTTTATGCATTTGAAAACTAAAATGGTTTGGTGCTGACCCTAACACAAGACGAAGGTTAAATGATTGCAAAACTGCTCTTTCTTCTTCTTTGGGCAGTTATCTCTTTCTGCCATATATTTCAGTTTTAAAAGATCGCAAAACCGCTCTCCCATCTTCTTTGGGCTTCTGCTCTCTTTGTACCATATTTTTGTGTTGTAAATGATCACAAAACCTGTTTCTCCTTCTTCTTTGGGCCTTTTGCTGTCATTTTAATCATATATTGACATTTTAAATAATTGCAAAGCTGCTCTTTCTTCTTCTTTGGGCCTTTCGCACACTTTCTGCCATGTATTTCTGTTTTAAAAGATCGCAAGCCCGCTCTCCATTCTTCTTTGGGCTTTTGTTCCCTTTGGTACCATATTTTTCAGTTGTAAATGATCGCAAAACCTCTTTGTCTTCTTTGGGCCTTTTGCTCTCTTTTTACCATACATGTACGTTTTAAATGATTGCAAAACCGCTCTTTGTCCTTTATGGGCCTTTTGCTCACTTTCTGCCATATATTTAAGTTTTAAAAGATCGCAAAACCGCTCTCCCATCTTCTTTGGGCTTTTGCTCTCTTTGTACCATATTTTTCTGTTTTAAATGATCACAAAACCTGTTTATTGTCTTCTTTGGGCCTTTTGCTGTCTTTTTAATCATATATTCACATTTTAAATGATTGCAAAACTGTTCTTTCTTCTTTTTTGGGCCTTTCGCAGTCTTTCTGCCATGTATTTCTGTTTTAAAAGATCGCAAGCCCGCTCTCAATTCTTCTTTGGGCTTTTGTTCCCTTTGGTACCATATTTTTCAGTTGTAAATGATCGCAAAACCTCTTTGTCTTCTTTGGGCCTTTTGCTCTCTTTTTACCATACATGTACGTTTTAAATGATTGCAAAACCGCTCTTTGTCCTTCATGGGCCTTTTGCTCACTTTCTGCTATATATTTCAGTTTTAAAAGATCGCAAAACCGCTCTCCCATCTTCTTTGGGATTCTGCTCTCTTTGTACCATATTTTTCAGTTTTAAATGATCACAAAACCTGTTTCTTGTCTTCTTTGGGCCTTTTGCTGTCTTTTTAATCATATATTCACATTTTAAATGATTGCAAAACTGCTCTTTCTTCTTCTTTGGGCATTTTGCAATCTTTCTGCTATATATTTCGGTTTTAAAAGATCGCAAACCCGCTCTCCCATCTTCTTTGGGCTTTTTCTCTCTTTGTACAACATTTTCAGTTTTAAATGATCGCAAAAGCTATTTCTCGTCTTCTTTGGGCCTTTTGCTCTCTTTTTACCATACATGTACATTTTAAATGATTGCAAAACTGCTCTTTCTACTTCTTTGGGCCTTTCACTCTCTTTCTACCATATATTTCAGTTACAAATGATCGCAAAACCTGTTCCTCGTCTTTTTTGGGCCTTTTTGCTCTTTGTACCATATGTTTCAGTTTAAAATGATCACAAAACCCATTTCTTGTCTTCTTTGGGCCTTTTGCTCTCTTTTTTACCATATATTTAAGTTTTAAAAGATCGAAAAACTGCTCTCAAATCCTCTTTGGGCTTTTGCTCTTTTTGTACCATACATTTCAGTTGTGAATGATCATAAAACCTGTTTCTCGTCATCGTTGGGCCTTTTGCTCTCTTTTTACAATATATGTACATTTTAAATGATTGCAAAACTGCTCTTTATCCTTCATGGGCTTTTTGCTCTCTTTCTGCCATATATTTCAGTTTTAAAAGATCGCAAAACCGCTCTCCCATCTTCTTTGGGCTTCTGCTCGCTTTGTACCATATTTTTCTGTTTTAAATGATCACAAAACCAGGTTCTCGTCTTCTTTGGGCCTTTTACTGTCTTTTTAATCATATATTGACATTTTAAATGATTGCAAAACGTCTCTTTCTTCTTCTTTGGGCAGTTCGCTCTCTTTCTGCCACATATTTCAGTTTTAAAAGATCGCAAAACCGCTCTCTCATCTTCTTTGGGCTTTTGCTCTCTTTGTACAGTATGTTTCTGTTTTAAATGATCACAAAAACTTTTTCTCGTCTTCTTTGGGCCTTTTGCCGTCATTTTAATCATATATTGACATTTTAACTGATTGCAAAACTGCTCTTTCTTCTTCTTTGGGCCTTTCGCACTCTTTATGCCATATATTTCTGTTTTAAAAGATCGCAAACCCGCTCTCCATTCTTCTTTGAGCTTTTGTTCCCTTTTGTACCATATTTTTCAGTTGTAAATGATAGCAAAACCTGTTTCTCGTCTTCTTTGGGCCTTTTGCCCTCTTTTTACCGTATATGTACATTTTAAATGATTGCAAAACTGCTCTTTGTGCTTCATGGGGCTTTTCCTCTCTTTCTGCCATATATTTCAGTTTTAAAATATACCAAAACTGCTTTCCCATCTTCTTTGGGCTTTTGCTCTCTTTATACCATATTTTTCAGTTTTTAATGATCGCAAAACCGCTCTCCCATCTTCTTTGGGCCTTTTGCTCTCTTTTTACCGTGTATTTACATTTTAAATGATTGCAAAACTTCCCTGTCTTCTTCTTTGTGCCTTTCGCTCTCTTTGTACCATATTTTTCAGTTTTAAATGATCACAAAACCTGTTTCTCATCTTCTTTGGGCCTTTTGCTCTCTTTTTACCATTTATGTACATTTTAAATGATTGTAAAACTGCTCTTTATCCTTCATAGGCCTTTTGCTCTCTTTCTGCCATATATTTCAGTTTTAAAAGATCGCAAAACCGCTCTCCCATCTTCTTTGGGCTTTTGCTCTCTTTATACCATATTTTTCAGTTTTAAATGATCGCAAAACCGCTCTCCCATCTTCTTTGGGCTTTTGCTCTCTTTATACCATATTTTTCAGTTTTATATGATCGCAAAACTGCTCTCCCATTTTCTTTGGGCCTTTTGCTCTCTTTTTACCGTATATTTACATTTTAAATGATTGCAAAACTGCCCTTTCTTCTTCTTTGTGCCTTTCGCTCTATTTCTACCAAACGTTTCATTTTTAAATGATCGCAAAACCTGTTTCTCATCTTCTTTGGGCCTTTTGCTCTCTTTCTCCCATGTAATTTTTATTTGAGCCGCCTCTCTTTATCGGCAGTCTGCTGGGTTCAAATAGTTGATACCTCTTCAACTGTCAGAAGTAATGAGCGCATTAATCGACCTCCTTGCACCATAACACTAACCGCTGTGGTTGTCAAAATACTCACAGACAGGCTGCGAGTTGAAGAACGTGTGAGAACGACTTAGTGAACAAAAGCGTTTTGAACAGAAGTGGACTGCGGCAAGCAATTTGTCATCGTAATTTGCTAATGAAAAGGAGCGGGAAGAAGAGCTCCCGTGGCGGCCGACAGCTCAAATCCGCGCCACCACGACAACCTGGTGGCAGCAGAAAGGTCAGCAGACAAGCTGGAGGCACGAGAAGAGTCCACCAGCTTGGAAGTCAAAGATTGTCTATAACGGAGGACGACGCACTACTCGGCGTGTTCAAATGTTTCACTCCATCGCCACGCTCGCTTTGCCTTTCTCATTAACTGCATGTCGTTGCGGGCAAATGGATCTGTGCACGATGGATGATGATTTCCAAGAATGGGCTCGGAGTTGGAGTCCAGGCGGGCGCAGATAAAGCTTGGTTTTATCCCATTAGGCATGGCTGAGTAAATAAGCAGAGCTGGAACTCTCTGCCAGCTGATCCCATCATTGGCGTCATCGTTAGCAGCACTTTGTCTTTCAAGTCAAACCTCTGTCTGTCTGTCTGTCCGGTTATAACACCAACAGGGAGGAGAAAATACATTTTTTCACCATATATTTCAGTTTTAAATGATCCAGCATCCCCCGCAACCCCAAGAGGATAAGCGGTAGAAAATATATGGAGGGATGATGGCAAAAGCGCTCTCTCGTCTTATTTGGGCCTTTCGCTCTCTTTCTACCATATATTTCAATTTTGAATGATCGTAAAACCGCTCTCTCGTCTTTTTGGGCCTTTTGCTCTCTTTCTAGCATATAGTTCAGTTTTGAATGATCTTAAAACAGCTCTCTCGTCTTCTTGGGCCTTTCGCTCTCTTTTTGACATATATTTCAGTTTTGAATGATCGCCAAACTGCTCTCTCATCTTCTTTGGGCCTTTTGCTCTCTTTCTAGCATATAGTTCAGTTTTGAATGATCGCAAAACCGCTCTCTTGTCTTCTTTAGGCCATTCGCTCTCTCTCTAACATACATTTCTGTTTTGAATGATCGCAAAACTGCTTTCTTGTGTTTTTTGTGACATTTCGCTCTCTTTCTGACATATATTTCAGTTCTGAATGAACTCAAAACTGCTCTCTCGTCTCCTTTGGGTCTTTCGCTCTCTTTGTAACATATATTTCAGTCTTGAATAAATTCTTTCAGTCTTGAATAAATTCTCTCCTCTTCTTTGGAACTGTTGCTCTCTTTCTACCGTAGATTTCAGTTTTGAATGATCGCAAAACCGCTCTCTTGTCTTCTTGGGCCTTTCGCTCTCTTTCTAACATATATTTCAGTTTTGAAAGATCTTAAAACTGCTCTCTTGTCTCCTTTGGGTCTTTCGCTCTCTTTCTAACATATATTTCAGTCTTGAATAAATTATTTCAGTCTTGAATAAATTATCTCCTCTTCCTTGGGCCTGTTGCTCTCTTTCTAGCATATATTTCAGTTTTGAATGATCGCCAAACAGGTATCTCGTCTTCTTTGGGCCTTTCGCTCTCTCTCTAACATACATTTCTGTTTTGAATGATCGCAAAACTGCTTTCTTGTGTTTTTTGTGACATTTCGCTCTTTTTCTGACATATATTTCAGTTCTGAATGAACTCAAAACTGCTCTCTCGTCTCCTTTGGGTCTTTCGCTCTCTTTGTAACATATATTTCAGTCTTGAATAAATTCTTTCAGTCTTGAATAAATTATCTCCTCTTCTTTGGGCCTGTTGCTCTCTTTCTACCATAGATTTCAGTATTGAATGATCGCAAAACCGCTCTCTTGTCTTCTTTGAGCCTTTTGCTCTCTTTCTAGCATACATTTCCGTTTTGAATGATCGCAAAACTGCTCTCTCATCTTCTTGGACCTTTCGCTCTCTTTTTAGCAAAAATTTCAGTTTTGAATGATCGCCAAACCGCTCTCTTGTCTTCTTTGGGCCTTTCGCTCTCTCTCTAACATACATTTCTGTTTTGAATGATCGCAAAACTGCTTTCTTGTTTTTTTTTGTGACATTTCGCTCTCTTTCTGACATATATTTCAGTTCTGAATGAACTCAAAACTGCTCTCTCGTCTCCTTTGGGTCTTTAGCTCTCATTCTAACATATATTTCAGTCTTGAATAAATTTTTTCAGTCTTGAATAAATTCTCTCCTCTTCCTTGGGCCTGTTGCTCTCTTTCTACCATATATTTCAGTTTTGAATGATCGCAAAACCGCTCTCTCGTCTTCTTTGGGCCTTTTGCTCTCTTTCTAACATGTATTTCAGTTTTGAAAGATCTTAAAACTGCTCTCTCGTCTCCTTTGGGTCTTTCGCTCTCTTTCTAACATATATTTCAGTCTTGAATAAATTATTTCAGTCTTGAATAAATTCTCTCCTCTTCCTTGGGCCTGTTGCTCTCTTTCTACCATATATTTCAGTTTTGAATGATCGCAAAACCACTCTCTCATCTTCTTGGGCCTTTCGCTCTCTTTTTGGCATATATTTCAGTTTTGAATGATCGCCAAACTGCTCTCTTGTCTTCTTTGGGCCTTTCGCTCTCTCTCTAACATAAATTTCTGTTTTGAATGAACGTAAAACTACTTTCTTGTCTTTTTTGTGACATTTCGCTCTCTTTCTGACATATATTTCAGTTCTGAATGAACTCAAAACTGCTCTCTCGTCTCCTTTGGGTGTTTCGCTCTCTTTCTAACATATATTTCAGTCTTGAATAAATTATTTCAGTCTTGAATAAATTCTCTCCTCTTCTTTGGGCCTGTTGCTCTCTTTCTACCATAGATTTCAGTTTTGAATGATCGCAAAACCGGTCTCTCGTCTACTTTGGGCCTTTTGCTCTCTTTCTAGCATATATTTCAGTTTTTAATGATCGCAAAACCGCTCTCTCGTTTTCTTGGGCCTTTCGCTCTCTTTTTAACATATATTTCAGTTTTGAATGATTGCAAAACCGCTCTCTCGTCTTCTGTGGGCCTTTCGCTCTCTCTCTAACATACATTTCTGTTTTGAATGATCGCAAAACTGCTTTCTTGTGTTTTTTGTGACATTTCGCTCTCTTTCTGACATATATTTCAGTTCTGAATGAACTCAAAACTGCTCTCTCGTCTCCTTTGGGTCTTTCGCTCTCTTTGTAACATATATTTCAGTCTTGAATAAATTCTTTCAGTCTTGAATAAATTCTATCCTCTTCTTTGGAACTGTTGCTCTCTTTCTACCGTAGATTTCAGTTTTGAATGATCGCAAAACCGCTCTCTTGTCTTCTTGGGCCTTTCGCTCTCTTTCTAACATATATTTCAGTTTTGAAAGATCTTAAAACTGCTCTCTTGTCTCCTTTGGGTCTTTCGCTCTCTTTCTAACATATATTTCAGTTTTGAAAGATCTTAAAACTGCTCTCTTGTCTCCTTTGGGTCTTTCGCTCTCTTTCTAACATATATTTCAGTCTTGAATAAATTATTTCAGTCTTGAATAAATTATCTCCTCTTCCTTGGGCCTGTTGCTCTCTTTCTAGCATATATTTCAGTTTTGAATGATCGCCAAACAGCTATCTCGTCTTCTTTGGGCCTTTCGCTATCTCTCTAGCATACATTTCTGTTTTGAATGATCGCAAAACTGCTTTCTTGTGTTTTTTGTGACATTTCGCTCTCTTTCTGACATATATTCCAGTTCTGAATGAACTCAAAACTGCTCTCTCGTCTCCTTTGGGTCTTTCGCTCTCTTTGTAACATATATTTCAGTCTTGAATAAATTCTTTCAGTCTTGAATAAATTATCTCCTCTTCTTTGGGCCTGTTGCTCTCTTTCTACCATAGATTTCAGTATTGAATGATCGCAAAACCGCTCTCTTGTCTTCTTTGAGCCTTTTGCTCTCTTTCTAGCATATATTTCCGTTTTGAATGATCGCAAAACCGCTCTCTCATCTTCTTGGGCCTTTCGCTCTCTTTTTGGCATATATTTCAGTTTTGAATGATCGCCAAACCGCTCTCTTGTCTTCTTTGGGCCTTTCGCTCTCTCTCTAACATATATTTCCGTTTTGAATGATCGCAAAACTGCTTCCTTGTTTTTTTTGTGACATTTTGCTCTCTTTATGACATATATTTCAGTTCTGAATGAACTCAAAACTGCTCTCTCGTCTCCTTTGGGTCTTTAGCTCTCTTTCTAACATATATTTCAGTCTTGAATACATTTTTTCAGTCTTGAATAAATTCTCTCCTCTTCCTTGGGCCTGTTGCTCTCTTTCTACCATAGATTTCAGTATTGAATGATCGCAAAACCGGTCTCTCGTCTTCTTTGGGCCTTTTGCTCTCTTTCTAGCATATATTTCAGTTTTTAATGATCGCAAAACCGCTCTCTCGTTTTCTTGGGCCTTTCGCTCTCTTTTTAACATATATTTCAGTTTTGAATGATTGCAAAACCGCTCTCTCGTCTTCTGTGGGCCTTTCACTCTCTCTCTAACATAGATTTCTGTTTTGAATGATCGCAAAACTGCTTTCTTGTCTCTTTTGTGACATTTCGCTCTCTTTCTGACATATATTTCAGTTCTGAATGAACTCAAAACTGCTCTCTCGTCTCCTTTGGGTCTTTCGCTCTCTTTCTAACATATATTTCAGTCTTGAATAAATTATTTCAGTCTTGAATAAATTATCTCCTCTTCTTTGGGCCTGTTGCTCTCTTTCTACCAAAGATTTCAGTATTGAATAATCGCAAAACCGCTCTCTTGTCTTCTTTGAGCCTTTTGCTCTCTTTCTAGCATATATTTCCGTTTTGAATGATCGCAAAACTGCTCTCTCATCTTCTTGGACCTTTCGCTCTCTTTTTAGCATATATTTCAGTTTTGAATGATCGCCAAACCGCTCTCTTGTCTTCTTTGGGCCTTTCGCTCTCTCTCTAACATACATTTCTGTTTTGAATGATCGCAAAACTGCTTTCTTGTTTTTTTTTGTGACATTTCGCTCTCTTTCTGACATATATTTCAGTTCTGAATTAACTCAAAACTGCTCTCTCGTCTCCTTTGGGTCTTTAGCTCTCTTTCTAACATATATTTCAGTCTTGAATACATTTTTTCAGTCTTGAATAAATTCTCTCCTCTTCCTTGGGCCTGTTGCTCTCTTTCTACCATATATTTCAGTTTTGAATGATCGCAAAACAGCTATCTCGTCTTCTTTGGGCCTTTCGCTATCTCTCTAGCATACATTTCTGTTTTGAATGATCGCAAAACTGCTTTCTTGTGTTTTTTGTGACATTTCGCTCTCTTTCTGACATATATTTCAGTTCTGACTGAACTCAAAACTGCTCTCTCGTCTTCTTTGGGCCTTTTGCTCTCTTTCTAACATGTATTTCAGTTTTGAAAGATCTTAAAACTGCTCTCTCGTCTCCTTTGGGTCTTTCGCTCTCTTTCTAACATATATTTCAGTCTTGAATAAATTATTTCAGTCTTGAATAAATTCTCTCCTCTTCCTTGGGCCTGTTGCTCTCTTTCTACCATATATTTCAGTTTTGAATGATCGCAAAACCACTCTCTCATCTTCTTGGGCCTTTCGCTCTCTTTTTGGCATATATTTCAGTTTTGAATGATCGCCAAACTGCTCTCTTGTCTTCTTTGGGCCTTTCGCTCTCTCTCTAACATAAATTTCTGTTTTGAATGAACGTAAAACTACTTTCTTGTCTTTTTTGTGACATTTCGCTCTCTTTCTGACATATATTTCAGTTCTGAATGAACTCAAAACTGCTCTCTCGTCTCCTTTGGGTGTTTCGCTCTCTTTCTAACATATATTTCAGTCTTGAATAAATTATTTCAGTCTTGAATAAATTCTCTCCTCTTCTTTGGGCCTGTTGCTCTCTTTCTACCATAGATTTCAGTTTTGAATGATCGCAAAACCGGTCTCTCGTCTACTTTGGGCCTTTTGCTCTCTTTCTAGCATATATTTCAGTTTTTAATGATCGCAAAACCGCTCTCTCGTTTTCTTGGGCCTTTCGCTCTCTTTTTAACATATATTTCAGTTTTGAATGATTGCAAAACCGCTCTCTCGTCTTCTGTGGGCCTTTCGCTCTCTCTCTAACATACATTTCTGTTTTGAATGATCGCAAAACTGCTTTCTTGTGTTTTTTGTGACATTTCGCTCTCTTTCTGACATATATTTCAGTTCTGAATGAACTCAAAACTGCTCTCTCGTCTCCTTTGGGTCTTTCGCTCTCTTTGTAACATATATTTCAGTCTTGAATAAATTCTTTCAGTCTTGAATAAATTCTCTCCTCTTCTTTGGAACTGTTGCTCTCTTTCTACCGTAGATTTCAGTTTTGAATGATCGCAAAACCGCTCTCTTGTCTTCTTGGGCCTTTCGCTCTCTTTCTAACATATATTTCAGTTTTGAAAGATCTTAAAACTGCTCTCTTGTCTCCTTTGGGTCTTTCGCTCTCTTTCTAACATATATTTCAGTTTTGAAAGATCTTAAAACTGCTCTCTTGTCTCCTTTGGGTCTTTCGCTCTCTTTCTAACATATATTTCAGTCTTGAATAAATTATTTCAGTCTTGAATAAATTATCTCCTCTTCCTTGGGCCTGTTGCTCTCTTTCTAGCATATATTTCAGTTTTGAATGATCGCCAAACAGCTATCTCGTCTTCTTTGGGCCTTTCGCTATCTCTCTAGCATACATTTCTGTTTTGAATGATCGCAAAACTGCTTTCTTGTGTTTTTTGTGACATTTCGCTCTCTTTCTGACATATATTTCAGTTCTGAATGAACTCAAAACTGCTCTCTCGTCTCCTTTGGGTCTTTCGCTCTCTTTGTAACATATATTTCAGTCTTGAATAAATTCTTTCAGTCTTGAATAAATTATCTCCTCTTCTTTGGGCCTGTTGCTCTCTTTCTACCATAGATTTCAGTATTGAATGATCGCAAAACCGCTCTCTTGTCTTCTTTGAGCCTTTTGCTCTCTTTCTAGCATATATTTCCGTTTTGAATGATCGCAAAACCGCTCTCTCATCTTCTTGGACCTTTCGCTCTCTTTTTAGCATATATTTCAGTTTTGAATGATCGCCAAACCGCTCTCTTGTCTTCTTTGGGCCTTTCGCTCTCTCTCTAACATATATTTCCGTTTTGAATGATCGCAAAACTGCTTCCTTGTTTTTTTTGTGACATTTTGCTCTCTTTATGACATATATTTCAGTTCTGAATGAACTCAAAACTGCTCTCTCGTCTCCTTTGGGTCTTTAGCTCTCTTTCTAACATATATTTCAGTCTTGAATACATTTTTTCAGTCTTGAATAAATTCTCTCCTCTTCCTTGGGCCTGTTGCTCTCTTTCTACCATAGATTTCAGTATTGAATGATCGCAAAACCGGTCTCTCGTCTTCTTTGGGCCTTTTGCTCTCTTTCTAGCATATATTTCAGTTTTTAATGATCGCAAAACCGCTCTCTCGTTTTCTTGGGCCTTTCGCTCTCTTTTTAACATATATTTCAGTTTTGAATGATTGCAAAACCGCTCTCTCGTCTTCTGTGGGCCTTTCGCTCTCTCTCTAACATAGATTTCTGTTTTGAATGATCGCAAAACTGCTTTCTTGTCTCTTTTGTGACATTTCGCTCTCTTTCTGACATATATTTCAGTTCTGAATGAACTCAAAACTGCTCTCTCGTCTCCTTTGGGTCTTTCGCTCTCTTTCTAACATATATTTCAGTCTTGAATAAATTATTTCAGTCTTGAATAAATTATCTCCTCTTCTTTGGGCCTGTTGCTCTCTTTCTACCAAAGATTTCAGTATTGAATAATCGCAAAACCGCTCTCTTGTCTTCTTTGAGCCTTTTGCTCTCTTTCTAGCATATATTTCCGTTTTGAATGATCGCAAAACTGCTCTCTCATCTTCTTGGACCTTTCGCTCTCTTTTTAGCATATATTTCAGTTTTGAATGATCGCCAAACCGCTCTCTTGTCTTCTTTGGGCCTTTCGCTCTCTCTCTAACATACATTTCTGTTTTGAATGATCGCAAAACTGCTTTCTTGTTTTTTTTTGTGACATTTCGCTCTCTTTCTGACATATATTTCAGTTCTGAATTAACTCAAAACTGCTCTCTCGTCTCCTTTGGGTCTTTAGCTCTCTTTCTAACATATATTTCAGTCTTGAATACATTTTTTCAGTCTTGAATAAATTCTCTCCTCTTCCTTGGGCCTGTTGCTCTCTTTCTACCATATATTTCAGTTTTGAATGATCGCAAAACAGCTATCTCGTCTTCTTTGGGCCTTTCGCTATCTCTCTAGCATACATTTCTGTTTTGAATGATCGCAAAACTGCTTTCTTGTGTTTTTTGTGACATTTCGCTCTCTTTCTGACATATATTTCAGTTCTGAATGAACTCAAAACTGCTCTCTCGTCTTCTTTGGGCCTTTTGCTCTCTTTCTAACATGTATTTCAGTTTTGAAAGATCTTAAAACTGCTCTCTCGTCTCCTTTGGGTCTTTCGCTCTCTTTCTAACATATATTTCAGTCTTGAATAAATTATTTCAGTCTTGAATAAATTCTCTCCTCTTCCTTGGGCCTGTTGCTCTCTTTCTACCATATATTTCAGTTTTGAATGATCGCAAAACCACTCTCTCATCTTCTTGGGCCTTTCGCTCTCTTTTTGGCATATATTTCAGTTTTGAATGATCGCCAAACTGCTCTCTTGTCTTCTTTGGGCCTTTCGCTCTCTCTCTAACATACATTTCCGTTTTGAATGAACGTAAAACTACTTTCTTGTCTCTTTTGTGACATTTCGCTCTCTTTCTGACATATATTTCAGTTCTGAATGAACTCAAAACTGCTCTCTCGTCTCCTTTGGGTCTTTCGCTCTCTTTCTAACATATATTTCAGTCTTGAATAAATTATTTCAGTCTTGAATAAATTATCTCCTCTTCTTTGGGCCTGTTGCTCTCTTTCTACCATATATTCCAGTTTTGAATGATCGCAAACCCGCTCTCTCGTCTTCTTTGGGCCTTTTGCTCTCTTTCTAGCATATATTTCAGTTTTTAATGATCGCAAAACCGCTCTCTCGTCTTCTTTGGGCCCTTTGGTCTCTTTCTAACATATAGTGTGTTTCACAAATGTATCACAGTCACCGAACGCTGCAGGACTGCCAAGATCGTCTCTTAAAGAGACCACCTACCGTGTCACCAAGTGCTACTAGAAATCAATCAGGTTTAAGTTGGATCAACAGGAACACCGTGAAGTAGTCATACCTTGGCAGCCATGATCATGGAGGAGCCCCCTCGGACGCCCAGGATAGGGATGTGCGTCTGGGCCGAAATGAAGTCCAGGATCTGGGCAATGGCCTCCTGGTCGGTGTCGTCTCCAAAGACCACGCCTTGCAGCCAGTGCTCTGTCATCAAGTCACAGATGCTCTTGATGATGCTCTTTGGGTCCGTCTCGTTCATGGTCAGGATCTCCACGTTGGGCGCCATGTGGAGGAAATCTTCCTTCTCCCGGGCCCCCGCCAGCGCCATCTCGCTGGAGTTGCCCACCAAGACGACGGCGATGCTGAGGCCCCGCAGGATGTTGGGGAGGGCCATGTGGTGGGGCGGGAGTGGGGGCATGGGGATGTAGTGGACGCCACCCCCTCCCTTTTCTCTCCGGGAGTGGCAGGCGGGGGGCAGGTGGAGAAGGCAGAGGAAGAGGAGAAGCACACCAAGGGAGACCTTGGCGTGGCGGTGGAGCGACGGGGGCGGGGGTGGACGGGGGTGTCGGCCCCGCCTCCCTCGCTCCTGGACCACTGATGGGGCGCAGGAGCAGACCCCGGCAAGGATGCGCAGAGGGGAAGGGCGGCCGCTGACAGGCATGGTGGAGGAGCGGGAGAGAAATACCTGGGGGGACAAAGAAGAGAGCAGTTCAAACTAGATCGAGCAAGGTGACAAAGGTTGAAAAAGGCCAAACTTGTGATTGACCCAACTAAAGTGTTACTTGAAGCCACATCATTTATTGTGGCTTGCCACATCATTTAATTGGCCCGCCACGTCGTTTAAGGTGTCTTGCCACATCGTTTAATGTCGCTTGCCAATTCATTAGATGTGGCTTGCCACGTCATTTAATGTGGCTTGCCACATCATTAGATGTGGCTTGCCACATCATTACATGTGGTCATTACGTGTGCCCGCCACATCATTAATTGTGGCTTGCCACATCATTACGTGTGCCTGCCACTTCATTAATTGTGGCTTGCCACATCATTACATGTGTCCACCACATCATTCAATGTGGCTTGCCACATCATTACATGTGTCCACCACATCATTCAACGTGGCTTGCCACATCATTCAATGTTTCTTGCCACATTAACCCGCCATATCAAACCGCCACACGTGCCCGCCACATCATTTAATGCGGCTTGCCACATCATTACATGTGGCCCGCCATGTCATTACGTGTGCCCGCCACATCATTACATTTGTCCACCACGTCATTATATGTGTCCACCACATCATTCAATGTGGCTTGCCACATTAACCCGCCACATCATTACATGTGCCCGCCACATCATTTAATACGGCTTGCCACATCATTACACGTGGCCCGCCATGTCATTACGTGTGCCCGCCACATCATTACATGTGTCCACCACATCATTCAATTTGGCTTGCCACATCATTCAATGTTGCTTGCCACGTTAACCCACCATATCAAACCGCCACACGTGCCCGCCACATCATTTAATGCGGCTTGCCACATCATTACATGTGGCCCGCCATGTCATTACGTGTGCCCGCCACATCATTACATTTGTCCACCACGTCATTATATGTGTCCACCACATCATTCAATGTGGCTTGCCACATTAACCCGCCACATCATTACATGTGCCCGCCACATCATTTAATACGGCTTGCCACATCATTACATGTGGCCCGCCATGTCATTACGTGTGCCCGCCACATCATTACATTTGTCCACCACGTCATTATATGTGTCCACCACATCATTCAATGTGGCTTGCCACGTTAACCCGCCACATCATTACATGTGCCCGCCACATCATTTAATACGGCTTGCCACATCATTACACGTGGCCCGCCATGTCAGTACGTGTGCCCGCCACATCATTAATTGTGGCTTGCCGCATCATTACATGTGTCCACCACATCATTCAATGTGGCTTGCCACATTAACCCACCACATCAACCCGCCACTTCAACCAGCCATATCATTACATGTGCCCGCCAGATCATTTAACACGGCTTGCCACATCATTACATGTGTCCGCCACATCATTCAATGTGGCTTGCCACATTAACCCGCCACATCAACCCGCCACATCATTACATGTGCCCGCCACATCATTAATAAGTGGCTTGCCACATCATTACATGTGTCCGCCACATCATTCAATGTGGCTTGCCACATTAACCCGCCACATCAACCCGCCACATCATTACATGTGCCCGCCACATCATTAATAAGTGGCTTGCCACATCATTACATGTGTCCGCCACATCATTCAATGTGGCTTGCCACATTAACCCGCCACATCAACCCGCCACATCATTACATGTGCCCGCCACATCATTAATAAGTGGCTTGCCACATCGTTACATGTGTCCGCCACATCATTCAATGTGGCTTGCCACATTAACCCGCCACATCAACCCGCCACATCATTACATGTGCCCGCCACGTCATTAATAAGTGGCTTGCCACATCATTACATGTGTCCACCACATCATTCAATGTGGCTTGCCACGTTAACCCGCCACATCAACCCGCCACAAGTGCCCGCCACGTCATTTAATGCGGCTTGCCACATCATTACACGTGGCCCGCCATGTCATTACGTGTGCCCGCCACATCATTACATGTGTCCACCACATCATTCAATTTGGCTTGCCACATCATTCAATGTTGCTTGCCACATTAACCCGCCATATCAACCCGCCACACGTGCCCGCCACATCATTTAAGGCGGCTTGCCACATCATTACATGTGGCCCGCCATATCATTACGTGTGGCCACCACATCATTCAATGTGGCTTGCCACATCATTCAATGTTGCTTGCCACATTAACCCACCATGTCAAACCGCCACACGTGCCCGCCACATCATTTAAGGCGGCTTGCCACATCATTACATGTGGCCCGCCATGTCATTACGTGTGCCCGCCACATCATTACATGTGTCCACCACATCATTATATGTGTCCACCACATCATTCAATGTGGCTTGCCACATTAACCCGCCACATCATTACATGTGCCCGCCACATCCTTTAAAGCGGCTTGCCACATCATTACATGTGGCCCGCCGCATCATTACGTGTGTCCACCACATCATTAATTGTGGCTTGCCGCATCATTACATGTGTCCACCACATCATTCAATGTGGCTTGCCACATCAACCCGCCACATCAACCCGCCACATCATTACATGTGCCCGCCACATCATTAATAAGTGGCTTGCCACATCATTACATGTGTCCGCCACATCATTCAACGTGGCTTGCCACATTAACCCGCCACATCATTACATGTGCCCGCCACATCATTTAATACGGCTTGCCACATCATCACGCGTGGCCCGCCATGTCATTCCATGTGCCCGCCACATCATTAATTGTGGCTTGCCACATCATTACATGTGTCCACCACATCATTCAAGTGGCTTGCCACATCTTTCAATGTGGCTTGCCACATTAACCCGCCACATCAACCCACCATATCATTAAATGTGCCCGCCACATCATTTAAAGTGGCCTGCCACATCATTTAGTTTGGCTTGCCACATCATTTATTGGCCCACCACTTTAACTCGCTACGTCAACCCGCTACATCATTACATGTACCTCCCATGTCATTAAAATGTCGCTTGCCAAATCATTTTTTTGTCTCGCCACATCATTTAATTTGGCTTGCCACATCATTTAAAGCAGTGGTTCTCAACCTTTTTTTCAGTGATGTACCCCCTGTGAACATTTTTTTTAACTCAAGTACCCCCTAATCAGAGCAAAGCATTTTTGGTTGAAAAAACTAGATCAAGAAGTAAAATACAGCACTATGTTTCTGATTTATTAAATTTAATAACAGTGCAAAATATTGCTAATTTGTAGTGGTCCTTCTTGAACTATTTGGAAAAAAGATACAAAAATAACTAAAAACTTGTTGAAAAATAAAATAATTATAAAAACAGATTTCTACACATGCCCTCTTTGGGGATTGTAGTAGAGATCCATCTGGATTCATGAACTTTATTCTAAACAATTCTTCACAAAAAAATAAATATTTAACATCAATATTTATGGAACAGGTCAACAAAAAATCTAGCTGTCAACACCAGTGGCGTCGCCAGACAGATTTCACTGGGGCACGTGCCCCACTGTTGATCTGCAGTGCCCCAGTAAAAATGTCACCAATAAAAAAAAAAAACGCTTCAGACTTTTAAGTCTACATAACATAGACAACAGCGCACATACTACTTAGTATGGTAATTGATTGCTACTGTATTCACTCCACGTAACAATGAGCACATGGCTAATTGATATGGTAATTTATTCATGTGTGGATCAAGACTTCAGTTGAGAGAGAGAGGGAGAGAGAGAGAGGTAGAGAGAGAGAGAGAGAGCGAGGGGATGCGATTCACTGCTGAGGTAGGTAATGTTAGCCAAAAACAATTTGTTAATTACAGTATTTTGATTTTGCTTTGACTCAAACTTTAACTCCTAGATGGATATCAGAAAGTTATTCGCCCGCAGCAGGGAAGAAACAGCAGGAATGAGAGATGTAAGTGAAGTCCTAGCTAGCTAGGCAACATAATTGTCTAAAGTTGATGCTAAGTTAGCTAACGTTCTTCCTTGTATCAAGACAAACATATTCATTTGGTGTACGAGCTGTCGGGGGAATTTCCAATCAACATGAAACATAATGTTGGTTATTGTCTGCTGGTTCTGCATCAATAATGATTTGGAGTCAGCATGTGTGAGTTGAGTGCTTCTCAAATGGTTTATCTTCAGGAAAAAAAACATGTTTCCATATCATCAAGTCGTGAGCCCAATTTTTAAATCATTCAAGTTTATTTCACAGAAAAATAGCACAGCAGACTTGTCTTGTTAATCGGTGTGACTTTGACTAAAATAATCTTGTTTTGTCACCAGAAAAATGGCTACAGCTAAAGCATCTGCTTTTGTTTCCAGAAAAAATAGTAACATTTCTGTATTTGTTACCAGAAAGATGGCTGAAAATATCGAGTTTTGTTGCCCCATTTAGATTTTTAAAAAATATATTTCCATGTCTGTCCTGAGTCCTCCTCCAACTTGTCAGTCGGTTTGCCTTTTGCTAAAATACTCACCAGAAAAATGACTAAAAATATCTGGTTTTGTTGCCACAATTTGATTTTTTTCTCCCTAAACTTTTTTTTTTCCATGCACACATCTGACTACGACTCACTGAAAATGACACACAATCCACTTTTATGTCACGACCCAGCAGTTGGGAACCACTGGTCAACTGTATAACAGTCACTGTAATATTTCCATGTCTGTCCAGAGTGATTGACCACTTTGCAAAAATGAAAACAAGACGTTACAGTTTACTTCTCAGAAAATGACTCCCTGAACAGACACACAACAGTTGTTCGTTTATTCTACTACTGTGGCTTTATTGTTTTGTGTATATTTTATAATTTTGTGTATCTGAAATAGGATTAGCCACATTGCCATTAATGGAAATTAAATAATATAAAAGAACCCAGAGATGTAGGAGTGCTTTATTTTTTGTTTTATTTTTGTAGATATTAAATTTGCAGATGATTACTGCAATATATATTTCAAAAAGATTCATTGCTCTTCCTTTTTGCAGTTAGAAGTCTGGAGTAAAAAAGTGCACAAGTCGGTCAAATGCATTAGTTAATTTCAGGTGGTTAATCAAAGATCCATACAACATAATTTGATATGATTTCATAGTTTAAAGCACTGTTTATGTATTTTATAATAAATAAGTGCTTTAAATGTTTTTGCTTGCGCGCTTTGCACCATGGCCGGCTCTACGCAGGGGCAAGAGGGGGCAGAGCCCCCTTAAATAAATGTCTTGCCCCCTCAAATCCAAATTTGAGAAAGCAAATTTTAATAAACTCACAAAATTACTACATTACAAGTTGACAAAATTATCTGCACTAGCGGAAAAATCCGCCGAAAAAGGGACACACACGATATAGTAGTGTCGGCTTCCCTCTCATCCCTCCCTCCGCTGTGCGTGTATTCACCATTCCACAGGCTGCGCAGCAGACACACACCCGCACACACCCCTCAGCCCTCAGTAAACATCCAATCACTGTTGCAGTATGAAGAGAAAAGAAAAGGAAAAGTTGTCTACATTTCTCATATACTTGTTAGGATGGGTGTATTTGTGTAGTCTTATCTGTCATAAACACGTTTATGACACGTTTACTTTCGGTGCTCCGGAGTTCCTTTTTTTTTTTTTTTTACAACTTGACGAGAGCAGTGACAGCGGAGGCTCTGAGCAGCAGTGGTTTGAAAGGCAGAGGGCCTCCACTGTCCCTGTAACAAGCTAAAAGTCATTTATGATGCTGTTAATGATGGTAAAAATGAAACATAAGGTATATATCCTGCTTAGCAGTCCTCCTCTGCTGTCCTCTGTTCAGAGCAGAGTCCCTAGCAACGACCCGTTTTACTTAGCAACGGTCTGGCAATCGACTGCTGGAATTCTTTTTCTGTTGTTTTTCTTGTGATTCTACATAGTCAACCTTTAATGTTTCAATCTACAGGGAAATGAGAGAGTGGAGAGAAATCAATCAATCAATCAATGTTTACTTATATAGCCCTAAATCACTAGTGTCTCAAAGGGCTGCACAAACCACCACGACATCCTCGGTAGGCCCACATAAGGGCAAGGAAAACTCACACCCAGTGGGACATCGGTGACAATAATGACCCAGTGGGATGTCGGTGACAATGATGACTATGAGAACCTTGGAGAGGAGGAAAGCAATGGATGTCGAGCGGGTCTAACATGATACTGTGAAAGTTCAATCCATAATGGATCCAACACAGTTGCGAGAGTCCAGTCCAAAGCAGATCCAACACAGCAGCGAGAGTCCCGTTCACAGCGGAGCCAACAGGAAACCATCCCAAGCGGAGGCGGATCAGCAGCGCAGAGATATCCCCAGCCGATACACAGGCAAGCAGTACATGGCCACCGGATCGGACCGGACCCCTCCACAAGGGAGAGTGGGACATAGAAGAAAAAGAAAAGAAACGGCAGATCAACTGGTCTAAAAAGGGAGTCTATTTAAAGGCTAGTGTATACAAATGAGTTTTAAGGTGAGACTTAAATGCTTCTACTAGAAAGGAGTTTTTGAGCTCTTAAGTTGCCAACCAAAAAAATAAAAAATACAAAAAAATATATGTATAAAACAAAAAAATGTTCTACTGTACATCTGTTCTGTTTTATAAATTATTTTGAGATTATTTTTTTATCATTATTCATCAGACTACCTTTCAGTTTTGTAAATATTGACTGTAGTGTGTGAAGTCCTACTTTGGGTCAAAATTTATTTGAGAGTTAGGCCATCCAGTTAGAATAAATGTTATGTTGTTGGTTGATAAAATCTGGACGAAGGATGTTTTATTTTATTTTATTCATTTATTTTTATTTTCATTTTTCAGTTTCCCCCCCTGAGGGATTGCCACCTTATTGTGGTCAGGGGGGTTGCGTGCCTCAGTGACCGTAAGAGCTATACCAGCAGGAGCTTAGTTTTCAGGTGGGACACCCAAGTTGGACAGGTCTGAAGGTAGAGGCCTGACAAAGTGCAATCCACTACTCCAGGTTGGGGTTGGACACATAGCTAAAGACCCATTTCAATGAAGAAAGCATCGTTACTATAAGCACAGAAAAAAAGTGCTGGAGCATGATGTGTACACATGATGCCCCCTTCACATTTCTGACTGCCCCCTCATATAAGCATGCCTAGAACCGCCCCTGCTTTGCACACTCACATGAAAAGACTCCGGCTTATTAGTGATTCCTACAGCTCAAAAAAAGTCTGCGGGCTATAGAGCGTTTTCCGTTCGGGCTCCAGTACTCTGGAATGCCCTCCCGGTAACAGTTCGAGATGCTACCTCAGTAGAAGCATTTAAGTCTCATCTTAAAACTCATCTGTATACTCTAGCCTTTAAATAGACCTCCTTTTTAGACCAGTTGATCTGCCGCTTCTTTTCTTTCTCCTATGTCCCCCCCTCCCTTGTGGAGGGGGTCCGGTCCGATGACCATGGATGAAGTACTGACTGTCCAGAGTCGAGACCCAGGATGGACCGCTCGTCGGGACCCAGGATGGACCGCTCGCCTGTATTGGTTGGGGACATCTCTACGCTGCTGATCCGCTTGAGATGGTTTCCTGTGGACGGGACTCTCACTGCTGTCTTGGAGCCACTATGGATTGAACTTTCACAGTATCATGTTAGACCCGCTCGACATCCATTGCTTTCGGTCCCCTAGAGGGGGGGGGTTTCCCACATCTGAGGTCCTCTCCAAGGTTTCTCATAGTCAGCATTGTCGCTGGCGTCCCACTGAATGTGAATTCTCCCTGCCCACTGGGTGTGAGTTTTCCTTGCCCTTTTGTGGGTTCTTCCGAGGATGTTGTAGTCGTAATGATTTGTGCAGTCCTTTGAGACATTTGTGATTTGGGGCTATATAAATAAACATTGATTGATTGATTGATTGATGAATTATTTGTGCCCCAGGTGTGCCTCAGTACAGTATTAGGTCTAGTGACGCCCCTGGTCAACACTGAATATTGCATAATTGCACTACTTTTCACAGTTCTTTTGGACAGACATTTTAGTGAGAAACCTGAGCTTGTGCTTCACTGAGGATCTTTGTCAGTCTTGGTGATATTGTGGACGCCTTCCGCATCGTGCTTTGAGATGACCTGAATTCATTTAGTCTCCTCTTTAAAAAAAATCATGTGGCTTACCGACATGGCAAGCGTGTCTTGTCCGGAGATGCCGCTGAAGATGTGCGGGCTTCATGCCGCTGTTAGCGAACATTTCTCCACAGAAAAAACACAATAATATGGGGGGGTTACAACTCGAAGCCGTAAATCCCATTACACATATTCTTCGGAATACTGTCTGGTCAGGTTTGGCCTTATTTGGCACATGTTCCTCCTCGTTTTAACCACGCCTCCATTGTTTTCTCCATCGATTGTTGATTGACAGTTGGTGCCGTGCGGCCCCGCCAGGGAGGATCAAACCTTCATGGCATGGGGGGTGGGGAACTCTGGCTTTATGGTAATTATTGGAACAGAACACCGCCTGTCTTATTGAGACAATATGTCTCGGTGTGTTGTGTAACGCTCGCTTCGTGGCGCCTAAAGAGCTGCGCTGGACTGCGAGTTGAGAGGTGAGCTAGACTCGCCAGGCGCAAGCACTTCCTCATTATGCACCAATGACCGTGACGGAGAGCGAGGTTGCGTTCAGGAACACCCAGGATTACGAGCATCAAACTTTACATATTTTTTTGGACGTGATTTTTCAATGTCGTGTAACGCTGCAGAATTAAGACCATTTCTTGTTGATTTTATTTCTTATTTTTTGTGTCTACATGTTTGAATATAAAATTTAGTCAAATAAAAAAATTTTTTATTACTAGTTCTATTTGAATGTCACAAAATGGTTTTGTGGGCATTGTTTCGTTTTCAGAAAAAAAACATTTGAATGATCACAAAACCACGCTCTCGTCTTCTTTGGGCTTTTTGCTCTCTTTCTAACATTTATTTCAGTTTTGAATGATCGAGATAAGACGCTCTCTCGTCTTCTTTGGGTCTTTCCCACTCTATATAACATATAATTCGGTTTTGACTAATCGCAAAACCGCTCTCTCCTCTTCTTTGGGCCTTTCGCTCTCTTTCTAACATAATTCAGTTTTGAATGATCGCAATAAAATGCTCTCTCGTCTTCTTTGGGCCTTTCGCTCTCTTTCTAACATAGTGTTCAGTTTTGAATGATCGCGATAAAATGCTCTCTTGTCTTCTTTGGGCCTTTTGCTCTCTTTATAACATAGATTTCAGTTTTGAATGATTGCAAAACCGCTCTCTCGTCTTCTTTGAGCCTTTCGCTCTCTTTCTAACATATTTTGGTTTTGAATGATCGGGATAAAATGCTCTCTTGTCTTCTTTGGGCCTTTCGCTCTCTTTCTAACATAATTCAGTTTTGAATGATCGCGATAAAATGCTCTCTTGTCTTCTTTGGGCCTTTTGCTCTCTTTAAAACATAGATTTCAGTTTTGAATGATCGCAAAACCGCTCTCTCGTCTTCTTTGAGCCTTTCGCTCTCTTTCTAAGATATTTCGGTTTTGAACGATCGGGATAAAATGCTCTCTCGTCTTCTTTGGGCCTTTCGCTCTCTTTCTAACATAATTCAGTTTTGAGTGATCGCGATAAAATGCTCTCTTGTCTTCTTTGGGACTTTTGCTCTCTTTATAACATATATTTTAGTTTTGAATGATCGCAAAACCGCTCTCCTGTCTTCTTTGAGCCTCTTGCTCTCTTTCTAACATATATTTTGGTTTTGAATGATCGGAAAACCGCTCACTTCTCTTCTTTGGGGGGAACTCTGGCTTTATGGTAATTAATGGAATACCCTAGTACTTGATTTGATGTTCAGTTTATGAACTTACATTCATACTTTGTTGAAGTATTATTGAATAAATACATTTATAAAGGATTTTTTAATTTTTGCTATTTTCATAATATTTTAAAAAAATCTCACGTACCCCGTTGGCAGTGTTTCTCAAATGGGGGTACGCGTACCCCTGGGAGTACTTAAAGGTATGCCAAGGGGTACTAGAGATTTAAAAAAATATATTCTAGCAACAATTCAAAAATCTTTTATAAATATATTTATTGAATAATACTTTAACACAGGGGTAGGGAACCTATGGCTCTAGAGCAGGGGTCGGGAACCTTTTTGGCTGAGAGAGCCAAGAGGCCAAATATTTTAAAATGTATTTCTGTAAGAGCCATATAATATTTTTTAAATACTAAACACAACTAAACGCCTGCATTTTGAAGTAAGAGCAACATTTCTAGACTACAATAGGTCTCTTATTCTTTGTAATAACATTGTTAATCTGAAGCTAACTGTGGAGGAGGGCGTGGCCTGCGGGCCTGCAGCGAAGCGGGGTGTTTTCAGGATCAGCCTCGAAATCAGTGACAGGTGCGTAGATGGGCCATCTGGGCCTTGTTATCTAATCACCTGCCGCTCGGTTGTAAGCAGCAGCCAGGAGGAGGGACGGGGTTGGAGCTGGAGCCAAAGCAAAAGCGAGGACGAAAGACAAAAACTGAGAGACTTATTGAAAAATAAAACAATATTGGAAGGCTCTCATGTCGGTGCTTGGTGGTCTGAAGAACCCCCAGGAGGGCAAGGCCCACACTAACCAATAGTAAATAAATAACTTCCTACCGTTAACGCAACTTCTCAAACAGGTGCGGTAGAAAACGGATGGATGGATTAAAAATGCATGAGAATGTTTTATATTTTGAACATTATTTTTAACACTGTGATTACAAGCGGAATTATTCATTACTTATTGTGTTAAGCAGTGTCAGCTCAGATTTATCCGAGAGCCAGATGCAGTCCCTACCCCTGCTCTAGAGCATGGGTGTCAAACTCTGGCCCGCCGTGTAATTTCATTTGGCCCTTGAGGCAATATCAAATTTACATTAGAGCTGGCCCGCCGCTGTAACACCACATTCACCGCTAATACTCATACTCGTCAACCCTCCCACTTTTCCCGGTAGACTCCCGAAGTTCAGTGACCCTCCCGAATTTCTCCCGATTTCCACCTGGACAATAATATTGGGGGCCGGCAGTAAAAGCACTGCTTTTGGCGTTCTCTACATGTCGCCACTTCCGCTTTTCTTCCATAAAAACAGCGTGCCGGCCCACTCACATAATATATGCGGCTCATACACACACACAAGTGTATGCAAGGCATACTTGGTCAACAGCCATACAGGTCACACTGAGGGTGGCCGTATAAACAAGGTTAACACTGTTACAAATATGCGCCAGACTGTGAACCCACAGCAAACAAGAATGACAAACACATTTCGGGAGAACATCCACACCGTAACACAACATAAACACAACCGGACAAATACATAGAACCCCTTGCATCACTAACTCTTCCGGGACGCTACAATATACACCCCCGCTACCACCAAACCCCGCCCCAACTCAAACCCGCCGCCGAAAAAAGGCATTAAATTTGTGTTTTTATTTTATTTGATAAGCCATTGATATTTTTTAATTATTATTATTTGAAACTGGATTTTGCATGTCACAATAAAGTTATATAAGCCTTGCTTGGTCAATATTCAATGCAAAACTTGTTTGGGTTAATTTGTTAGACCTCGGCCCGTGGTTTTGTTCAGTTTTAAATTTTGGCCCGCTCTGTATTTGAGTTTGACACCCCTGGTCTAGAGCATGGGTGTCAAACTCTGGCCCACGGGCCAAATTTGGCCCGCCGTGTAATTTCATTTGGCCCTTGAGGCAACATCAAATTAACATTAGAGCTGGCCCGCCGGTATTATATTACTATTGTAGTGGTCTTTCTTAAACTATTTGGAAAAAAAGATATAAAAATAACTAAAAACTGGTTGAAAAATAAAGAAGTGATTGATTTATGAATAAAGATTTCTACACATAGAAGTAATCATCAACTTAAAGTGCCCTCTTTGGGGATTGTAATAGATATCCATGTCTATTAAAGAAATCTTTAACATCAATATTTATGGAACATGTCCACAAAAAATCTAGCTGTCAACACTGAATATTGCATTGTTGCATTTCTTTTTCACAGTTCATGAACTTACATTCATATTGTGTTAAAGTATTATTCAATAAATATATTTATAAAATATTTTTGAATTGTTGCTAGAATATTTTTTTTAAATCTCAAGTACCCCTTGGCATACCTTCAAGTACCCCCAGGGGTACACGTACCCCCATTTGAGAAACACTGGTATAACAGTGCAAAATATTGCTCATTTGTAGTGGTCTTTCTTAAACTATTTTGGAAAAAAAGATATACAAATAACTAAAAACTGGTTGAAAAATAAACAAATGATTGATTTATAAATAAAGATTTCTACACATAGAAATAATCATCAACTTAAAGCATGGGTGTCAAACTCTGGCCCGGGGGCCAAATTTGGCCCGCCGTGTAATTTAATTTGGCCCGTGAGGCAATATCAAATTAACATTAGAGCTGCGTTCACCGCTTATACTCATACTTGCCAACCCTCCTGATTTTCCAGGGAGACTCCCGAAGTTCAGTGCCCCTCCCGAAAATTTCCCAGGGCAACCATTCTCCCGAATTTCTCCCCGGAAAACAATATTGGGGGCGGGCCTTAAAGGCACTGCCTTTAGCGTTCTCCACAACCTGTCGTTACGTCTGCTTTTCCTCTATACATACAGCGTGCCGGCCAAGTCACCTAATATATGCGGCTTGTACCCATACACACACACACACACACAAAAGTGAATGCAAGGCATATTTGATCATCAGCCATACAGGTCACACTGAGAGTGGCCGTATAAACAACTTTAACACTGTTACAAATATGCGCCACATTGTGAACCCTGACCAGACAAGGATGACAAACACAATTCGGGAGAACAACCGCACCGAAACACAAACCTGAACACAACAAAACAAATCCCCAAATCCCTTGCAGCACTAACTCTTCCGGGACGCTACAATATTCACCCCCGCTAACACCGAACCCCGACCACCTCATTATCCATCCATCCATTTTCTACCGCTTATTCCCTTTCGGGGTCGCGGGGGGCGCTGGCGCCTATCTCAGCTACAATCGGGCGGAAGGCGGGGTACACCCTGGCCAAGTCGCCACCTCATCGCAGGGCCAACACAGATAGATAGACAACATTCACACTCACATTCACACACTAGGGGCCAATTTTAGTGTTGCCAATCAACCTATCCCCAGGTGCATGTCTTTGGAAGTGGGAGGAAGCCGGAGTACCCGGAGGGAACCCACGCATTCACGGGGAGAACATGCAAACTCCACACAGAAAGATCCCGAGCCTGGATTTGAACCCAGGACTGCAGGACTTTCGTATTGTGAGGCAGACGCACTAACCCCTCTCCCACCGTGAAGCCCCCACCTCATTATTTTATTTTCAAATTTATTAGCTAGTGGAAAAAAGTTAATGTTGATATTTACTTCAGAAGGCTGCAAATACAAAAGAGGCGTTACATTTTTTATTTAAATGTTATTTCTGTGATGTTTTTTTTCATTTGTTTTTTGAAAGTCGATTTTGCACTATTAGGTTATATAAGTGTTGTTAAAGCAAATGAGAGTAGCAATAATGAACGTTTCATTCATTCACTTTCTCTTGCTACTTCAAGGCTTGAATGTTTGATTCATTCCTTATTGTTATTTTACTTTCGGTATTTTACTTTATTGGCCTTTGGAAAAAGTTTATTTTGATGTTAACTCAAAAGGCTGCAAATAGAAAAGAGGCATTCAATTTTTATTTAAATTTTATTTGATATGCTATTGATTTATTTTTAATTATTGTTATTATTATTTGAAACTCAATTTTGCATGTCACTGTAAAGTTATATAAGCCTTGCTTGTTCAATATTCAATGCAAAACTTGTTTGGGTCCCTATTAAAATGTTAATTTGTTCAACCTTGGCCCACGGCTTTGTTCAGTTTAAAATTTTGGCCCACTCTGTATTTGAGTTTGAAACCCCTGCTCTAGAGCCAGATGTGGCTCTTTTGATGACTGCATCTGGCTCTCAGATAAATCTGAGCTGACATTGCTTAACACGATAATTATGAATAATTCCGCTCGTAGTCACGGTGTTAAAAATAACGTTCAAAATATAAAACATTCTCACACGTTTTAATCCATCCGTCCTTTTTCCTACCACACCTGTTCCAGAAGTCACATTAATGGTAAGAGGTATTTTATTTATTATCCGTTAGCTTCAGAATAACAATGTTATTAAATAAATAATACATGGGTTGTACTTGTATAGCGCTTTTCTACCTTCAAGGTACTCAAAGCGCTTTGACACTACTTCCACATTTACCCATTCACACACACATTCACACACCGATGGAGGGAGCTGCCATGCAAGACGCTATAGCACAGCATTTACTAGTATGACACAATCCAAACAACCTTCCCTAATAAGAGTACATAAAAAATAAAAAATAAATAAAAATTAAAAATAAATGCAACTGAGATAAATGGTCACACATAACAACCTGATCACTCAGCATTGTGGATTTATCGAGATAAACCCATAACAATTAATTACAACGCATGAGGGGAAAAATGCAAAACACTCTTTCCACACTTATCCATGTTTGGTGCATTTTAGGTGCTTGATATTTCTGATTAATTAGAAAACTTTAAACAAGGTAGGAGTCAAACTTTCACATACTCTTAATATCCAATTATATTAATTATATATCCATCTTATTAATATAATAAATACACAGAAACGCACGCAACGTTATTAGCCAAATGCGGCCTCCAAGTCAAGTCAAAAGAATAAGAAACGTATTATATTCTAAAACTGTTGTTCTTACTTAAAAAATGCATGCATTTAGTTGTATTCAGTGTTAAAAAATATTACGGAAATGCATTTTAAAATATTTGGTTTTCATGGCTCTCTCAGCCAAAAAGGTTCCCGCCCCCTGCTTTAACACAATATGAATGTAAGTTCATGAACTGTGGAAAAGAAATACAACAATGCAATATTCAGTGTTGACAGCTAAATTTTTTGTGGACATGTTCCATAAATATTGATGTTAAAGATTTCTTTTTTTGTGAAGAATTAACTTAATGAATCCAGATGGATCTCTATTACAATCCCCAAAGAGGACACTTTAAGTCAGGGGTGTCAAACTCAAATACAAAGTGGGCCAAAATTTTAAACTGAACAAAGCCGTGGGCCAAGGTTGAACAAATGAACCTTTTAATAGGGACCCAAACAAGTTTTGCATTAAATATTGAACAAGCAAGGCTTATATAACTTTACAGTGAAATGCAAAATTGAGTTTCAAATAATAATACCAATAATTTAAAAAACTATCAATGTCATATCAAATTAAAATGTTAATAAAAATTGAATGCCTCTTTTCTATTTGCAGCCTTCTGAGGTAAATATCAAAATACATTTTTTCCAAAGGCCAATAAAGTAAAATATTGAAAGTAAAATAACAATAAGGAATGAATCAAACATTCAAGCCCTGAAGTAGCAAGAGAAAGTGAATGAATAAAACGTTCATTATTGCTACTCTCATTCGCTTTAACAACACTTATATAACCTAGTAGTGTAAAATCAACTTTCAAAAAACTAATGAAAAAACATCACAGAAAAAACATTTAAATAAAAAATGTAACGCCTCTTTTGTATTTGCAGCCTTCTGAAGTAAATATCAACATTATTTTTTTCCACTAGCTAATAAATTTGAAAATAAAATAATGAGGTGGATGGGGTTGGGGGCTGGCGGGGTCTGGTGGTAGCGGGGGTGAATATTGTAGTGTCTCGGAAGAGTTAGTGCTGCAAGGGGTTATGGGTATTTATTCATGTTGTGTTTCGGTGCCGTTGTTCTCCCAAATTGTGTTTGTCATTCTTGTCTGGTCAGGGTTCACAGTGTTGCGCATATTTGTAACAGTGTTAAAGTTGTTTATACGGCCACTCTCAGTGTGACCTGTATGGCTGTTGATCAAATATGCATTGCATTCACTTGTGTGTGTGTGTGTGTGTACAAGCCGCATATATTATGTGACTCTATGTATAGAGGAAAAGCAGACGTAACGACAGGTTGTGGAGAACGCTAAAGGCAGGGCCTTTAAGGCACGACCCCAATATTGTTGTCCAGGGAGAAATTTGGGAGAATGGTTGCCCTGGGAAATTTTTGGGAGGGGCACTGAACTTCGGGAGTCCCCCTGGAAAATCAGGAGGGTTGGCAAGTATGAGTATAAGCGGTGAACGCAGCTCTAATGTTAATTTGATATTGCCTCAAGGGCCAAATGAAATTACATGGCGGGCCAAATTTGGCCCGCGGGGCAGAGTTTGACACCCATGCTTTAAGTTGATGATTATTTCTATGTGTAGAAATCTTTATTTATAAATCAATCACTTGTTTATTTTTCAACAAGTTTTTAGTTATTTTTATATATATTTTTTCCAAAATAGTTTAAGAAAGACCACTACAAATGAGCAATATTTTGCACTGTTATACCAGTGTTTCTCAAATGGGGGTACGTGTACCCCTGGGGGTACTTGAAGGTATGCCAAGGGGTACTTGAGATTTAAAAAAAAATATTCTAGCAACAATTCAAAAATATCTTATGAATATATTTATTGAATAATACTTTAACACAATATGAATGTAAGTTCATGAACTGTGGGAAAAAAAATACAACAATGCAATATTCAATGTTAACAGCTAGATTTTTTGTGGACATGTTCCATAAATATTGATGTTAAAGATTTCTTTAAGAGAGATGGATCTCTATTACAATCCCCAAAGAGGGCACTTTAAGTTGATGATTACTTCTATGTGTAGAAATCTTTATTTATAAATCAATCACTTGTTTATTTTTCAACCAGTTTTTACCTATTTTTATATCTTTTTTTCCAAATAGTTCAAGAAAGACCACTACAAATGAGCAATAATTTGCACTGTTATACAATTATAATATAATCAGAAACTGATGACATAGTGCTGTATTTTACTTCTTTATCTCTTTTTTTTCAACCAAAAATGCTTTGTTCTGATTAGGGGGTACTTGAATTAAAAAACATTTTCACAGGGGGTACATCACTGAAAAAAAGGTTGAGAACCACTGCCTTAAAGTACCCCCAGGGGTACGCGTACCCCCATTTGAGAACCACTGCACTAGGGTATGTAAATAAATATTTTAAATGAGTCATTTCACAAAGTATATATCTGCGACTGCAACGGTGCGGCTAATATATGGAAAGATCTGTTTTCTTTTTAAATCCATCCATTATCTACTGCTTGTCCCTTTCTTTGTATATCGGTGAAATAGGAAATCCACTGTTCCGTGTAGCATCTGACTCTCGGATAAATCTGAGCTGACATTGCTTAACAAGATAAGTAATGAATAATTCCGCTTGTCATCACAGTGTTAAAAATAATGTTGAAAATATAAAACATTCTCATGCATTTTTTAATCCATCCATCCGTTTTCTACCGCACCTGTTCAAGAAGTTGCGTTAATGGTAAGATGTTATTTATTTATTATTGGTTAGTGCGGGGCATGCCCTCCTGGGGGGTTCTTCAGACCACCAAGCACCGACATGAGAGCCCGTTTCAGGGTTACAATATTGTTTTATTTTTCAATAAGTCTCTCAGTTGCTTTCCAGCAATTGTATTTTTCTCTTTCGTTCTCGCTCGCGCTCTGGCTCCAGCCCCAACCCCGTCTCTCCTCCTGGCTGCTGCTTATAACTGAGCGACAGGTGATTAGATAACAAGGCCCAGGTGGACCATCTACGCACCTGTCGCTGATTTTGAGGCTGGTCCTGGCACACCCCAGTTTGCTGCAGGCCCGCAGGCCACGCCCCCTCCACAGTTATCTTCAGAATAACAATGTTATTACAAAGAATAAGAGACCTATTATACTCTAGAAATGTTGGTCTTACTTAAAAATGCACGTGTTTAGTTGTGTTCAGTGTTAAAAACAAATCTTATATGGCTCTTAGGGAAATACATTTTAAAATATTTGTCCTTTTTGGCTCTCTCGGCCAAAAAGGTTCCCGACCCCTGGTGTAGCCCTCTGAGGGCAGCCATATTTCATCATTCACATCAAGGTATGTATGATGGAGGACATGTATGGAATAAGAAGAGTCTCTGCCAGGTCTGACTGACTGACAAAGTGCTGGGAGAGATACCAGCTAGACCAGGGGTCGGGAACCCTTTTGGCCGAGAGAGCCATGAAAGCCAAATATTTCAAAATGTATTTCCGTGAGAGCCATATCATATTTTTTAACACTGAATACAACTAAATACGTGCATTTTTAAGTAAGACCAACATTTTTATAGTATAATAAGTCTCTTATTCTTTTTAATAACATTGTTATTCTGAAGCTAACCAATAATAAATAAAATGTCACGTCTGTTGATCATGTTTTTGTTTGGCCATGTGCTATTTGATCTTTGCACTCTTTAAGTGCCTGTATTTTTCCACTCCCTTGTCTGGTTTCCTTGGTTACCCATTTTGTCCACCTGTCTCTGGTGGACAAAATGCCCGCTCACCTGCTTCCCGAGCACTAATCAGAGGCAGTATTTAAGCTCGTCTTTGCCAGTCAGTCGCCCTGTGCTGACTTGTTTCATGCCTTGCCATAGTTTCGTGCTTCATGCCATGCCAGGTAAGTTTTGTTTGATTTATGTCAAGGGTAGAGAACCTATGGCTCTGGAGCCAGATGTGGCTCTTTTGATGACTGCATCTGGCTCTCAGATAAATCTTAGCTGACATTGCTTAACACAATAATTATGAATAATTCCGCTGGAATTCACAGTGCTAAAAATAATGTTCAAAATATAAAACATTCTCATGCATTTAAATCCATCCATCCGTTTTCTACCGCACCTGTTCAAGAAGTCGCATTAATGGTAAGAAGTATTTTATGTCACGATGGGGGGGTCGCAGCTTGCTGCAGGGTCGTTCTCCCAGGAAGGCAGACGGACTACTCGGGACATGGCATTTAGGTAAAAACATGATTTAATTTTAACAAAAAAAATATACAAACAAAAATCGCTCACAGCGGAGGCACAACTTGGGCTAAGGAACAAAGCTAACGCATAAACAGACTAAGAACATAAATCAAACAAAACTTACCTGGCATGGCATGAAGCACGAAACTATGGCAAGGCATTAAACAAGTCAGCACAGGGCGACTGACTGGCAAAGACAAGCTTAAATACTGCCTCTGATTAGTGCTCGGGAAGCAGGTGAGCGGGCATTTTGTCCACCAGAGACAGGTGGACAAAATGAGTAACCAAGGAAACCAGACAAGGGAGTGGAAAAAAACAGGAACTTAAAGAGTCCAAAGGACAAATAGCACATGGCCAAACAAAAACATGATCAACATTATTGGTTAGCTTCAGAATAACAATGTTATTAAAAAGAATAAAAGACTTATTATACTCTAAACATGTTGGTCTTACTTAAAAATGCACGCATTTAGTTGTATTCAGTGTTAAAAAAATATGATATGGCTCTCACGGAAATACATTTTGAAATATTTGGCTTTCATGGCTCTCTCGGCCAAAAAGGTTCCCGACCCCTGATTTATGTTCTTAGTCTGTTTATGCGTTAGCTTTGTTCCTTAGCCCAAGTTGTGCCTCCGCTGTGAGCGATTTTTGTTTGTGTATATTTTTTTGTTAAAATTAAATCATGTTTTTACCTAAATGCCATGTCCCGAGTAGTCCGTCTGCCATCCTGGGAGAACGACCCTGCAGCAAGCTGTGACCCCCCCCCATCGTGACATGAAATACTTCTTACCATTAAAGCGACTTCTTGAACAGGTGCGGTAGAAAACGGATGGATGGATTTAAATGCATGGGAATGTTTTATATTTTGAACATTATTTTTAGCACTAGGCTTCACGGTGGCAGAGGGGTTAGTGCGTCTGCCTCACAATACAAAGGTCCTGCAGTCCTGGGTTCAAATCCAGGCTCGGGATCTTTCTGTGTGGAGTTTGCATGTTCTCCCCGTGAATGCGTGGGTTCCCTCCGGGTACTCCGGCTTCCTCCCACTTCCAAAGACATGCACCTGGGGATAGGTTGATTGGCAACACTAAATTGGCCGTAGTGTGTGAATGTGAGTGTGAATGTTGTCTGTCTATCTGTGTTGGCCCTGCTATGAGGTGGCGACTTGTCCAGGGTGTACCCCGCCTTCCGCCCGATTGTAGCTGAGATAGGCGCCAGCGCCCCCCGCGACCCCGAAAGGGAATAAGCGGTAGAAAATGGATGGATGGATGGATTTTTAGCACTGTGAATTCCAGCGGAATTATTCATAATTATCGTGTTAAGCAATGTCAGCTAAGATTTATCTGAGAGCCAGATGCAGTCATCAAAAGAGCCACATCTGGCTCTAGAGCCATAGGTTCCCTACCCCTGAGCTAGACCGAGGCGCAGGCAAAGTGATTGATGCCAAAAGTGACATGGAGTGATTGACGGCTTAGCGGCCACTTAGATATGACCCCCCCCCCTCCCCCCTCCCCCATCAACCTTCTGGCCTGCTCTATCACGCTTCCTCGCTGTCCGTCATCTCCTCCCCTTCCCCATATCTGCTGCTTCCTCCCCTCGCTCATCAAGTCGGGATTCGGAGAGAAACAGATGGCGAGACGGGAGAAACCGGAAAAAAAGCAACGTGGCAACACAGCTGGCAAAGAAAAAAAAACAGAACGCCGCATGTCTTATTGAGACAACATGTTCACGTCTGGTTGTGTCGGCGGAACGGGCGCCAGCTTGTGCGCGCCCGCCGGTGTGTTGTGTAACGCTCGCTTCGTGGCGCCTAAAGAGCTGCGCTGGACAGTGAGTTGACAGGTGAGCTAGACACGCCAGGAGCAAGCACTTCCTCATTATGCACCAATGAGAGTGACGGAGAGCGAGGTTGCGTTCAGGAACACCCAGGAATACGAGCATCAAACTTTACATATTTTTTGGGGGGGGGGGGTTGTACGTGATTTTTCAATGTCGTGTAACGCTGCAATAATTAAGACCATTTCTTGTCGATTTTATTTCTTATTATTTGTGTCTACAGGTTTGAATGTAAAATTAAATTAAATTAAACAATTTTTAATTACTAGTTCTATTTGAATGTCACAAAATGGTTTTGTGGGCATTGTTTCTTTTTCAGAAAAAAACATTTGAATGATCACAAAACCACGCTTTAGTCTTTTTTGGGCTTTTCGCTCTCCTTCTAACATTTATTTCAGTTTTGAATGATCGAGATAAGACGCTCTCTCGTCTTCTTTGGGTCTTTCCCTCTCTATATAACATATAATTCGGTTTTGACTAATCGCAAAACCGCTCTCTCCTCTTCTTTGGGCCTTTCGCTCTCTTTCTAACATATATTTCAGTTTTGAATGATCAGGATAAAATGCTCTCTCGTCTTCTTTGGGCCTTTCGCTCTCTTTCTAAATAATTCAGTTTTGAATGATCGCGATAAAATGCTCTCCCGTCTTCTTTGGGCCTTTCGCTCTCTTTCTAACATACTGTTCAGTTTTGAATGATCCCGATGAAATGCTCTCTCGTCTTCTTTGGGCCTTTCGCTCTCTTTCTAACATATTGTTCAGTTTTGAATGATCGGGATAAAATGCTCTCTCGTCTTCTTTGGGCCTTTCGCTCTCTTTCTAACATAATTCAGTTTTGAATGATCGCGATGAAATGCTCTCTTGTTTTCTTTGGGTCTTTCCCTCTCTTTCTAACATAGATTTCAGTTTTGAATGATCGGGATAAAATTCTCTCTCATCTTCTTTAGGCCTTTCACTCTCTTTCTAACATAATTCAGTTTTGAATGATCGCGAAAAAATGCTCTCTCGTCATCTTTGGGCCTTTCGCTCTCTTTCTAACATAGTGTTCAGTTTTGAATGATCAGGATAAAATGCTCTCTCATCTTCTTTGGGCCTTTCGCTCTCTTTCTAAATAATTCAGGTTTGAATGATCGCGGAAAATGCTCTCCCGTCTTCTTTGGGCCTTTCGCTCTCTTTCTAACATACTGTTCAGTTTTGAATGATCCCGATGAAATGCTCTCTCGTCTTCTTTGGGCCTTTCGCTCTCTTTCTAACATATTGTTCAGTTTTGAATGATCGGGATAAAATGCTCTCTCGTCTTCTTTGGGCCTTTCGCTCTCTTTCTAACATAATTCAGTTTTGAATGATCGCGATGAAATGCTCTCTTGTTTTCTTTGGGTCTTTCCCTCTCTTTCTAACATAGATTTCAGTTTTGAATGATCGGGATAAAATTCTCTCTCATCTTCTTTAGGCCTTTCACTCTCTTTCTAACATATTGTTCAGTTTTGAATGATCGGGATAAAATGCTCTCTCGTCTTCTTTGGGCCTTTCGCTCTCTTTCTAACATAATTCAGTTTTGAATGATCGCAAAACCGCTCTCTCGTCTTCTTTGGGCCTTTCGCTCTCTTTCTAACATAGTGTTCAGTTTTGAATGATCGCGATGAAATGCTCTCTCGTCTTCTTTGGGCCTTTCGCTCTCTTTCCAACATATTGTTCAGTTTTGAATGATCGGGATAAAATGCTCTCTCGTCTTCTTTGGGCCTTTCGCTCTCTTTCTAACATAATTCAGTTTTGAATGATCGCGATGAAATGCTCTCTTGTTTTCTTTGGGTCTTTCCCTCTCTTTCTAACATAGATTTCAGTTTTGAATGATCGGGATAAAATTCTCTCTCATCTTCTTTAGGCCTTTCACTCTCTTTCTAACATAATTCAGTTTTGAATGATCGCGAAAAAATGCTCTCTCGTCATCTTTGGGCCTTTCGCTCTCTTTCTAACATAGTGTTCAGTTTTGAATGATCAGGATAAAATGCTCTCTCATCTTCTTTGGGCCTTTCGCTCTCTTTCTAAATAATTCAGTTTTGAATGATCGCGGAAAATGCTCTCCCGTCTTCTTTGGGCCTTTCGCTCTCTTTCTAACATACTGTTCAGTTTTGAATGATCCCGATGAAATGCTCTCTCGTCTTCTTTGGGCCTTTCGGTCTCTTTCTAACATATTGTTCAGTTTTGAATGATCGGGATAAAATGCTCTCTCGTCTTCTTTGGGCCTTTCGCTCTCTTTCTAACATAATTCAGTTTTGAATGATCGCGATGAAATGCTCTCTTGTTTTCTTTGGGTCTTTCCCTCTCTCTGTCTAACATAGATTTCAGTTTTGAATGATCGGGATAAAATTCTCTCTCATCTTCTTTAGGCCTTTCACTCTCTTTCTAACATATTGTTCAGTTTTGAATGATCGGGATAAAATGCTCTCTCGTCTTCTTTGGGCCTTTCGCTCTCTTTCTAACATAATTCAGTTTTGAATGATCGCAAAACCGCTCTCTCGTCTTCTTTGGGCCTTTCGCTCTCTTTCTAACATAGTGTTCAGTTTTGAATGATCGCGATAAAATGCTCTCTTGTCTTCTTTGGGCCTTTTGCTCTCTTTATAACAGAGATTTCAGTTTTGAATGATCGCAAAACCGCTCTCTTGTCTTCTTTGAGCCTTTCGCTCTCTTTCTAACATATTTCAGTTCTGAATGATCGCGATAAAATGTTTTCGTCTTCTTTGGGCCTTTCGCTCTTTTTCTAACATATTGTTCAGTTTTGAATGATCGCAAAACCGCTCTCTCCTCTTCTTTGGGCCATTTACTCTCTTTCTAACATATATGTCAGTTTTGAATGATCGCAAAAAAACACTCTCTCGTCTTCTTTTAGCCTTTTCCTCTCTTTCCACATATATTTTAGTTCTGAATGATCGCAAAACCGCTCTCTCGTCTTCTTTGGGTCTTTCCCTCTCTTTCCACCATATATTTCAGTTTTGAATGATCGCAAAACCGCTCTTTCGTGTTTTTATGGGCCTTTCGCTCTCTTTCTAACATATATTTCAGTTTTGAATGATCGCGATAAAATGCTCTCTCATCTTCTTTGGGCCTTTTGCTCTCTTTCTAACATATATTTCAGTTTTGAATGATCGCAAAAAACACTCTCTCGTCTTCTTTTGGCCTTTTCCTCTCTTTCCACCAAATATTTTAGTTCACTCTCAACTTCTTTGGGCCTTTCGCTCTCTTTCTAGCACACATTTCAGTTTTGAATGATCGCGGTGCAGCTGCTTATCAATGTGGTGCATTTTAAGTCGTCTCTACTTTGTATGTGCATTTAGCAAAGCAGATGGCAGGAACAAAGAGCCCCCAAAAAAACAATAATCAGCCAAAAAGGCTGACAGCTAACGAGACAGGAATTGACAGGAAGGGTGAAGAAAGCAGGCGGGGATTGTGACGGAGATAAAGGGACCTTCACAGAAATGACAGAACAACTTCTTTCTGGAAAACTAATTACCGAGGGTTCGTCAGCTCTAATTACAGGTCCCTGTGTTAATCGTCAAGCGCACACGCCTCCCCGGGAAGGACGGAGAGGTGGGAGGCGAGACGTTACGGAGGAACGACGCCGGGGAGGAAGGGCGCCGTGGGAGGAAAGATGGGCGGCGCAAACCGAGGAGGACCTTGGTGAAGACACGGCAAAGATGAAAGTGACGAGGAGAATAGGCTGCAAGGAGATGAAAAAGAGAGAGAATCGCAGGGAGAGAAAGCAAAAGACACGGCCCCCTTTGAATCTGGACTTCTCTGGCAGCACTCTGTTTCCATGGCAACAATTAAGCGAGGCCTACATGGAGGAGTTGATGGACACGGAGATACACAACACACATACAGACTCGTGTACATATATATATATATATATATATATATATATATATATATATATATATATGTATGTATGTATGTATATATACATATATATATATATATATACAGTAAATACACATATATATACATACACATATATATGTACATATACGTACACACATATATACATATACATATATATACACATATATATACATACACATATATATATACATATACGTACAAACATATATACATATACGTACACACACATACATATATATATATATATATATACATACATACATACATATATACATACATACATACATACATACATATATATATATACATACATACATATATACATACATACATACATACATACATACATATATATATACATACATACATATATATATGTATGCATGTATGTACATACATACATACATATACATACATACAGACATACATACATACATGTATACACACAAACATACATACATACATACATACCAGTGGTTCTTAACCCTTTTGGAGGTACCGAACCCCATCAGTTTCATATGAGCTTTCACCGAACCCTTCTTTAGTGAAAAATATTTCTTTTTTTTCAAATTCAAGACAAAATTCTATGTTGTTTTTACATGTGCGTACAAACAAAACATGCATTCCAAAAAAAAAATTAAGTGCATTAAAGTGGATAAACCCACAACAAATGAATTATTGTCCTTTTGGCAAAAGTCTGCTTAGCCACAGTAGATAGGCTAATAATGTAAACAGAAGGCTCAAGTAAATCTCAATAAGTGTGTGCTTGTAACCTCTTACACTTATACAGGTACACAACATATCCCAGGCCAGAACAGATTTGTCAACAACACTACTTCAGCTTCAGAATAAAAAGAAGGAAACAAACTATGTATAAAACAATTTAAATTTAACACTGCACGTTGGTTGATTGCGTCACTGCGTCAAAAAATTGCGTCACACGCCACTATTCGGCCTTGCTTTTAACTCATTCCACCGAAGGCCGAAAGTGGCTTTTTTTGCTATATTCGGCCGAATATATTCGGTTACCGATTAATCGGTGCATCCCTAACATATACGGCCGTGCACATTATCTACAATGCAGTGCAGGGCTTTAGCGGCTAACCTCGGCTTGACACACCATTTCCAATGAGCATTGATCCCACACACGCAACTCTATCCTGCAAACTGTGCCTCGCTGCAGTGGGTGTACTTAATGCAGATTAGCAAAGATTTATCCATGCACACACACACACACACACACGCTCTACTTTACGCATATTTAGCCACAACCAATAAGCGTAGTGTACTCGTACTTTGTCGCACACACCTTAAGTACACACTCGCCACACACAAAATGACATAGATCTATGGACCGATCGGAAAGATGAGGACGTCAACTCGCGTCACCATCCGTTACATCGTGTCCGAAAAAAAGACACACAAAGGCTACCAAAACGTGGCGTAAGGTTGCGACACATGATGACCCCGTTTCCCGCTCCTCTCACCCGCCATTTGCTCCATTAGCCACACCAGCGCACACGGCAGCTATATCACTTACACACGGGTGGACTGCAGATAGCCACTACTGCCAGGCTGTGGGGCCCAACTCACACACACACACACACACACACACACACACACACACACACACACACACACACACACATAGCTCGGTTGGTAGAGTGGCCGTGTCAGCAACTTGAGGGTTGCAGGTTCAATTCCCGCTAGTGCCATCCTAGTTACTGCCGTTGTGTCCTTGGGCAAGACACTTTACCCACCTGCTCCCAGTGCCACCCACACTGGTTTAAATGTAACTTAGATATTGGGTGTCACTATGTAAAGCGCTTTGAGTCACTTGAGAAAAGCGCTATATAAATATAATTCACTTCACACTTCACACACACACACACACACACACACACACACACACACACACACACACACACACACACACACACACACACACACACACACACACACGCACACACGCGCACACGCGCACACGCGCACACACATACACACACACACATTTACTGAAAGATTTTTAATTATATGTTAAAATAATAAAAATGGGACTATAAGGTGCACTGGTATATAAGCCGCACCCACCAATTTTTTTTTGAAGAAAAACATATGTTTCCATATATAAGCCGCACCGGACTGTAAGCCGCAGATATAAATGTGTTATTTACACAGAAATATCCTGTAAATGTTTATATACATACAAACCCCGTTTCCATATGAGTTGGGAAATTGTGTTAGATGTAAAATAAACGGAATACAATGATTTGCAAATAATTTTCAACCCATATTCAGTTGAATATGCTACAAAGACAACATATAAAGTTTTTTTTGGGTGCAAATAATCATTAACTTTAGAATTTGAAGCGAGCAACACGTGACAAAGAAACTGGGAAAGGTAGCAATAAATACTGATAAAGTTGAGGAATGCTCATCAAACACTTATTTGGAACATCCCACAGGTGTGCAGACTCATTGGGAACAGGTGGGTGCCATGATTGGGTATAAAAACAGCTTCCCAAAAAATGCTCAGTCTTTCACAAGAAAGGATGGGGCGAGGTACACCCCTTTTGTTCACAACTGCTTGAGCAAATAGTCAAACAGTTTTAGAACAACGTTTCTCAAAGTGCAATTGCAAGAAATTTAGGGATTTCAACATCTACGGTCCATAATATCATCAAAAGGTTCAGAGAATCTGGAGAAATCACTCCACGTAAGCGGCATGGCCGGAAACCAACATTGAATGACCGTGACCTTCGATCCCTCAGACGGCACTGTATCAAAAACCGACATCAATCTCTAAAGGATATCACCACATGGTCTCAGGAACACTTCAGAAAACCACTGTCACTAAATACAGTTTGTCGCTTCATCTGTAAGTGCAAGTTAAAACTCTACTATGCAAAGCGAAAGCCATTGATCAACAACATCCAGAAACACCACCGGCTTCTCTGGGCCCGAGATCATCTAAGATGGACTGATGCAAAGTGGAAAAGTGTTCTGTGGTCTGACGAATCCAGATTTCAAATTGTTTTTGGAAATATTCAACATCGTGTCATCCGGACCAAAGGGGAAGCGAACCATCCAGACTGTTATCGACGCAAAGTTCAAAAGCCAGCATCTGTGATGGTATGGGGGTGCATTAGCGCCCAAGGCATGGATAACTTACACATCTGTGACGGCACCATTAATGCTGAAAGGTACTTATAGGTTTTGGAACAACATATACTGACATCTAAGCACCGTCTTTTTCATGGACGCCCCTGCTTATTTCAGCACGTGTTACAACAGCGTGGCTTCGTAAAAAAAGAGTGGGGGTACTGTCCACGGCCCGCCTGCAGTCCAGACCTGTCCCCCATCGAAAACGTGTGGCGCCTTATGAAGCGTAAAATACGACAGCGGACTGTTGTATGACTGAAGCTCTACATAAAACAAGAATGGGAAAGAATTCCCCTTTCAAAGCTTTAACAATTAGTTTCCTCAGTTCCCAACAGTTATTGAGTGTTGTTAAAAGAAAATGTGATGTAACACAGTGGTGAACATGCCCTTTCCCAACTACTTTGGCACGTGTTGCAGCCATGAAATTCTAAGTTAGTTATTATTTGCAACAAAAAAAAAAGTTTGTGCGTTTGAATATCAAATATCTTGTCCTTGTAGTTCATTTAATTGAATACGAGTTGAAAAGGATTTGCAAATCATTGTATTCCGTTTATATTTATATCTAACACAATTTCCCATCTCATATGGAAACGGGGTTTGTACCTTAAAGCTACAACTTAACTATATTGATGTACTTTGAATCAATATAACTATATTGGTGTACATTAAATCTATTTAACTATATTGATGTACATTAAGTCTACTATTTAACTTTACTGATGTACCTTAAATCTACTATTTAAACATATCGATGTACCTTAAATCTACTATTTAACTGTATTGATGTACTTTAAAGGGGAACCTTATCACCAGACCTATGTAAGCGTCAATATATACCTTGATGGTGCAAAAAAAATATATATATTTTCCGATTTCCGAACTCTAAATGGGTGAATTTATCGCTCTTTTTGCGATGACGTCAGAACGTGACGTCGCCGAGGTAATACAGCCGCCATTTTCATTTTCAAAACATTACAAACACCGGGTCTCAGCTCTGTTATTTTCCGGTTTTTTGACTATTTTTTGGAACCTTGGAGACATCATGCCTCGTCGGTGTGTTGTCGGAGGGTGTAACAACACTAACAGGGAGGGATTCAAGTTGCACCACTGGCCTGAAGATTCGAAAGAGTCTGCCACCAGACCCCCATTGAATGTACCAAAGTGTCTCCACATTTTACCGGCGATGACAAACATGACACGGAGATGTATGGATAACCTGCAGATGCATTTGCAACCATAAAGTCAACAAAATCACAAAGGTGAGTTTTGTTGATGTTGACTTATGTGCTAATCAGACATATTTGGTTGCGGCGTGACTGCCAGCTAATCGATGCTAACATGCTACGCTATTTGATGCTAACATGCTATTTACCGGCGGTGCTAAAGCAGACATGGCACAGAGATGTATGGATAACCTGCAGATGCATTTGCAACTATAAAGTCAACGAATTCACAAAGGTGAGTTTTGTTGATGTTGACTGCCAGCTAATCGATGCTAACATGCTACGCTAATCGATGCTAACATGCTATTTACCGGCGGTGCTAAAGCAGACATGGCACAGAGATGTATG